>NC_087279.1:2672500-3024970 GCF_015220805.1 Pogoniulus pusillus
AAAGAAATATGAGGGGTTTTTTTGTATATTGATATAGCAACTGAATCATAGAATCAGTCAGGGCTGCAAGGGACCACAAGGAGCAGCCAGTTCCAACCTCTATGTCATGCTCAGGGACACCCTACCCTAGAGCAGGCTGCCCACAGCCTCATCCTGCCTGGCCTTAAAAATCTCCAGGGAAGGGGCCTCAACCACCTCCCTGGGCAACCCATTCCAGCCTCTCACCACTCTCATGCTCAACAACTTCCTCCTCAGCTCCAGGTTGATATATAAATCCCACCCAAAAGTAAGATCTTGAGAGAGTGATTGCAATTGGAATGGGCTGCCCAGGGAGGTGGAGTCGCTGTCCCTGGAGGTGTTCAAGAAAAGCCTGGATGAGGCATTTAGTGCCATGGTCTGGTTGACTGGATGGGGCTGAGTGCTAGGTTGGACTGGATGTGCTTGGAGGTTCTCTTCCAACCTGGTTGATTCTATGATCTGTTGCTGTGCAGCTTCACCTAGGGTGAATTTTGAATCAGTTGTCACAAAACTATCTTGTGGCTAATGAAAGTTCCTATAAAAGAGAACAGCTTCAGCAGAGAAAGTATCTCAGGAATCCTGCTTATGATGGAAAGACCAAGAAAAGTAATTGCAGCCTCACCGCCAAGAGACGAGATGACTTCATAATAACTTAATTAAGTGGCCATAAATAAATGATGGAGCAAGGGAATGTGATCAGTCCTCACGTTCTTACCGCATTGGCACCAACAGCCTGGTGGGGAAAATGCCTTCTACAGACACACCTGAAGCAGTGCAAGGAGAGTATGAAAAATTCAGAGGAGCTGAATTGAAAGCATCCATCTTTCTGCATGGACATCTTTGCAATTATTATAGCTCTAACCTCTCTCTTTCCTTCCAAAACCCCACTGGAAGAGAGCTTTCTACCTCATCCTCATGCTGAGGCCCAAATTCATCTTGTATCCAAATGAGAACTATGCAATCAAAGGCAAGTAAGAATCATAGAATCACTCTTTTGCTCCTCAAGAATATGCCTACAGCTTTCAATTGATGGAGGGATGCCCATGGGTAGCATTTACAAGAGGTTCCAAGTGAGTTATTCATCATTTCCAATACCAGGAGTGATTTATAACCATAGAATCAGAAGGCATCACAAGGATCAGCCAGCTCCAACGCCCCTGCCATGGGCAGGGACACCTCACACTGGAAGAAGCTGGCCAGGGCCTCTGCCAGCCTGGCCTCGAACACCTCCAGGAATGAGGCTTCCACCACCTCCCTGGGCAGGCTGGACAAAGCCTTGAGTGGCCTGTTCTAGTGGGAGGTGTCCCTGCCTATGGTAGGGGGTTGAAACTGGAAGATCTTTGAGGTCCTGTCCAAGTTAAACCATGCTGTGGCATCGGGAAGGCCATGGGGATAGCTGTCCCTCACGGTGGGTCAAAGGTGACCACCATCCGAGAATTCACAGACAAAAGAGGCTCTGGGAAGCAATCAGCGAGGTTATCACAGGGCATGCCAGACGTGAAGGATGAGAGAGGAGAAACCAGTGGCGTCCCTCATCCCTGCTGGCAGGGGCTCAGCAGCACAGGGGTGTCTCCAGCCCGAGGAGCCATTATCCCCGAGCAGACGACACTTTCTGTCCTTCTCATAAAGGAGTTCAAAGGAAGAGCTGCAAAACCAGGAGCCAGCGCTGAAAGGTATTGTTCAGATGAAAGGATGGCTATGAGGTGTGCCTGTGGTTGCAGGAATAGTTCCACCTGCACTTCCAAATGAAAAGTTAAAGATGCTCAGCTGGTAGGTTAGGGTACCAACGGCAGCAAAAAGCAATTACTCTAACTATAGACAACCTTCTCCTCTGCCTGCTCTCTCGGAGCTGAGAGGTCCGACTCCAGCTAGCTGCAGGGTAAGAAATCCCAAGCTTCCCCTGAGAAGTGATCAAACGCCTCAGATGCAGCCCCTTTGGGGCTTTAAAACAACATCAGTTAACAATTAAAAGAAGCCCACACCTACTTCCTGTCTCCGTTGCTACAGGATTTACAGAGATAGAGGAAATAGGTACTAAAAATAGATAAAATGCACAACAATATCAAAAATAGGGTCTAGAAATGTCCCTCCCTGTCTCCTTCTCTCTCCCCATCTCCTCCCATCTCCCCCTCTCCCTCTGTCCCCTCCTCTCTTCCCCTCTTCCTCTCTCTGTCTCACTCTCCCCCTCTCTCTCTTCCTCTCTCTGTCTCACTCTCCCCGTCTCTCCCCATCTCCTCCCCTCTCTCTCACCCTCTGTCTCACTCTCCCCTCTCTCTCTTCCTCTCTCTGTCTCACTCTCCCCGTCTCTCCCCATCTCCTCCCCTCTCTCTCACCCTGTCTCACTCTCCCCCTCTCCCCCATCTCCTCCCCTCTCTCTCACCCTCTGTCTCACTCTCCCCCTCTCCCCCATCTCCTCCCCTCTCTCTCACCCTCTGTCTCACTCTCCCCCTCTCCCCCATCTCCTCCCCTCTCTCTCACCCTCTGTCTCACTCTCCCCCTCTCCCCCATCTCCTCCCCTCTCTCTCACCCTGTCTCACTCTCTCCCTCTCTCTTCCTCTTTCCCTATCTCCTCTCACCCTCTCTGTCTCCCTCTCCACCATCTCCTCCCCTCTCTCTCACCCTGTCTCACTCTCTCCCTCTCTCTTCCTCTTTCCCTATCTCCTCTCACCCTCTCTGTCTCCCTCTCCACCATCTCCTCCTCTCTCTCTCACCCTCTCTCTGTCTCCTTCTCTCCCTCTCCCCCTCTCTTTTTCTTCCCTCCTCTTTCTCTCCCCCCCTCCCCCTCCCTCTCCCCCCCCTCCCCCTCTCTGTCTCACTTTTTCTCTCTCTGTCTCACTCTCTCTCCCCCAACCTGTCTCCATCTCTCCCTCTCTCTCTCTGTCCCCCTCTCTCTCTGTCCATGTCTCTGGCTGTGTCTATACATACACACATATATGTGTGTACAGATATAGCTTGGGGAGTCCACAGAAATCTCCACACAGGTCCTCCTTGGAGAATAAATGAATAACAGGAGCCCCCCCACACTCCTCTATTAATGGATGGAATTCCATCTGAAATTCATGGAGAAGAAAGTTGATTGTTCACTAGTTGAAGGCCTGTTTCTGAAGCCCAGCAGCCACTCACAAAGAGAGGTAGCTGCAGCTCATCTTTCAGCTCATTTTTCTTTCACTGAACTCTTGGTTGGACTTTTCTACTGCTCTAAGCTACTTGTTTGTAACTTTTTGGTTCTCAACCAAACCTTGATTTTATGTCTTTTTTGGTAAAGTAATTTGTGTTTCACTCATCTGATTACCACCAGCTCTCACCCACACCTCTAAATACCATTTAGTTATAGAATAGAAGGTTGGAAAAGACCTCTGAGATGACTGAGCCCAACACCAGCATGCTAACCTAACCTAAGGTTTCACCTTTAGGGCAAGAGCCAGGAGCAATAAGGAGGTCATTTGCCTTTGGATTTTCAAGCACCACCTTTGTCTTTCAGCTGAGTTCGTGAGGTCACATCAAACTCAGTCTTAGACTAGTGATTATTTGGACTTGTTGTGTGCCATGCAGGAAGCTCAGAGGTGCTACAGCTGAGTGTAGAAAAGACTGGGTGGGTTTTGTGGTGGCTTTTTTTGGCTGAGTGGTTGGTTTCTCACAGTTTAACCCATAATACCATCAGTGTAAGTCTGGCTTACTACACTGCTCTAAACAGCTGGCAAACAAGAGGAGAGCATCATTCTGCACTGGAAAGAAAAAGCCACTGCTTGCCAGCACCTACTGCTGCTATCAACCGGCTACACCTCACCCAACTCCTCTTCCTCAGTGTTTGGGCCAAGTGTTTTTTCCCCCCTCATGAATACCCAGCACAAGGTTGAGAGCAAGTCCATTCACTTCAACATTTCAGGCTACACTGGAGTGAGGATCTCCTGCAGCTAAGCCCAGCTACCCATTTTCCACAGGCTACACAGCCTATTTCCTGCCCGATACCCAATCTCCTCTCATTTCACCGGTGGCTGCCCAGCTGCTCACTCCTACAATAGAGACAATGACAGAGAGGGCTGAGCTTGGATTAGTGCATTTTGTCTTGAGCAGAACAGAACGTGTCATGATGGCCTTTTCCTTCTGGCTGCCCAGCAGATCCCATTTATTTTCCTTTTTGGAGAGATGCTCTGTAAAGAGCCCAAAAGTAATTTAAGGTTACTGATACTTTTCTTTTGTTGTGCTGTTAGAAAGGGAATGCACTGACATGTGCAAACAAAGGAGGAATCAGCTACCTGATGCTCCCATCACAGGCCCTATGCCTCTATCTTGCCCATTACCTCTATCTTTCCCCTCTCAATTGCATCTGAGTGTTAATATCTAAACTGAAACATAAATATTAGGAGGAGTGTGTCCAGCAGATCAAGGGAGGTTCTCCTTCCCCTCTGCTCTGCCCTGCTGAGACCTCATCTTGAATACTGTGTTCAGTTTTGGGCTCCCCAGTTGCAGAGGGACAGGGATCTGCTGGAGAGGGTCCAGCAGAGGGCTAGGAGGATGATGAGGGGACTGGAGGGCATGGCTGATGAGGAGAGGCTGAGGGACCTGGGGCTGCTTAGTCTGGAGAAGAGAAGACTGAGAGGGGATTTGATAAATCATAGAATCACCCAGGTTGGAAGAGAGCTCCAAGCTCATCCAATGCAACCTAGCACCCAGCCCTACCCAGTCAACCAGACCATGGCACTAAGTGCTTTGCTTCAACACCTCCAGGGACGGTGACTCCACCACCTCCCTGGGCAGCCCATTCCAATGCCAATCACTCTCTCTGTCAACGACTCCCTCCTAACATCCAGCCTAGACCTGCCCTGGCACAGCTTGAGACTGTGACCCCTTCTTCTGTTGCTGGTTGTCTAGGAGAAGAGACCAACCCCACCTGGGTACAGCCTCCCTGCAGGTAGTTGTAGACAGCAATGTTTATAAGTATCTGAAGACTGCCAGGAGAGGGGGACAGGCTCTGCTCACTGCTGCCTGGGATAGGACAAGGAGCAATGGATGGAAGCTGCAGCACAGGAGGTGCTGCCTCAACACAAGGGGCAACTTCTTTCCTGTAAGGGTTCCAGAGCACTGCCACAGGCTGCCCAGAGAGGTTGTGGGGTCTGCTTCTCTGGAGCCTTTCAAGGCCTCTCTGGATGTGTTCCTGTGTGATCTGTGTTAGATAGGATTGTCCTGCTCTGGCAGGGGGGTTGGACTGGATGATCTCCTTGGGTCCCTTCCAACCCCTAACATCCTGTGAGCCTGTGATACATGAAGAAATGCTCAACGTGGGCAAATGGTGCAAATTCCAGGGGAATTAATATTGCCTACACCAGGCTTCTTCTCACTACTTTTCAGCTGTGAAGAGCTGACATTAACAAACTTGTATTGCATTAAAGTGGAGGGGAAAGTGTATTGTAATCCAAAGAGACCCTTGCCTCTATCTTTTGGAGAGGTGATTTCTAAACTCGTTCACACAAAGTGATCATTTTATCCTTTCTCCACTTGAGTGCCTGTGGAGCAAGTGCACACTTTGAGTCAAAAAACCCAGAAATAAAAGGCCATTAGAAAAAACTAAAGTTAGATGTGGTACAACTTCCTTAAGCTGGTTCCCATCAGCTGGCAAATGGAACCGTTGCTGTTTCTTCAGCACGAGTCCTAAATGCCAGTGCAAACAGCCTCATGCTTCTGAGGTGCCTCAGTCAGAAGAAGGAGCAAATGAGTCGGTAACAGAGCTGCTATCCAAGTGTCAGCCTTGCAGACCTACCCGCACAGAGACACCGAATGCAGCCCCGCACACAGACACTACACTAACCCACCGCTGCTTGCGTGGAGGACACACAGGCCCCAGAGAGGCTTACAGATGTTTGCCTATCAAACAGACACAGAGGGACACAGAGGGACACAGAGGGACACAGAGGGACACAGAGGGACACAGAGGGACACAGAGGCACACAACAGAGCTGGCGCCACAAGGCCTGCCCAGGCCCAGGCTGCGTGAGCGCAGGCACCTGGCTGGTGTCCTGCCGGGGCCAGGCCTGTGCCCTTGCCCTGCCTGGGGTGCCAGGCCCCTGGACCCTGCCTGGCTTGGTGTGCTCTGGCCGACTGCCAGAAGCCAACTGCCAGATACCGTGGCCAGAGGACCACGAACCCCAGCCCACACCTGAGACCCAGGGCAGTGCAGGCAGACAGATGCTCACCGCTCAGCCCTGCCTGCTCCTGCGCTGCTGCTGCTGCTCCTCTTCTGTTCGCTGCTTGCCTCAGTGCCTGCGAGTGCGGCGGCAGCTGCGGCTGGCAGCCCCTGCCCGAGCCAGCCTGGACACAGGCAACCACCCAGCCACGGCCCAGCCACGGCCCAGGGCACTGCCACTGCCTGTGCTGCTCCAGCCCCAGTGTAGGCAGCAACCCAGCAATGACCCAGGACACTGGGACTGGCTGTGCTGCTCCAGCCCCAGTGTAGGCAACCACCCAGCAATGACCCAGGGCACTGGGACTGGCTGTGCTGCTCCAGCCTCAGTGTAGGCAACCACCCAGCAATGACCCAGGACACTGGGACTGGCTGTGCTGCTCCAGCCCCAGTGTAGGCAACGACCCAATCTAAACCATTCTAAGACTTGCTATAAACTAGTACAGACTATCCTGCAATTCCATAGCATTCAACCTAAATACTCTTACTAAATAACACAGGAGCATTATTATCCCCGTTTTACCCACGGGAAAACCCAGACCAAAAGCATCCCTGATCTTCATCTGTGAACTAATTAGCCTGAATGAATCATTATGTACAGAATTGTGTATACATACACAGAGAGATAGATAAACATTATAAATATTCTAGCTAAAAGGGCTCTGTATTGGTTTTATGCAACTTTGCAGTGGGAAATCCTGGCTGCTGCATCAGCATTTTTTGGGTTCTTATGGCCCAGAGGCAATATTATCTAGAATTAATCCATACCCCCTTAATGGTGTGGGTTGGAAAGGACCTTAAGGATCATCTAGTGCAATGGGCAGAGACACCTCCTTCTAGACCAGGAGACACTGGAACAGGCTGCCCAGTCCTCACTGTGGAGAATTTCTTCCTCATCTCCAGTCTCAATCTCCCCTCTTTCAGCTCAATGCCATTCTCTCCTGTCCTATCACTACAAGCTCTTGTAGAAGTTCCTCCCTAGCATCCCTGTAGCCCCCATCAGATAATGAAAGGCTGCTCTAAGGCCTCCCTGGAGCCTTCTCTTCTGCAGAAGGAACTATCCAAGAACAGACAGGTGAAGTGCCACCTGATGAAGTTTTCACATCCCTGCATCTGAACGAGCTTTGTCAGCTTTAATGGCAGTGGATTATTTTAGTGTCTGGGGTGTCAGGCTCCAGTTTTCTTGTACTTCAAGACCACTACCTGAATGGGTAATACTGCACGTGGGCAAAAGAAATCCAACCCTCAACCCCAAGGCCTTGCAGCAGTGGCATCAAATATTATTTACAGGATGCTTTTCCCTGCCATGTTTTCCATCACAGGCAGAGTGGATTATCACAGCAATGCCTTGAACATTTAATTTTGGGATGCAGGTGTTTCTTTTTCAGGAGCTCACTTATTAAGTTCTCTATTTGGAAGATGAAAGTGAGACATGAGGCTTTTTTTTCCCCCTTCCCATTTGGAAGGTGTGTGATTCACCAGCAATGATAGCCTCTTGCTTGAAAGGGAAGCACTCAGGTAAGGGGCAAAAGAAGATTAAGAATAAAGAAGGTGCATAAAGCAGTAGTCCCTTTTCTTTTAATTAATCAGCAAGAGAATTTGTGTAGCAGTTCAAGACTGAAGCAATCCAACATGTCAGAATTAATAGATACAATCAGGTAATTACTGCATCTTAATGAATATCAGAATATCAAATATTCAAGCCTCGAAGTTCACTTCATTTTTATCCTTCTCCTCCAACATTTTCATTTTTGCCTGCATGTAAACTCAGGGATGTGCATTCAAGCACAGAAAGCCAGCAGCTAGATTTGTAATATCACCCTGGTCCTATCTGAAATCTCCTAGGAAGCTTAGATGAGCATTTAAGAGCTACATGAATTTGCACTTGCATCTGCAGAGCTGCTGGTTCCTCTTTTTATGGCAGAGCAAACGTTTGCCTCTGATCCTTAACCACCAAGATCACAGAATCCTGGGGGTTGGGAGGGACCTCTGGAGATCACCTTAGTCCAACCTCCCACTTGCAAACCTGGGTTATTATATACAAGCCATTGAATAGAACCATAGAATTGATCAGGTTGGAAGAGACCTCCAAGCTCAGCCAGTCCAACCTAGCACCCAGCCCTAGCCAATCAACCAGACCATGGCACTAAGTGCCTCATCCATAGAAACATAGGGCTGGGTGCTAGGTTGGACTGGGTGAGCTTGGAGGTCTCTTCCAACCTGACTGATTCTATCCAATCAACTAGACCATGACACTAAGTGCCTCATTCATAGAATCACAGAAGAAGGGGGCACAGCCTCAAGTTGTGCCAGGGGAAATATAGGCTGGATGTTAGGAGGAAGTTCTTCACAGAGAGAGTCATTGGCATTGGAATGGGCTGCCCAGGGAGGTGGTGGAGTCGCCGTCCCTGGAGGTGTTCAGGAAAACCCTGGATGAGGCACTTAGTGCCATGGTCTAGATGACTGGATAGGGCTGGGTGATAGGTTGGGCTGGATGAGCTTGGAGGTCTCTTCCAACCTGGTTGATTATACAAACTGAACTCAACACTCCAGATGTGGCCTCATAAGGATACAGTAGATCCATCAAGGAGCTGTGCGTCCATCTTGTCTCTCCTTTAGCCCCTGCCTCAGGGCTCAGGAGAGAGGTTTAGGACAACCTTTTGGGTGATTCCTCAAAAACCTTATCCTGTATAGGATGGATGTTAGAAGGAAGTTCTTCACAGAGAGAGTGATTGGAATTGGAATGGGCTGCCCAGGGAGGTGGTGGAGTTGCTGTGCCTGGAGGTGTTGAAGCAAAGCCTGGATGAGGCACTTAGTGCCATGGTCTGGTTGACTGGCTAGGGCTGGGTGCTAGGTTGGCCTGGCTGAGCTTGGAGGTCTCTTCCAACCTGGTTGATTCTATGATTCTGTATCTCATTAAGGCTCTAACTAGTTTTCCTTGCCAGTCCCCAAAATTCTTCTCACAATAGTTTTTTTCAAGTCTCAGCTCCATGCAGGAGACTCTATAATGATTTTTACACAGCTGAATGCTGATATTCCCTAATAGATTTGGGGGGACTAAAAAAAGACATGTGCAGGTAAAAAGATAAGCTGCATGCCCTCTGCACAACTGCACCATCACTCCCTCCTTTATGAACCTGCATGAGTAATTAGCAGTGCCATGTACTTAAACTACTTAACCAGTGTATATCTCTGGTTACTGACTCCTGGGTAAGCAGCTTCAAGGTTTCATTAACTTTGAATTATCAAATCAGTTTTACCTGTGTTTTGTGTAGTAGTTTTTCTTTTTCCCCAGTCAATTTACCACTGAATAATTAGTGAATAATAAATATAGCTAGGAACAATTCCAGGTTTGTGTTCAGCTTTTCTCTGCAGCTGGGTATCAATCATTTGGATTGCAGAGTGCAATGGTGCTGACAGGAATCAATCACTGACTCATAGAACATCCTGAGCTAGACAGGACCTGTACTCCATCCTCTCCTCCCTGAAGGATTACCTGAAACTAAACCCTATGAAGTACCATCTGGGTCCTATGAAGAGAGTCACAGAATGGTTTGGAAGGGATCTTAAAGATTATCTAGTTGTAACCCATGGGCAAAGACACCTTCCACTTTGCTCAAGTCTCTTTCCAGCCTGGCCTTGAACACCTTCAGGAAGGGAACATCCACAACCTCTCTGGGCAACCTGTTCCAGTGTCTCACCATCCTCACTGTAAAGAATTTCTTCCTGATATCCAGTCTAAATCTCCCTTCTTGCAGCTTCAGGTGGTGATCTCCAGAACACAGGATATCTACTGCGTGGATTGCTAGACCTGGCTGTGTGAGGCATTTGCCTGAAGCCCTTAATATGTAAGATCAGTTATAGCCTTGGAGAATTATCACCACAAACCATCTTTCCTTCAACCCTTCTTAACATCTGATCACTTTCTGATAGCCTATCAGTCACATCATCCTATCAAATTAATTACCACCAGGGGCCCTGAGTAACAACTGCGTAGGTAGAAAAGGTGTGAGGTGAATGAAAAAGGTAGAAACAACTGATAGTGATTTGTCTCTGTGCTAAGCATTTACCTCACATGGGGAGAAACCAACCTGCCACTAAAACCATAGAACAATTTAATGTGGAAAGGGACCTCTGGAGGTCAACTGTTCAACCCCAGCACTCACAGCAAGATCAGTACTGCAAGTGGCCATGAGCAAGCACTCTGAATATCTCCAATTACAGACCTTCCACAGCCTTTCTGGACAAGTTGTTCAAGTGTCTGACTGTCCTCAGTGTGGTATTTATCCCCCCCTCCCTCTAATATTTAGCAAGAGTTTCCCTTGCTGTGCCTTTTCTTGCCTTCCCTTCAGCTGTGTGCCTCCGAGAAACAAATCTGACCTCGGCTTCTCTAATGTCACTCATTAGGTAGCAGCTTCTGGGCCAGGCAGGGGCTGCCTTTTGCACTAAGCTCATCCAATTCCCACTCTGCTGTGAAATGAGTGCTGCTGTTGAGGGCAGCTGTCCACTTCCAAATGGATGAAAAGTGACCACTGACTATTCTCTGCAGAGCCCTTGCAAGGCAACCAGCAGATTTTCTGGTAAAAGGGGATGGAGGAGAGCAGGCTATGAAAAGGAAACCCCCTCCAATATGAATGATTTGGAAAATCAGAACTTGGGGAGAAGAGAAGGAGATGGGGGAAAAAGAGGGGGGGAAGACAGAGAAGAGGAGGAGGGGGGAAGACAGAGAAGAGGAGGAGGGGGGAAGACAGAGAAGAGGAGGAGGGGGGAAGATAGAGAAGAGGAGGAGGGGGAAAAGAGGGGGAGAAGAGAGAGAAGAGGAAAAGGGGGAAAAGAGGGGAAGAAAGGGGGGAGAAGAGAGAGAAGAGGAAGAAAGAAAGAGGGGAGAAGAGAGAAGAGGAGGAGAGAGGGAAGAAAGGGGGGGAAAGAGGAGGAGAGAGGGAAGAAAGGGGGGGAAAGAGGAGGAGAGAGGGAAGAAAGGGGGGGAAAGAGGAGGAGAGAGGGAAGAAAGGGGGGGAAAGAGGAGGAGAGAGGGAAGAAAGGGGGGAAAGAGGAGGGGAGAGGGAAGAAAGGGGGGGAAAGAGGAGGAGAGAGGGAAGAAAGGGGGGGAAAGAGGAGGAGAGAGGGAAGAAAGGGGGGGAAAGAGGAGGAGAGAGGGAAGAAAGGGGGGAAAGAGGAGGAGAGAGGGAAGAAAGGGGGGAAAGAGGAGGGGAGCGGGAAGAAAGGGGGGGAAAGAGGAGGAGAGAGGGAAGAAAGGGGGGAAAGAGGAGGAGAGGGAAGAAAGGGGGGGAAAGAGGAGGAGAGAGGGAAGAAAGGGGGGGAAAGAGGAGGAGAGAGGGAAGAAAGGGGGGGAAAGAGGAGGAGAGAGGGAAGAAAGGGGGGGAAAGAGGAGGAGAGAGGGAAGAAAGGGGGGAAAGAGGAGGAGAGAGGGAAGAAAGGGGGGGGAAGAGGAGGGGAGAGGGAAGAAAGGGGGGGAAAGAGGAGGGGAGGGGAAGAACGGGGGGGAACGAGGAGGAGAGGGGAAGAAAGGGGGGGAAAGAGGAGGGGCGAGGGAAGAAAGGGGGGGAAGAGGAGGAGAGAGGGAAGAAAGGGGGGAAAGAGGAGGAGAGAGGGAAGAAAGGGGGGGAAAGAGGAGGGGAGGGGAAGAAAGGGGGGGAAAGAGGAGGAGAGAGGGAAGAAAGGGGGGGAAAGAGGAGGAGAGAGGGAAGAAAGGGGGGAAAAGAGGAGGGGAGGGGAAGAGGGAGGGAAGAAAAGGGGAAGAAGAGAGAGAAGAGGAAGAGAGAGAGAAGAAAGGGGGGAGAAGAGAGAGAAGAAGAGAGGGGGGGAAAAAGAGGGGAGAAGAGAGAGGAGATAGAAAAAAAAGAAAAATAATAAAAGAAAACTAATACAAAGAAAAGAAAAAAGAAGAAAATAAAAGTAAAAGAAAGAAAAGATAAAAAAGAAAAGAAAAAAGAAGGGGGCAAAAAGAAATAGGGAAAAAAAGGACCAAAATCTTATATGCTTTTGGAAATTGAAATCATTCTCCCTGCCATGTTTGATTTCTATCTCAGCTTTTCTTATCTGAACTTTGTACCCTTTGAAAAATTCAATGAACTGAGTGTGGCAATTTTCTTTGGGCGAGAGGGAGCTTGTGGCATAACAAGAGTGTTAGACAGCAACTAGAACCTGGGAAAAGTACATGGGATCTGGGAAGAGCCCAGATTGCTGCTGCATCCTGGGCACTTATCCCTAACAAACACAGAGCTGTACTAAAAATGAAGAAATTATAGATATATATAAGAAGAAGAGTGAAGTGGATGGGGATGGTGCTGGAACATGTCCAGAGAAGGGCAACAAAGCTGGTGAGGGGCCTGGAGCACAAATCCTATGAGGAGAGGTTGAGGGAGCTGGGCCTGTTTAGCCTGGAGAAGAGGAGGCTCAGGGGTGATCTTATTACTGTCTACAACTACCTGACAGGGCATTGTAGCCAGGTGGGGGGTGGCCTCTTCTCCCAGGTAACCAGCAATAGAACAAGGGGACACAGTCTCAAGTTGTGCCAGGGTAGGTATAGGCTGGATGTTAGGAGGAAGTTCTTCACAGAGAGAGTGATTGGCATTGGAATGGGCTGCCCAGGGAGGTGGTGGAGGCACCGTGCCTGGGGGTCTTCAAGAAAAGACTGGATGAGGCACTCAGTGCCATGGTCTAGTTGACTGGATAGGGCTGGGTGATAGGTTGGACTGGATGATCTTGGAGGTCTCTTCCAACCTGGCTGATTCTATGATTCTATGAATGCATGAGCAAGCCCTTCAGATGCAGCCAACTGAGCGGTGCAGAGAGAGGAAGCAGTGCTTCCCTCTCTTCAGGACTGTAAGGCTTGGAAGAGGCGATGGAAAGCTACTGACACAAATGCATTCCCAGCATTGTGATTTAAATAACACATCTGCACTGCTAGGCTGTATCTACACAGACAGAACCAGCACCAGTGCTTTGCTGAGATCACTCAGAGGGAATGAAAAGGATGGGGGCTGGAAGCAGTGTTTCCTTTCTCTAAAGCTGAAAGATGAGAGACTGTTTATGCTCCAAGAGCTACAGAAGAGGTGTCTTGGGAAGGAAAGTGGCCTGTGAGCAAAATTCTCCTTGAAGTTGACAGCAGATCATTTTGATTTGAGGAGCAGTTGTGTTTTGGTGCTCCCCAGACCTCTCCTGCCAGGTAGTAAGACAAGGAGCAATGGATGGAAGCTGCAGCATAGGTTCAACCTGAACAAGGGGGAACTTCTTTCCCATAAGGGTCCCAGAGCACTGGCACAGGCTGCCCAGAGAGGTTGTGGAGTCTTCTTCTCTGGAGCCTTCCCAGGCCTGTCTGGATGTGTTCCCGTGTGCCCTGAGCTAGACTGTATGGTCCTGTTCTGGCAGGGGGCTTGGACTGGATGATGCCTTTGGGTCCCTTCCAACCCCTGACATCCTGTGAGCCTGTGCACCCTACCAGAAGAGCTGGGCAATCCTGCCCTGAAGCAAGCAGTTCTTCACAGCAGAGCAGGTGCCCTCATGCAGAAAGAGCTTGGAGTCCTAGTGGACAGCAAGCTCTCCATGGGACAGCAATGTGTCCCTGTGGGGCATTCTGTGATCCACATTCTCCCTGGAGGTGTTCAAGGCCAGGTTGGATGAGACCTTGAGCAACCTGTTCTAGTGGGTGGTGTCCCTACCTATGGCAGGGGGTTGGAACTGGATGATCTTTGAGATCACTTCCAACTAAAATAATCCTATGATTCTTCAGAGCGAGGGTGATGGAGCCCTGGAACAGGCTGCCCAGAGAGTTTGTGTAGTCTCCTTCTCTGGAGACTTTCAAACCCTGCCTGGATGCCTTCCTGTGCAGACTGCCTTAATGATCCTGCTTTTGCCAGGGAAGTTCCTTCCAACCTCTAGGATTTATCCTGCACTCAGAGCTGAGCCCATGTCCCAGTACCTGACTTTGGTGACTCCAATCATTCTTCAGGCTGTGTGGTTTGTGTATTTACTGTCAAGCTTCTCACTCCCGTTTTGTCATTCACTTTAATTGTATGGCTCACTCTGGGGTTAATTAACAGCAAGGAGCACCTAGAGCATGTGACAGGTGATTCTTGCACTTCTGCAAGTACAAACAAATAACGACACAATTAAATGCAGTAAATCTTTGTTAATGTTCTTTGTCTGTGACTGTAAAGGGAGAAGAAAAGAGCTGCTCACACATCTCTTATCTTCATTTAAAAGTACTGTCACAACCCTGTGGCTATTCTAAGAGGTGGCTGCTGAAGGATCTGAAAACAACAAGGCAGAGATGCTGAACATAAATAATAATAATGAAATAGTTCACCAACCCCTGTGAAATGATGCACTGCTTTACAGTAGAAGTCAGCTGCTTCTAATGATCCTTAATGGCACAACAGCTCCTTAGTCTGGAATGTGTTTATTCTTAGAGTGCCCTCAGGGCAGGGAAATGCTGTTCTGTTCTCAAGTACTACATTTTGCTCAACTCTTAGGAAGCTAATCCAGAGCAGTGCTCCCTGATCTCTCACTGACCTGCTGCTTCCTTTTCTGGAGGTGACCAAACTCTGCCTCATCAGCCTCAGGAAAATGTTGGTTTGGACAGCTCCAGGAGCGCTTCAGCCTTAAGTGTTGGGCAGGCTCAGTTTACACTTGTGCCAGTTTGAAGCTAGCTAGAATGTCTTGGTGAGAAGGACTAGACTACAGGCTGTGAAAGGAAAACAGTGCTGATGCCTACTTCCCTTGCTTGCTGAGAGGCATAAGAACAAGAATCAATACATGGATATGGCACTACTCCTGCTGGGGAGCCCCGAGCTGCATCTCTCTAACCTCACCCTCTGTTTCTCTGACTAATCCACTTTGCTTCCTAACCCCCTGGCCAAATCTCCATTCTTCTTTGGGACTGGGGTAAAGTTGAGGGGGGGGGGGGGGGGGGGGAGAAGGTGAAGGGGCAGTTGGGAGCCCCTCCTGGGGACTCAGGTTTCTGGGAGGGCTGCTGTGTGTCTGTATTACCTTTACCTTGTCTATTTCTGTCTATAACTGTATATACTGTAACTATCTGCTTGTATATTGAGCTAAGCTGTAAATAATAAGTTTCATTCAATTTCCAGAGCTGGATGAGTCTAGTCTGGGTGATTTCCAAAGTGTGTGTGGGGTGGGGAACACCCAAACCATCACATTCTTTATACACCTCACACAGGAGTTTGGCCAACATAAAGCTGAAGAAGAACATCCAACAGGGCTGCAGGACTCCAAGATCCATAACTTGAGGACTCCAACATCCATAACTTGGACCACCATTCAGTTGGGCTCCATGCTATGCACACAAGTTTCACTTGCCTGTTACAGCCACAGATGCTTCATCTCTGTGACCAGACTTCTCACAGACAGCTCTGTGAACCCATTGCTCAGAAACTGAATCAGCAGAGGCTTCTGGAAGTCGAAGCTCAATTGAAACCCTTCCTACAGAGCCTGAAAGCATTAACAGCCTCAGAGCACATCTCATAAACCCCAAAACAGCAGCAAAAAGAAGGACTAAACAGGGAGGTGGTTGAGGGCCCATCCCTGGAGGTGTTTAAGGCCAGGCTGAATGAGACTCTAGCCAGCCTGATCTATGGTAGGGTGTCCCTGCCCATGGCAGGGGAGTTGAAAGTAGATGATCCTTGTGGTCCCTTCCCACCCTAACTGATTCTATGATTGGGATGATACATCTCTAGAAACATTCTGGATGAGACTGGACAGAGCTTTGAGCAGCATGATCCAGTTTAAGATATCCCTGCTTACTGCAGAGGGCTTGCACTAGATGACCTTTAAAGGTCTCCTCCAACCCAAACCAGTCTTTGCTTCAATTCATTTCATCTACAAGGCACTTGAAAACTGTCACCAGCACCACAAAACATTTGGCTCAGCTCATGGAAAATGTCTACAGCAAATCTCAGTATCTGAAGGGGGCCTACAACAAAGCCAGGGAGGGATTTTTCAGGATATCAGGGAGTGACAGGACTGGAGGAAGCTGGAGGTGGAGAGATTCAGAGTGGAGGTGAGGAGGAAGTTGTCCAGCATGAGAGTGGTGAGAGCCTGGAATGGTTTGCCCAGGGAGGTGGTTGAGGCCCCATCCCTGAAGATGTTTAAGGCCAGCCTGGCTGAGGCTGTGGCCAGCCTGATCTAGGGTAGGGTGTCCCTGGGCATGGCAGGGGGGTTGGAACTGGCTGATGCTTGTGGTCCCTTCCAACCCTGACTGATTCTATGATTGTAACTCTAGGACTCCCCCATGCCTCCCAAATCCAAATGCTAAAAACTACCTTCCCTGATACTCCAAACCTCTGGCAGCACATAGGTGCAATGGGAAGTTCTACTTGCAGGCTTAACCACCTTTGTGGACTTCAATACCAGATCACTTGTGAGAGTGCTTTTATCAGCTAATTTGGGTTATGACAGCCCAAATTAGAGCAGAAGAGTGTTGTTACATTTCCCTTAATTGTTTTCATCCAGCTTTCTCCCCGCTGCAATGAGCAGGTACAACAAAAAAACCCCAACAAACAAGCAAAAGGCACTTGCTGTCCCTACTGAGTAGAGCCATAAAATTATCCCCAGGGAGCAAGAACACGGAGAGACACAGCCTGCAATTATGAGTGGAGAGAACAAACAGAATGAGAATTCCTCAAGAAATTGGGAGGCAAAACAAACCACTTCCTGATGCCCCCCTTCTTGAGTGTATCGACTCTAATAGCTTCTCAAAGAAAAGCAGGAGGGAAACAAGTCTGAACGGCAGCAATTTTTTTTCTCTGCTGCTTCTTGTGGTAGCAGAGTGTATCATGGAATGGTTTAGGCTGGAAGGGACCTCAAGGATCATCTAGTTTCAACACCCTGCCATAGGAAGGGACACCTCCCACTAGAACAGGTCACTCAAGGACTCATCCAACCTGGCTTTGACCACCTCCCTGGGAAACCTGTGCCAGTGTCTCATCACCCTCACTGCAAAGGACTTCTTCCTAACATTCAGTTTGAATCTCCCCTCTTCAAGCTCAAACCTATTCCTCCTCATCCTGGCATTACAAAACCTTGTCAATAGTCCTTCCCCAGCCTTTCTGTAGATCACATCCTGTGCTTCTGTGCTCCCCAACCTCCCTGGACAACCTGTGCCAGTGTCTGACCACCCTCACTGCAAACAACTTCTTCCTAACATCCAGTTTGCATCTCCCCTCTGCCATTTCAAACCCATTCCTCCTCTTTTTGTCACTACAAGACTTGGTCAATAGTCCCTCCCCAGCCTTCCTATAGCCCCCTTCAGATACTGCAAGGCCACTCCAAGGTCTCCTCCAAGCCTCTCATCTCCAGGCTGCAGAGCCCCAACTCTCCCAGCCTGTCCCCACAGGAGAGCTGCTGCAGCCCTTTATGCATCTTGGTGGCCTCCTCTGGACTGGCTCCTACAGTTCCATATCCTTCTTGTGTTGGAGGCTCCAGAACTGCACACAGCAGATAAAGAACAACCCAGTGGAAATTCTGTGCGATAATCAGGGGCATAAGCTCATGGTGGCATGAGACAGTGCTTGCCATAAGAGAAATGTCACAGGAGAACAAGGCAGCATCCCTCATTCCTGCTTGGATTATGCCAGGCTGTTCAGTAAGAATCAACATCTTAGTTAAATTCCTGTGGGCTCAGACATCGACCCTTTGATTCCAGACTCCTCTGTAGGTGCACAGATGGAGTTACCCGGATGTGTGCTCCGGTTTTCTTGTCCCGGTGGACCACTTTCTGAGCAAGAATAGGCCTTTTTTCAGCACTTCCCTCTCTTGCAGATGTAAAAATCAGCAGACAAATGCCTGTAAGCAGCAGCCTGAAGAACACAGGATTTCTATGGGCTCTTCTATGAGGAGGGAGCTGGGGGTGTTTAGCCTGCAGAAGAGGAGGCTCAGGGCAGAGCTCATTGCTGGCTACAACTACCTGAAGGGAGGTTGTAGCCAGGTGGGGTTGGGCTCTTCTGCCAGGCAGCCAGCAACAGAACAAGGGGACACAGTCTCAAGTTGTGCCAGGGCAGGTCTAGGTTGGATGTTGTTAGGAAGTTGTTGTCAGAGAGAGTGATTGGCATTGGAATGGGCTGCCCAGGGAGGTGGTGGAGTGGCTGTGGCTGGAGGTGTTGAAGCCAAGCCTGGCTGAGGCACTTAGTGCCGTGGTCTGGTTGACTGGCCAGGGCTGGGTGCTAGGTTGGGCTGGATGATCTTGGAGGTCTCTTCCAACCTGGTTGATTCTATGACTCTGCTGCTGACTGGAAGCCTTTGCTGACTTCTGCTCTTTGTGTGATGCTATTCTGCCCCATATTTACAACACAAAGAGATCCTAGAACCCCCTGAACTTGCTCTGCAAAATGTTTCCCCTGCCTTTGAAAACCCCTCCCCATCTGCACACTACTTCCTTTCCTTTCTCAGTTTCTTTGAGAAAAAAACACTTCAGGAAAAAAAAAAAATAGAAGAGATGAAATTGTTCCATGCTCCCCCTTGTAACATTGTCATGGAAGGAAAAGAACCTGACACTGCTCAGTGGCATCTGAAGTGCCTTTGGGAGACCAGCCTGACCCTGATGCCAGAGGGCCAGTCATAGACCTCCATGGGCCAGTCCATCAGTGCTGGGGGAGGCTTCAAGGAGAGGAAGATGAAGGAAGACAGCCACAAAGAATGCAAATGAGCAGCAGTGGTTCACTGCGAGATCAAATGAGCAGGTGACGGAAGGGAACACGGGGGCGACACTGGAGTTTCCAACCGACCCAGGGAGCTGAGCTTAGGAGATTAGCTTGAAAGTGCTGTAGGGGCATGAAGTGGGGAGTCAAAACTGCAGTAAAAGGAAGTCATTAATCAGACAGCTACCTCCAGCCTTTGTTTATCCATCTCCGTTACTGTTTGCCTTCTTTATTAGGATTATAAACTCGAGAGGCCCTACCAGCTCCGGAGCCACTATGGTGTATTTCTCCCAACACAGCCCCAGTTCCTGATTAAAATGTTTCTCCAGGGTCCCACTCCAGGCAAATAATATAATAAATAATGGAAATGGACCCAGGAGGGAACTTAGATGTTAACTGTGTGGAAACAGGAAACCTGAGGCTTCACTGCCGTGTAAATTCCACCCTGGGTTTAAAGCTCACGCTGTTCCAGGGCCAGGCTTTTAGAAACCTGAGCAGGAATAAGATGCCACTTGCAAAATGAAAAGAGCTGAGATTTCCATTCTGGCTGCTGCTGCATTAGCACCAGCTCTATCTTTTCAGATGTTTCCTGCTGGTTCTCCTAGAGCACAGGAAGAAATGTTCTGGTGATTAAGCAGCAGTATCATTATAAAAAGCCAAATGAATAATCATTGTGTTAATGAACTTTATCTTGGAACAGATTAGGGTTGTGGGTTTGGTGTGGGTTGTTTTTTTTTAATGTTAAGCCTCTTTCTGTATGAAAGAGGAAATGCACTCTCATTTCATTTAATCAACCCTGAGATGATCATGATCTATACAATTTAATTTTCTGTCTGCGTGTATTCTTCCCTATCTGCATACCCAGTTGCTTAAATGATGGTATCAAATCAGTTTAATACAGCAGAGACAGTGTGTCTGTTTATTCAGACAACGAGCAGGCCTGGCTCCATTTGCCAGATGACTGTGGCTGAATAATCTCTCTGGAAGGGGTTTTGTGAGGTCAGAGAGCTGCCCAACAGACCACCGGCTGGCTGCTTTGTCGTAAGCAGTGCACTGCCAAGGTAGGATGTGATCGTGGTGGGAACCATATAGAAGTGGGATGCTGCACAATGCAACAACCCCAAGCAGTGCTACAGGCTGAGGACAGAGTAGCTGAGAGCAGCCAGGCAGAGAGGGAGCTGGGGGTGCTGGGAGAGAGGAGCTGAAGCTGAGGCAGCAGTGCCCAGGTGGGCAGCAGAGCCAATGGCATCCTGGGCTGGCTCAGGAGCAGTGTGGGCAGCAGGACAAGGGAGGTTCTTCTGCCCCTGTGCTCAGCACTGCTCAGGCCACGCCTGGAGTGCTGTGTCCAGTTCTGGGCTCCTCCATTCAAGAGAGATGTTGAGGTGCTGGAAGGTGTTTGGAGAAGGGCAGCAAGGCTGGGGAGGGGCCTGGAGCACAGCCCTGTGAGGAGAGGCTGAGGGAGCTGGGGGTGTGCAGCCTGCAGAAGAGGAGGATCGGGAGGGGGGGACCCCATTGCTGTCTGCAGCTGCCTGCAGGGAGGCTGTAGCCAGGTGGGGTTGGGCTCTTCTCCCAGGCAACCAGCAATAGAACAAGGGGACAGAGTCTCAAGTTGTGCCAGGGCAGGTCTAGGCTGGATGTTGTTAGGAAGTTGTTGTCAGAGAGAGTGATTGGCATTGGAATGGGCTGCCCAGGGAGGTGGTAGAGTTGCTGTCCCTGGAGGTGTTGAAGCACTTAGTGCCATGGTGTGGTTGATTTGGACAGAGTTGGGTGCTAGGTTGGACTGGAGGAGCATGGAAGTCTCTACTGACCTGGCTGATTCTATGGTGGAAAAAAACCCAAACCTTTACCAGTAAAAGATTAGAAAAGCTCAGGTTTAAACCCAAAAAACCACAGAGGGGAAAGAGAACTTGGTGAGATGCTGCCCTCTGGTTTGATAGAGCCATGATAACTTCTTTCTCCGCCTGGGAAGAGCTAAGCCTCATTCCTGAGGAGAACAACTCCCAAGACAAACAGCTTTACAGCATGTTTTGAGGTGAGGCACTCAGCTGCTGGCTTTGACTCTTTGTGCATGTCTGACTTCTTTAAGAAGGAAAGAGATGAGTGAAAAGTAAGATGTGAGCAACAGAGGTGTCACAGTGTGACATTGCTGCAGTAAGGAGCAATGGCTCTTTGCAGCATCACATCAACTGCTGTTTGCAGGTTGTCTCTGTGAAAGCTGCCACTCAAATCATGTCCTCAGCTCCTAGGAAAACCCTGATGCATAAGAAGCGGATCACCAGGGGAGACCAGAAGAGGAAAGCCTTTCCTTAGGAGTTCACCTGGGCTGGATGCGTCAGGTTGCCTTGTTGGCAGCCTGGGAAGCTAAGACTGTCCACACTGCAGCACTGGGAAGCACAGGGCACAGAAAAGAAACAACACAAAAAAACCACCACCAAAACACAACCACACAACAGCAAACATACCCCAAAAAACCCCAAACCTAGCCCTGATTATCAGAGAGGGAGATTCCACACCCTCCTTGGGCAGCCTGTGCCAGTGCTCTATCACCTTCACAGGGAAAAAAATCCTCCTCATGTTTCCACAGAGCTTTCTATGCCTCAGCTTCCACCCATTGCCCCTTGCCTGGCACTGGCCATCACCACAGAGCCTGGCTCCAGCCTCCTGGCACTCACCTTTACAAACTGATAATCATTGCTGAGGTCACCTCTCAGCCTCCTCCTCTCCCAGCAGCACAGCCCCAGCTCCCTCAGGCTCTGCTCCTAACAGAGCTGTTCCATTCCCTTCAGCAGCTTTGTGGCTCTGTGCTGGACTCTCTCCAGCAGTTCTATGTTCCTCTTGAACTGTGGGGCCCAGAACTAGAAACAGTACTCCAGATGTGACCTCAGCAGGGCAGAGTAGAGGGACAGCAAAACCTCTCTTGACCTACTAACCACACTCCTTTTAATCCACCCAGAATGGCATTGCTCCTCCTGGCCACAAGAGCACATTGCTGGCTCACGGTCAACCTCCCACCCACTAGGACCCCCAGATCCTTTTCCTTTTTGCTGCCTTGCAACAGGGCTGACACCATAAACAAAGACCACATTGCTGAGGAAAGAGCCTGACTCTGCAGAAGTCATTTGCCCTTGGTTTGTGATAGATCTGGGAATGGATAGCATATGCTAGAAAGAGAGAGCCAGACACCAACACATGCTGAGAAGTCCAAAGGGAAGCACTGGGATAATTACCAGCTTTTGGTGGATTAATCAGCCTGCAAACACACTGAAATGGTGCTAAACACCCAAACACCCATCCAGTTCCTACTGAAATAGAAGGCAAGTCATCACACCCCCAAATCACCCATGGGGAAGCTGCTGGGAGCCTCTTCTACTGACAGAAACATGTCTCAATAGGAGCTCAAATCCCTCTGTGCAGCTCTATGGCACTAACCCCTCCTGAGGGACAGCATTAGCACCACAGCAGTTTCTTTGCCATACCCTCCGTGGAAGGCATTACTGAGAGAGGCAGCATATGGAGCTGGTGGTGTTGGCACCACGGCAAATATTGATCCCTGCTGTGACAAAATGTGGCAAAAGGTTTGCAAATGGCAGGATAGTCTGGCACAGACCTGAGGGGTTTGAAATGTCACTGGGCCAGGGAAGTGTCACACTTGCAAATGGATAATTCATTTGCTTTCTTCCTTCTCTTTGTTGGAAATCCAAACAGAGAATTGTTAGGGAAACTGCAACTTGTTTGCCACATCAATCCCACGCAGTGCTACAGGCTGGGGCCAGAGTAGCTGAGAGCAGCCAGGCAGAGAGGGAGCTGGGGGTGCTGGGAGAGAGGAGCTGAAGCTGAGGCAGCAGTGCCCAGGTGGGCAGCAGAGCCAATGGCATCCTGGGCTGGCTCAGGAGCAGTGTGGCCAGCAGGACAAGGGAGGTGATTCTGCCCCTGTGTTTAGCACTGCTCAGGTCACACCCTGAGTGCTGTGTCCAGTTCAGGACCTCTCAGTTCAAGAGAGATGTTGAGGTTCTGGAAGGTGTTGAAAGAAGGGCAGCAAGGCTGGGGAGGGGCCTGGAGCACAGCCCTGTGAGGAGAGGCTGAGGGAGCTGGGGGGGTGCAGCCTGCAGCAGAGGAGGCTCAGGGCAGAGCTCATTGCTGCCTGCATCTACCTGCAGGGAGGCTGTAGCCAGGTGGGGTTGGGCTCTTCTCCCAGGCAAGCAGCAACAGAACAAGGGGACACACTCTCAAGTTATGCCAGGGTAGGTCTAGGCTGGATGTTGTTAGGAAATTGTTGGCAGAGAGAGTGATTGGCATTGGAATGGGCTGCCCAGGGAGGTGGTGGAGTCACCATCCCTGGAGGTGTTGAAGCCAAGCCTGGCTGGGGCACTTAGTGCCTTGGTCTGGTTGAATGGCCAGGGCTGGGTGTTAGGTTGGACTTGGAGCTCTCTTCCAACCTGGTTGATTCTGTGATTCTACTCCTAGAGATTCTGTGAGTGACTTGAATACCTCATTGTTGGGTTTGGGTATGTGTTGGATTTCTTCCCTCCCCTTTAGAAAACTTGCTTCCAGTCTCAACATTTAGGTAGGTAATACCACCAATACAGATGGCATTTACCCCTGCCTTGTTTCCCCTCAATCTGTTCTTTTTTTTCTGGGTTAATACCTTCTCCCACTCTGCTCTTCTATTTCAATGTGGTGTTTAAAAATAAGATGGCAGATTTCTCTTTACATTTCCTTTCTCTCTCTCCTCCCATCTATCTTCTGACTTTGTTACCTTTGGCTCACCTCACCTGCCCACACAAAGCTTTTTTTATTTGTTTGGCAGATTTTCAGCTTAACTTTCCTTAAGCCTCAAACAAAGTTGTTTTGAAGCAGAGGTTCCATATTTTCAACCCCAAATCCATGCTTTTAGGAACAAACTTTGTCCTTTAGAAGTGTGATTTACAAAGGGAAGTGAGGAGTGAAAGGAAAGGAGGATGGGGTTGGGGGAAGGGAACTGTGCATTTTAGTTTGGGTTTCTGCCTGTTATTATGACACTTGGGTCCGTTTTTCTCTGCTACAATTGAAGGGATTGAATTTGGAGATTCATGCGTGAACTAAAAATTGGCAGAGGGGGGGAAGGAAAATTTGGTTTAGTGAAATCTACACAAAAAGTTCTTACAAAGAAATCGTGTGGTGGGAGTGGTGGTGTCAAGTTGCTCTGTAACTCAACCTTTTTTCTCCCTTCTCTTGAAAAACTGAAGAAGGTACTTCAAGAAGAAAATATTGTTCGTGTTTGCAGTGTGGAAGTTAAAACACAGCCTCCTGAAAACAGAAATGAAACTCTTCTGCCTTCTTTCAAACATCATACTGCATTTTGGAACTACTCCAAGAGCAACTATCTAAGGCTTTCAAAGGAACCTGTGGTATTTTCTTCCCCTGAAGGCATTCCTTAGGCCAGGCTCTCTTCTGTATAGAATGACAGAATCAGGCAGGTCGGAAGAGAGCTCCAAGCTCATCCAGCCCAACCTAGCACCCAGCCCTAGCCAATCAACCAGACCACGGCACTAAGTGCCCCAGCCAGGCTTGGCTTCAACACCTCCAGCCACAGCCACTCCACCATCTCCTTGGGCAGCCCATTCCAGTGCCAATCACTCTCTCTGACAACAACTTCCTAACAACAGCCAGCCTAGACCTACCCTGGCACAATTTGAGGCTGTGTCCCCTCGTTCTATTGCTGGTTGCCTGGCAGAAGAGCCCAACCCCACCTGGCTACAGCCTCCCTGCAGGTAGTTGTAGACAGCAATGAGCTCTGCCCTGAGTCTCCTCTGCTGCAGGCTGCACACCTCCAGCTCCCTCAGCCTCTCCTCACAGGGCTGTGTTCCAGGCCCCTCACCAGCTTTGTTGCCCTTCTCTGGACACCTTTAAGCACCTCAACATCTTTCTTGAATTGAGAGGCCCAGAACTGGACACAGTACTCAAGCTGTGGCCTGAGCAGTGCTAAGTACAGGGGCAGAGTAACCTCCCTTGTCCTACTGGCCACACTCTTCCTGAGCCAGGCTAGAGCACATAAAGGAAAAAGAAAAGCTTTAAATTCCTCCCCCTGTCACACCAAACCCTCCACCAAACCCCAAACCCCAACATGAGCTATGGCAATTCCGTATTATTTTGTTTCCTAACTAACCAAAACCATACCAACCTTTGTCCTTAAAGGTCTACCCAACAGTTCCCATCTGTGCATCCAACACTAGCATAATTTATGGGCTGTTTATTTCTCCTCTTCCCTACCATTAATAAAGGAGGATCACCACTTTTATGGTTACAGTTGAAATAAATCAACATGTTAATTGGGATTCAGGTGGGGACCTGCAACAAACGGGATGGAAAGGAAAAGATCTTTAATTTTCACTGTAGCCATTTACATCTGGAGTAGGAGTTTACAGCTGGGAAATCGAGGTCAGGAGAAGACCATTATTCTTCAGGCTTGTCACATTAAAACACACCCATCTGCCTTGCCTGGCTGCAGCTCCCCTGCATGCATGTACCGAGGCTCTGAAACCCCTTTTGCTTTTGGTTTACACTTCTGCCTCATCTCAAAGGCACAGTGAGCACTAAGCCCAGCCATGGCTGGATTGATAACAATCTTTTTGCATCTCATGAGCATGCAAGTGCCATTATTGAACCATAAACTCATTGAGGTTGGAAAACACCTCAAAGATCATCAAGTCATGGTTAAGCAAGCACCACCATGGCCGTTAAACCCTGGCCCAAAATGTCATGTCTACATGTTTTTGAACACCTCCAGGGATGGTGACTCCACCAGCCACCTGCACACCCTCTTCCAATGCCTGACCACTCTTTCAATAAAGACATTTTCCCTCATGTCCAGTTCAAGCTTCCTCTAGTACAGCTTGAGGCCATTCCCTCTTGTCCTGCCCCTTACTGCCCAGGAAAAGAGACCAATCCTCACCTCATTCCAACCTCTTTTCAAGGAGTTGTAGAGTAAGGTCTTCCCTGAGCCCCCTTCTTTTCAGGCTAGATAACTCCAGCTGCCTCACCAGACCTGTTCTCCAGATCCCTCACCATCTTTATTACCCTTCTCTCCAGACCTGCTCCACCATTGCAGTGTCTTGCTTGTAGGGAAGGCTCCAAAACTGAACCCAGTAGTCAAGATGCAATCTCACCAGTGAGATCTCCCAGTACATGGGGACAATTATTGCACTGCTGGCCACATTATTCCTGATACAAGCCAGGATTGTGTTAGCCTTCTTGCCCATCTGGACATAGTTCTCACTCATTGAGACCAGATACCAACACTGTGATCATCAAGGAGCATCTCCACAGCTATCTGAATTCCACTTCCCTCACCACTCCTGACAGTTACCTTGGAAGAGTTCCTGTCTAAGCCTTGATACAAAGCAATGCTTCTCTGCTGTCCTTCTCATGGCTGTGAGGTTGTACTTTACAGAGTGTTTTGAGAACTCCTGAGCTGTACACACACTGGAGTGCACCCTCTGAAGGGTTTGGGAAGCTGACAGGTTCCCATTTCATGTAGAGGTGTTCAGTAGCTTTAAAAGACAACATGAAGGAGCAGGCAGTGAGCTGGTGTTCGCTGTGGAAGTGCTCATGGGGCACTGCAGGAAGGGGCTTTGGAAGCAGATGCCTGGTTTTTTTTAGGGTTTGCTTTTAGAGGTGAGATCAAAGAGAACAGGTTGTGAAGGAAAAACAGTTGTCAGATGTAGACTCCTCAGAGCTTGAGACATTCAGGGCCGCGTGTACGAGCCACTTCTGTCTTTCAGGCCCAAAATAAAATACGAGGCACTAACCCAGCCCAGGAGCACCAGGAAACGAGAGCACAGACTGTGGAAAATGAAACTTTAACACAGACAGTTTTAAAAGTCTGGGAGGTATTTATACAACAACAAAAAACGTATCTCCACATGTCCCTTAAAGCTCTAGAAAGTTCAGTGAGAATCATAGAATCAACCAAGTTGGAAGAGACCTCCAAGCTCAGCCAGTCCAACCTAGCACCCAGCCCTAGCCAGTCAACCAGGCCATGGCACCAAGTGCCCCAGCCAGGCTTTGCTTCAACACCTCCAGGCCTGGCAACTCCACCACCTCCCTGGGTAGCCCATTCCAACGCCAATCACTCTCTCTGCCAACAACTTCCTAACAACATCCAGCCTAGACCTACCCTGGCATAACTTGAGACTGTGTCCCCTTGTTCTGTTGCTGGTTGTCTGGGAGAAGAGACCAACCCCACCTGGCTACAGCCTTCCTGCAGGTAGTTGTAGACAGCAATGGGGTCCCCCCTGAGGCTCCTCTTCTGGAGGCTGAACACCCCCAGCTCCCTCAGCCTCTCCTCATAGGGTTTGTGTTCCAGGCCCCTCCCCAGCTTTGTCACCCTTCTCTGGACACCTTCCAGTACCTCAACATCTCTCTTGAATTGAGGGGCCCAGAACTGGACACAGTACTCAAGGTGTGGCCTGACCAGTGCTGAGGTTCAGGGGAAGAATAAGTGTGGCTGTGAAAAGCTCATCTGCATTGTCTCTTTGCTGGATCCAGATGTTGCATCTTCAGAAACCTTCAAAATCTGCACTGATGTCCCAGCTTGCATCAGAATCCATCACATCATTGCATGCCCAACCACACTAGACTGATGCAAGAACACCCTCTGGAGTTAATGTGTTTATTGGCACTGTCCAGATGGGTTGGATAAGCTGAGACTGATGCATCCAGCTGGGTTGGATGGGCAGAGACTGATGCATCTGAAAAAGGGCTTAATGAAATTGTTTGCTTGTACCTAGCAACTTGCCTGTGCAACTCATTCCCACCTTATTCAGTGCCTCCTTCCTCCTGTTTGACTATGGGGTTCCAAATTAGAGAAGTCACATTTCAATCACATTACACAGACAGCATATTGGGGGGGGGGGGGGGAGGAAACAAGGCAAAAAGAATCTTCATATGAACCCAGATTTATTAATTGTTCTATTGAGCTAATTTCAATGAGCAGCAGTTAAAATATAGATTCTGTAGCCTCTGGTGGGTTCTTACTTTTCAGAACAGAGATAAAAGAAGAGAAAAGGCAACCAAGCAAACAAAATACCTATATTCTGGGAAAAATAGACCAAAATTTGGAGCCAAAACATTGTTCAACCTAACAGTTCTAAAATGTTTGAACCTGGGTTTTCCCCTCAAGCTGATATAAAAGGCTCCAAAACCAATTAATAGACTTCTTAGGTTATTATACTGCTATCTTTCTTGTCCATTGATGCCATGACCTTGGTATACCTTTATAGATGAAAACCACCTGTAGCATTAGAAAGCAAGCTAGGAAAGATCTGCTTGCAAAGGCACGTAATGACAGGACAAAGGTTTTCAACTGGAGAAGGGTAGATCTAGAGTGAACACTAGAAAGAAGTTCTTTACTATGAGGATGGTGGAAGACTGGGAGAGGCTCCAACCTTGAGATATTCAAAGTCAGGCTTAATGGGCTCTGAGCAACTCAGTCTAGTCAAAGATGCTTACTGCAAGAGGTTTGGCCTAGATCATCTTGGGAGGTTCCTGCCAACCCAAGGCATTCTAGGATTCTATTATTAGACTGGAACAAGTCAACAGAAAGCAAAGATACCAAACCAGCCATTCACATCTTCCCTCACAAGCAGTGTGTCAGGAAAAGATAGTCAAAGAATGGATAAAAGCTCAAAAAATTCCAACTCAAAGCCATCCTCCCCAGCACAGAGTTTCCAATATCAAATCATCAGCTGATGTGAAGGTTGGGCTCAGCTGGTGTGAAGGTTGGACTGGCAAGCACTAAATCCTACAGCTAAACACAAGACAACAGCCAGATCAGAGCACCAAAACTGCACATGGAGATGAAACCCACAGAACAACCACAGCTTCCATCAGAGCAGCTTCGAGTAAGAGGGAAGATAACAGCTTAACACAAGAGAACCATTACTCAACCACAAGTTGCCACCCACTCATTGTAGTGGTTTAAGCTGAGTGGCCCCACTAGAATGGAGAGAGGACAGGGCTAACCTCTCTCTGCAGCTGGCTTTGGGTTCTGTCAGCGTGTTGCATACTCTGATACCTTATTTTCTTTTGTGTATTCTGATATCCCTGCAATCCAGTAGCAAATTGTCCTTATCTCAAACAACAACTCTGCCTGCCAGGCCCTTTCCCCAGCCTCAATCAGTGTGGGGGGAAGGGGGCTTCTGAGAACAAGCTGTGTCAACCCAGGACAGGCACTCCAAAGAAGAGCAAGATAACCACTAACCTCAGCTTAAAGACACTTGTCCTCAGGGCAAACATTTCAAAAGCTGTTTCAGCTAAAACCTCTCACGTCAGCCCAACATTCGATGCATCCCCTTCATCCTCCTTCCCACAGCCCAACATTCGATGCATCCCCTTCATCCTCCTTCCCAGCCACCCACAACACCTGCCCTTTTGTATCCTACCTGGATGCTCTTCCTTCCACGATGGGCAAACAGAACCTGGGGCTGGAAGGCGTTTACAGCACAACCTCCACCTGCTGAGCAGAAGGTTTAGAAGAATCAGAGGGTGCTGGGTTAATGAAATAATTTGGGCAAGGATTCTTCCCACCCCGCCCTGCTCCCTCCCCCCAGATCAATTTCTCCCATGCAAACCAAGTGCCCATCACAATATTCTGCAAAGCAAATCAATTCTTTCCCTTAGATTGGAAAAGGGGGCATCATTTTCATTAGACCCTTGCTATAGAAAACCCTAGAATGAAGTGCATCTCTGCTTTCTTTCCTTGCATTGCTGAGCAACAGCACCAGAGAAATTAAACCCTTGCAAGCAGCCTACAAGGTTATTTGCCTAAGGACTGAAAAATAGAGGCAGTGGAGACACAGATCTTTTCTTTTAGGAGACTGTCTGATTTTATTCTCGCTCGCAGACCTGCTCTACTATTTTCAGGGCAGCTTAGTGTCAGATAAAGCACACCAAAAACATATTATTTAAAACCTGTCAAAGAGAACTTGGCTGTGACTGTAGTAAAAAATGTGACACGCTGCTAAATCCCAAAGTTTGCTCCTGCTCCTTGAAGGGAGCACACTAGACTCTGCTTCAATGGCACCAGACATCTTTCCCTTTTGTATGCTGGGATGGAGTAGGCAGCAGATTAATAATTCAATGCTCATTAGGAAGTAGAACGTGCAGTAAGCAATCAGATCTAATTAGGCAATGTCTATGATTACAGAGGGAAGAAGATCTATGATTCCATCTCAGGTGCAACAGCATCCTCATTGCAGAGGAAGGGTCAAGAATAAACAGGAATAGTATCAAACACTCAGTTCAAACACTTTCCCCTCCCTTCTTGCTTTACTATCAGCTGCCTGTTAGGATCATTTTTCACGAGGAGCATCCTGCAAGTACATCCAACATGTTGAGACTCACTCCCCAGTTTCTTTCGCTTGCATATAAATCACTCAGATGATGTTTCTCCTCGAGATCCTTATATCAAAGCAGTATACCTCGAGGCAAGTATATGACCACATAATTGAAGCAGTAAATTGATGACAATTAGCACATTAGCGGTGAATAGCAGCAAGTGATGGTCTTAATTGACAATGCAGCGGTTAGTAATTGATGTTAATGACTCGCCAGAAGAGAACAGTGACTAATAATTGCGACTTTTTTAGCTGTTTTCCCTGCTGGTAAACCTTGTGCAGGATTGGGGCGGGCGGGGGATGGAGGTTGGCCAGAGAGTGTACAACTGGCACCTCACAAACGAGAGGCTGAAGGATTTAAGCATGGGGTTTGTGCGTTGCTGGGATGCAAATACAGCTTGCTGTGGCTTAGTAAAACACACTGCAAGTTGATCTAGCATTCTGCTGCTTGAAGACAGTCAATGGGTTTGCTGGGGTTTGTTTCCTTTTCACCACTTCCACAATTATCTGGGACCACTTCTCCTTAACACCAGGGAGTGGCATCAGTAAGTTTGCAGACGACACCAAGTTAGATGGCAGTGCTGATTTGAATGAGGGTAGAGAGGCTCTGCAGAGGGACTTGGATAGGCTTAGACCAATGAGCCAACAGTAATGGGATGAGTTTCAACAAGGCCAAATGCCAGATCAGATGCACTTGGGTCACAACAACCCCAAGCAATGCTACAGGCTTGGGGCAGTGTAGCTGGAGAGCTGCCTGGCAGGAAGGAATCTGGGGACTGTAATAGACAGGAGCTGAATATGAGGCAGCAGTGTGCCCAGGCAGCCAAGAAGGCCAATGGCATCCTGGCTTGGATTAAAACTGCTGTGGCCAGCAGGAGCAGGGAGGTGATTGTGCCCTTGGACTGGGCTGTGGAGAGGCCACACCTCGAGTGCTGTGTTCAGTTTTGGGCACTGCAATGCAAGAGAGAGGTGGAGGTGCTGGGGAGGGTCCAGAGGAGGGCAACGAAGCTGGGGAAGGGCCTGGGGAATAAATCTGATGAGGAACAACAGAGGGAGCTGGGGATGGTTAGTGTGAGGAAGAGGAGGCTGAGGGCAGACCTCACTGCTGTCTACAGCTACCTGAAGGGACACTGTGGAGAGGCTGCTGCTGGGCTCTGCTCACAGGTAACTGGAGACAGAAGAAGGGGGAATGGCCTCAAGCTGAGACTAGGGAGGTTTAGAGTGGACATTGGGAAGAAGTTTTTTTGTGGAGAGTGGTCAGGGACTGGAATGAGCTGCCCAGGGAGATGGTGGAGTCACCAACCCTGGCTGTGTTTCAGGGTGGTTTGGATGTGGTGCTTAGGGCTATGGTTTAAGGTGAACGTTTTAGAGCAGGGTTCTAGGTTGGACTTGGTGCTCCTGAGAGGCTTTGCCAGCCTGGAGGTTCCTGTGATTCTGTGAATTCTCAACCTGATTCTGTGACTTCTGAATTCTCAACCCTCTTTGGAAGAGTTGTGCCAGTTCCTTGCAAGGCTGCAAATGCAATTCCCTGAGCAGTGTACGCAGGGCTCAGGGGATGTTCTCCCCTCTCCAAAATGCATGAGGGGAAAAAAAGAAACCAGCCTGAAAAACAACACCTATTTAAAACTTTAACAAGCACTGGGCTATGTTTTCTGGACAGATGGCAGATTTTGAGCAGCCTGCTTTTTCTGGGGGAGCTCCTGTCACTATAAACAACTCGTGGAAACTAAGACCTCGATGCCATTTACTGGGCTGATTCTTTTTTGCCTTGGAGAATGGCAAGATTAGGAGCTTTATTTTTCTGTTAGGCTGGGATTTTTTCTGTCCATAAAGATGTATTCCCTGCATAAAGTACTTTATTGTATTGGAGAAGGGGAGAATTAATCATACCTCACAGTAAAACATATGGATAAGCATGGGGGTAGCAACAATAAGTTAAAGATACCTAACACGATGACACCGAGAGATGCCTAATTATAGCCTTGGACTTCCCTTCAAGTAGGTGATGTACCACCACAGATAGAGAATAATCCCTGCCTCAAAAGACTGGTGCCAAGACCTAGCTCTGTAGATCTCTACTACTATTTTATTTTAGAATCACAGAATCAAGCAGGTTGGAAGAGAGCTCCAAGCTCATCCAGTCCAACCTAGCACCCAGTCCTATTCAGTCAATCAGACCATGGCACTAATTGCCTAATCCAGGCTTTGCTTCAACACCTCCAGGGACAGCAACTCCACCACCTCCCTGGGCAGCCCATTCCAATGTCAAACACTCTCTCTGACAACAACTTCCTAACAACATCCAGCCTAGACCTCCCCTGGCACAACTTGAGACTGTGTCCCCTTGTTCTATTGCTGGTTGCCTGGGAGAAGAGCCCAACCACAGCTGGCTACAGCCTCCCTTCAGGGAGCTGTAGACAGCAGTGAGGTCACCCCCGAGCCTCCTCTTCTCCATAAACCCTCTCTCTTTACATCAAATGCAAAAATGCTTAAGAATGAGCTTGTTATGAAGCTTTTCTCTCTTTTTTTTTTAATATTGAAACTCCCATGCTGTATTTTAAAATCAATTTGGAGAACAATTAAAGCCGATCTGTGGATGCCTCCTGTGTCAGTGTGAAGATCTTTGAGGCAATCATTTCCATTGGAAGCTCAGTGATAAAGGACAGCCATCAATTTTGAAAAGAACTCAAGTTCTCTTTATATTCTTCCTTGAGTGCTCATTACTTTGAGTCAAATCGTGGAGAGTATATCTCTACAGCCTTGACATCCCTTCTCATGGCCGGTCTTTAACATCCACAGCCAGATTCTCAGCTGCAGTAAATCAAAGCAGTGAGTCAAAGTCGATGGATTGAGGCTGATTCACACCAGCCAAGGCTCTAGCCTAGTCCTTGGACTGCTGGTGACCCCCCAAGGGAAGATCACAGTGGTTGCCCCAAGCTTTAGAACACACTCTGCTTCATCTTGGACCTCAAAGGACTCCCATGAGTAATGTACTGGTTGTATTTATTTCCCGCTGTCATAAGAAGGGATTGGTGGACAAGAAGCTCAATATGAGCTCTAAGTTGCTCTTGAAGCACAGAGAGCCAGCCAGAGCCTGGGCTGCAGCAAAAGAAGTGTGGGCAGCAGGGTGAGGGAAGTGATCCTCCCGCTTTGATCCACACTGCTGAGACCCCACCTGGAGTACTGCACCCAGTTCTGGAGCCTCTATTACAAGAGGGCTATGGAAGTGTTGGAAGGTGTCCAGAGAAGGGCCATGAGGATGAGCAGAGGGCTGGAGCCACTCTGGTATGAGGAGAGACTGAGGGAGTTGGGGATGTTCAGTCTGGACAGGAGAAGGCTCCCAGGTGACCTTACTGTGGCCTTGCAACATCTGAAGGGGGCTAGAAGAAAGCTGGGGAGAGACTTTTTAGGCTGTCAGGTAGTGATAGGATGAGAGGGAAATGGAACAAAGCTGGAAATGAGTAGATTCAAACTGGATGTTATGAAGAATTTGTTCAGCATGAGGGCAGTGAGAGGCTGGAAGGGGTTGCCCAGGGAGGTGATGGAAGCCTCATCTCTGGATGTAAGGCCAAGCTGGCTGAGGCTCTGGCCAGCCTGATCCAATGTGAGGTGCCCCTGCCCATGGCAGAGGAGTTGAAACTGGCTGGTCTTTGTGGTCCCTTCCAACCCTGACTGATTCTATGATTTTTTTGCCTCTTGTAGCTGTAGTTACAGACACAGAAGAAGAGATGGAAAGCCTTCTTCTTGCAGATCTGTAGGGATAAATATTCATTTTTTGTGGTGTGTGTTGTTTTTTCCCCTTTCTCCAGGGGGAATCATCCATCCCTGGGGAGTTCTGTGCTGCTGTGGTGGAAAAAGAGGCTGGTTGCAACAGGTTTCACTGCAGCATGTCTTTCTGCTTAGATCTGGAGGAAGGTAGGTGAATCATCTCTTAGCAAAAAGAGAACAAGAATAATTCTAGTGTGAGGTGTCCCTAATCATGGCAGGGGGGGTGGAACTACCTGATCCTAGTGGCTCCTTCCAACCCTGACTGATTCGAGAACAGCTGAGGGGCCACTCCCAGTAGCTGAGGCATACAGAAAAGCTAAGCTGTGAAAACGATTCACGTGCCCTGTGAGGGAAAACTTGGTTCCCAGTTCAAGGAAGTTTTGGTAGGTACCTATAGAATCATAGAATCAACCAGGTTGGAAGAGACCTCCAAGCTCATCCAGTCCAACCTAGCACCCAGCCCTGTCCAGTCAACTAGACCATGGCACTAAGTGCCTCATCCAGTCATGACCTACAACTGCTGCATTAAAATGCAAGAGAGGCTTTCATTGCCCAAAGGTGAAAAATAACCTGCTATTTTGGAGGGTATCTTAAGAATCCAAAAGTCAAGGGCTGCTTGCATGCAGCTATCACATCCTACAATACAGGTATCTTAAAGACCATTTTTGTCAGTGTTGTGTTCACACTCTGTTGTGCATTTTTTTCAGCTCCAGTGCCTTTGTCATCAGTAAATGCATTCACTGATGTTACATTTTGCAAGAAGGCTCCTTCATTAAGTAGTATTCACACAAAGACTCAGGTTTGTGACCTCTGCTTGTGGCGCTCGGGAAGCCAAGTGCTGGTACATGACATCCTCAAGCCTCTCAAGCACATAAATAATAGGCTGGACTGGATGATCCTGGATGATCTCTTCCAACCTAGCTGATTCTATGGAATGTGATATCCACCCCTTCTCTGCAAACTGCACAGCACCAGGTGAGAAAGGCTGAAACCCACAAATTGATAAAACCATTCTGGCAATTTTCAGCAAGCAGAAGGCTCAGTAGCAGCTGCTGGGCTTCAGCTCATTGAAGCTAAAGTGAATTCTGGGGATGCTCTGGCGCAGAGGTAGCTTTTCTCCCACTCAATCAATGCTCAGGTGTAATAAGAGTTGCACAAGAATATCTTGAGCAGAAATCAGAGGAATGGTGCTCCCAAAAAGACAGACATCTGTCACAGGGAGTGAAGAAGGGGCTGCGCATCAGACGGCTATGACAGTGCTGCGTGGGGAAGGAACATCTCTTTTGTCTGGCTACTGGTACAAACACAAAGACAGCTCAGGTGTCTCAAGCCTACCATGTAACAGGAGCGACTGAAGCATCTTAAGGAGATGTCGTGTCAGGCTTTAACAGAAATGATCAGAGGAACAGGGAATCTTCTTGGATTTTCATTTGAAATCTTACTCTCAGCAGCAGAATCCTATTGCAGAGCTGAGAACAGGCTTCCTCGTAACTGCTCCTTCCAGCCACCAGTGATTTTCTCAGCCCATCTAAGGCACAACTGTGAGAAAGGAGAGAAACTTGATGAGCTAGGAATAAAGAAAATGCAGTCCCTGCCCTGTCTTTTTGGGTTTTTTTCCCTTGAATTTGTTTTCTTCTCAAGGTTATTTTGCAGAGTAATGCACAGCGCTTCGCAGCATTGCTTCAGGTTCAGATGCCTTCACTCACCTGAGCTGGGCAGGTAGGATGCTGTAACAACACCAGCCTGACAGGACAGATCATCCCTTTGTTTGTTTAATACCGTTTTCAAAGCACAGAGCCCTTTGTGCAATGAATTACAGCCTCTGGGCAAAGAGTCTGCACCAGGCGGTCCATCACTTGCAAATCTTCTGCTGAGGACAGTCAGGGATGAAGCTGCCAGATTTTTAGGCGGTGTAATTTACCGGTGGTCCATTAGCCTCAGAAAGGCTGCTCGGGTTCAGGCCCTCTGAACGAGTCTCCTGTAAATCTGACAGCTCTGCCAGACAGCTCCACCTGAAAGGACAGACCCTTCCTGATGTGTTTTGCAGCTACGAATTGCTTCCCTCAGTGCCCGTGACAAATCTGTATTGATGGCGATGCGAGCCAAGGACCTGAAGCAAGTTTTGCTTCTGCTGCTGATTAAAGGGCAAAAAAAACCAGCACAAGAGAATGGAGGAAGAAGAGAGAAAAACTGAGAGTCCACTGAAATGTTTAAGTGCTGGCAACACCATGATTTTATTAGCTGTGTGTTGAACATAAGCACAGCTGAAAGCTACCTCGGTGACATCTGTTCATGCTCAGCACTGCTCAGGCCACACCCTGAGTGCTGTGTCCAGTTCTGGGCTCCTCAATTCAAGAGAGATGTTGAGGTTCTGGAAGGTGTCCAGAGAAGGGCAGCAAGGCTGGAGAGGGGCCTGGAGCACAGCCCTGTGAGGAGAGGCTGAGGGAGCTGGGGGTGTGCAGCCTGCAGCAGAGGAGGCTCAGGGGGGACCCCATTGCTGTCTACAGCTACCTGAAGGGAGGCTGTAGCCAGGTGGGGTTGGGCTCTGCTGCCAGGCAGCCAGCAACAGAACAAGGGGACACAGCCTCAAGCTGTGCCAGGGCAGGTTTAGACTGGATGTTAGGAGGAAGTTGTTGTCAGAGAGAGTGATTGGCATTGGAATGGGCTGCCCAGGGAGGTGGTGCAGTGGCTGTGCCTGGAGGTGTTGAAGCCAAGCCTGGCTGGGGCACTTAGTGCCATGGTCTGGTTGCTTGGCTAGGGCTGGGTGCTAGGTTGGGCTGGGCTAGCTTGCATGTCTCTTCCAACCTGGTTGCTTCTATTCTATGATCTCAGTGTCCAACCCTGCCTGTTGCATTTTCTAGGGCTTACTTGCTTCCTTTTGATCAGCAAAACATCTTCAAGTCACCTGTAGGAAGCTAAACAAACACAAGAGACCCAAATTTGCCTGTTGTTTGGATTGATGAGCTTTCATAGATCTGTTTTGTGCAAACCTGACGATTGCAGTGATGGCTAAGAAGCAGAGCTGCACAAGCCTTAACGTGAGAGACATTTTTGTTTTGTTCTATGCTCTGGTTTTAATTTTCTAGCTCCGCTGAACAACTACAACTCTTTGCAGCTGGAGCAAAGTGCCTCATATATAATGTATAGATCACATCCTCTTGCCATTTTTCACAGGTGCCTGGCTATTATAGGGCTCAGAATTCATTCACAGTGCCTATTAGAGGTCTTTATATGTAACTGACTTCCTTTCTTGAATATTTATAGCTTTTATGAGACATTTATGGGTAGACCCAACAAGAGTTTCTAAGGAAATACTGGGAAATAGTTCAGTGCAACACCATTAATATGCTGTTCTTGGAGGGTAATGGCCACAAATGTCGTCCAATTGCTGTGTTCTTGCTTTGCCTGAGCTTTGTATTGATGGGGAGACTGCTGCAGGGAGCATCTGCAGTCTGAAAAGTCTTGCAGGAAACACTTTGGCTCCCACAAAATAACAAGTAACACATCTCAGCCTAGAAATGAAGCATTCCTGTCAGAAAGTCTGTGCCAGCCAGCAGCCTGGGCTGCATCGAGAGAAGTGTCACTGGCAGGTTGAGGGAGGATCTACCTGTGAGGCCACTCTGAAGTACTGGATGCGGTTCAGGGCTCTCAGTTTCAAGTGAGACAGGGAACTGCTGGAGAGAACCCACTGGAGGCTACAAAGGTGCTGAGAAGACTGGAGAAGGAAAGGCTGAGAGCCCTGAGGCTGTTGAGCCTGGAGAAGAGCAGCTCCAGAGGGGATTGGAGCAATGCTCAGCAAGAGCAAAAGGCTGAGGGGCAAAAGGATGGGGCCAGACTCTTCTCAGCGGTGCTCAATGAAAGGACAAAGGGCAAGAGGCATGAAATGGAACTGAGGAGGTTCCATCTAAATAAGAGGAGAAAATTCCTTGCTGTGAGGGTGCTGGAGCAGGCTGCCCAGGGAGGTTGTGGAGCCTCTTCTCTGGAGAGATTCCAAACCTGCCTGAACATTGTGATCCTGGGCAAGCTGCTGTGGGTACCCCTACTTTAGCAAGGTGGTTGGACTGGATTATCTCCAGAGGTTCCTTGCAGCATTTGCCCTGCTGGGATTCTGTGAAGTCTGCAAACACTGAAACAGAAGAGAAAATAAGTAGAAGTACTTTGCAAAGCAGGTAAGATTTACTCAGCTCCTGTTGTGACAGAGACTCCCAAGAGAACAAGCAACAACGCAATGCCTAATGACTCATTGCAGGGAAGACAAAAAACCCACTCTTTTGCAGCTTTGTACCTAAACAGTGAGAGTGAAACATTAGATAATATTTGCTGGCAAATTGAGAGAGGCAATGCTCCCTGTCAGAGATACCTCCAGGGGTTAAGACAACATCTGCTCCTCCTAATAAAGGTATATTCAGCAGCACGGTCAAGAAGGTTCAAAGTAAGTGACACAATTTCCTCCTATACCCTCATTAGCCATTTATGTTGACAAAAGAGGAGTTTGGATGTGTGTGTGTGTGCATATACACACACTTGCATCTCTCATTTCAAGCTTTTTCACCTGTGGGTTGATGGATTTACCTACTGAGGTGGCTTTGGATTAGACAACGCATCAAGAATGTTGTCTCTGTCGCTCCCTGAAGTGAAGATGAAGCAAGGTCAAGGTTGTTCTTTTCTCCCTTGTAACAAGAAGGGTGACAAAGCTGGGGAGGGGCCTGGAGCACAGCCCTGTGAAGAGAGGCTGAGGGAGCTGGGGGTGTGCAGCCTGCAGAAGAGGAGGCTCGGGGCAGAGCTCATTGCTGTCTGCAGCTGCCTGCAGGGAGGATGTAGCCAGGTGGGGTTGGGCTCTGCTGCCAGGCACCCAGCAACAGAACAAGGGGACACAGCCTCAAGCTGTGCCAGGAGAGGTACAGGCTGGATGTTGTTAGGAAGTTGTTGGCAGAGAGAGTGATTGGCATTGGAATGGGCTGCCCAGGGAGGTGATGGAGTCACCATCCCTGGAGGTGTTGAAGCCAAGCCTGGCTGGGGCACTTAGTGCCATGGTCTGGTTGATTGGCCAGGGCTGGGTGCTAGGTTGGGCTGGATGAGCTTGGAGCTCTCTTCCAACCTGGGTGATTCTATGATTCTAATCAGGAATACAGGATAGTGTTTGCTGATTCGTGGAAGCAAACGTTAAAGGCTTTTTGCAGTCACTTCAATTGTTCAGTGTATTTTGGTAGTGCTTCCCATAGCTGGGAGGAGTCTCCTCTCTAGAGTAGCTGCTGGCATCTGGAGCAGCCTTTCTGCAACTTCCATGCTTCACCAGTTCCATCTATTTTTATATCTTGTCTCTTCTCCCCTGACTATCTCTTTTAATTTCTCTCCATCTGCTTTTTATATTAACTTTATAACTCCATATAACATTTGTGATGCAGTTTGCATGAAAAACACCAGCTACCCAAAATAACATTGAAGCTTGCTGTTAACCCTGTTGAATGGGTTTGCTCCTCTGGAAGGCTGCTTCCTCCTCTGGTGCATGCAGGACCAGCTCACTGACAGCAGCCAGAGAAGAGCACCTCAGCATTTTAATAGTTCAGTATTAATCCTCCAGTTGAAGAGATGATTGCAGTAGCTATTGGGCAAAACTATCAACAAAGAAAGAAGAGTTCACAGCCAAGAGGTGTAAAATATTTATGAGCACTCTGGTGGCAATCATAGAATCAGCCAGGTTGGAAGACAGCTCCAAGCTCACCCAGCCCAACCTAGCACCCAGCCCTGGCCAATCAACCAGACCATGGCACTAAGTGCCCCAGCCAGGCTTGGCTTCAACACCTCCTGCCACGGTGAATCCACCACCTCCCTGGGCAGCCCATTCCAATGCCAATCACTCTCTCTGACAACAACTTCCTAACAACATCCAGCCTAGACTTCCCCTGGCACAGCTTGAGACTGTGTCCCCTTGTTCTGTTGCTGGCTGCCTGGCAGCAGAGCCCAACCCCACCTGGATGCAGCCTCACTTCAGACAGTTGTAGACAGCAATGAGCTCTGCCCTGAGCCTCCTCTGCTGCAGGCTGCACACCCCCAGCTCCCTCAGCCTCTCCTCACAGGGCTGTGCTCCAGGCCCCTCTCCAGCCTTGCTGCCCTGTTCTGGACACCTTCCAGCACCTCAACATCTCTCTTGAATGGAGGAGCCCAGAACTGGACACAGCACTCAAGGTGTGGCCTGAGCAGTGCTGAGCACAGGAACAGAAGAGCCTCCCTTGTCCTGCTGGCAGGACACCCCTAGCACCCCCAGGTCCCTTTCTGCCTGGCTGCTCTCAGTCACTGACCCCAGCCTGTAGCACTGCTTGGGGTTGCTATGGCCAAAGTGTAGGACCCTGCAATGATAGAATAGGTATGGAGAAAGCTTTGTTTTCTTCACAGAGAACATTACTAATTGGAAGCCCTGTTGAAGGATACTACCAAAGTCTACTGCTTCAGTATTCAGCTTCTTACCTCCTCTGATTTGGCTTGACACATGCTATAGATGGTAAAAGTCCATGAACAAACCTTTTGCTGTACAAGAATATGTCTACAGCTTTCAACTGATGGAGAGGTGTCCATGGGCATAATTTACAAGAGGTTCCTAGTAGGTTATTCCTCATTTCTTTTCTAATACTGGGAGTGATTGAAAACCATAGAATCATAGTATGAGTCAGAGTTGGAAGGGAGCACAAGGATCAGCCAGTTCCAACCCCCCTGCCATGGGCAGGGACACCTCACACTAGAGCAGGCTGCCCACAGCCTCATCAAGCCTGGCCTTAAACACCTCCAGGGATGAGGCTTCCACCACGTCCCTGGGCAACCCCTTCCAGCCTCTCACTACCCTCCTGCTGAACAACCTCCTCCTAACATCCAGGCTGAATCTCCCCATTTCCAACTTTGTTCCATTCCTCCCAGTCCCATCACTGCCTGACAGCCTAAAAAGTCTCTCCCCACCTTTCTTGTAGCCCACTTCAGTTACTGCAAGGCCACAATAAATTCACCTCAGAGCCTTCTCCTCTCCAGACTGAACAGTCCCAACTCCTTCAGTGTCTCCTCACAGCAGAGCAGCTCCAGCCCTCTGCTCATCCTGGCACAGGTTGCCCAGGGAGGCTGTGGAGCACAGAATGTAACCTTTGAGCACATTCTGTGCTTCTGTGCTCCACAACCTTCCTGGAGGTGTTCAAGGCCAGGCTGAATGAGACCTTGATCAACCTGTTGTAGTGGTCCAACACCCCCCTTTGGCGAGGGGTTGGACCTGGATGATCTTTGAGGTCCCTTCCAACCTAAACCATTCTATGATTCTCTGATAAGTGAACAGAAGATATCCCTTAACAACTAAACATCAGACACCACCACCACGCTTCCCATGATTATTCACTGCCTGCTTCTGGATACAGTGATGCAAAGTCTAAACACCAGCTCCTTGCTCAGCTGGTCAGGTCTTTCCCCATGATTTCTTTCTCTGTATGCTCATAGCTTTAAAACTTATTTATGCCTCCTCTTTCCAAAAGTACTGTGGATTGCAGTTATTTTCCTTGCTTGCCTTCCTTGGCTCTGCTTCAAGATGTCCAGCTTAGCCTGTTATGACACACTCTATGAACTTCAGCAAGTGGCACAAGCAAACTACTGGAGCTGAAATCACTTAGGCTAAAGAATTGAGGAGTTTTCAATGCTTGTGGTCTGAACACTGGAGCAAAATTGAGCATGAAGAGATCCAGAGAGAGCATAAAAATCATTTCCAGCTCCCAGAGAGAAGGCAGCTCTCCCTCGAACTGTTTTGGCAGGCACTGCTCTGACCTGTTCTTGCCTCCCTGCTACGGAGAGCCTGCAGCTTCCCTTAGTCCTTTGGTGGTTGCTCTGTTTGGCTCTCTTGTGGGGTTTTGTTCTAAGGGGGGGTAGCTGAATCTGAGTTTGGGGTGAAATGCAATGAGGCTGACGTAAAAGCTATTAAACAATTCATTAATACCCACAAAGAGAATCCCCCCCAAACTTATTTACAGCTACCCACACAAACAGCACTCGGCAGAACTACAGCAGTGTGCCCAGGTGGCCAAGAGAGCCAGTGGCATCCTGGCCTGCATCAGGAATGGTATGGTCAGCAGGAGCAGGGAGGTCATTCTGCCCCTGTACTCTGCACTGGTTAGACCACACAGTATCACAGTATCACCAAGGTTGGAAGAGACCTCACAGATCATCAAGTCCAACCCTTTACCACAGAGCTCAAGGCCAGACCATGGCACCAAGTGCCACGTCCAGTCCTGCCTTGAACAGTCCCAGGGACGGAGACTCCACCACCTCCCCAGGCAGCCCATTCCAGTGTCCAATGACTCTCTCAGTGAAGAACTTTCTCCTCACCTTGAACACCTTGAGTCCTGTGTTCAGTTCTGGGCCCCCCAGTTTAGGAGGGACATTGAGATGCTTGAGCGTGTCCAGAGAAGGGCGACGAGGCTGGGGAGAGGCCTTGAGCACAGCCCTACGAGGAGAGGCTGAGGGAGCTGGGATTGGTTAGCCTGGAGAAGAGGAGGCTCAGGGCAGACCTTATTGCTGTCTTCAACTACCTGAGGGGAGGTTGTGGCCAGGAGGAGGTTGCTCTCTTCTCTCAGGTGGCCAGCACCAGAACGAGAGGACACAGCCTCAGGCTGTGCCAGGGGAGATTTAGGCTGGAGGTGAGGAGAAAGTTCTTCACTGAGAGAGTCATTGGACACTGGAATGGGCTGCCCGGGGAGGTGGTGGAGTTGCCGTCCCTGGAGCTGTTCAAGGCAGGACTGGACGTGGCACTTGGTGCCATGGTCTGGCCTTGAGCTCTGTGCTAAAGGGTTGGACTTGATGATCTGTGAGGTCTCTTCCAGCCCTGATGATACTGTGATACTGTGATACTTCGCAGAGTGTCTCTGCAGAAGGGACTTGCGAGAAGGTTTTAGAAGGGTCTTTGATAGCCTTGCAGCTTAATTCACCGCTTGTGAGGGTAACCAAATTCCTCAGCAGCTGGAATAAAGAGAATTCAGAGTACTCACTGGTCCCAGCGCCTGTGCTCCAGAACGCACGCAGGGAAACAGGCAGCGCAAGGCCTGCGGTGCATGCGGTGCGGGCTGCGGCGCGGCCGGGCTGCGGGGTGAAGGTCAGGGTGCGCTGCCTGAGGAGACCTTACAGACACGGGCGAGGTCCCTCCGCGGCCCCTCAGAAGGCCGTGAGCCGTTCCGCCGGCTGGGCAGCGGAGGATGCAGGCCGGAGGCTAAGGCGGCCGCTGTGGCGCCCCAGGGCGGGCCGAAAATGGCGGGCGGCGCAGGGCGCTGCCGGGCGCGCAGCGGCGCCACAGGCGGGCGGGCAGCGAGCCAGCCCCGCAGGCACCCGTTCACCCCCTCGTACAGAGCACGGGCCGTGGCTAACGGTCTCCGGCCACGGTACCACCCCATGGCCTCCTGGCGACCACCCAAATACACCCAGCGGAGGAGGAGCCCCCAGGCTGCGCTGCTCTGAGGGCGGGGGGCGCACAGGCCGTGCACACCTCGCATGCGGCCAGACTGCGCCAGGCTGCGCTGGGCGCTCCTGTGCTATTTTCCTGCCTCTGGCTGCAGGGCAGAGCCGCAGGGAAACATGTCTGGACAGGACAGGAGAGAGTCACAGAATCAGCCAGGCTGGAAGGGACCCCCAGGCTCATCCAGGGCACCCTAGCACCCAGCCCCGGCCAACACAAACCCCATGAGGAGAGGCTGAGGGAGCTGGGGGTGTGCAGCCTGCAGCAGAGGAGGCTCAGGGCAGAGCTCATTGCTGCCTGCAGCTGCCTGCAGGGAGGCTGTAGCCAGGTGGGGTTGGGCTCTGCTGCCAGGCAGCCAGCAACAGAACAAGGGGACACAGCCTGAAGCTGTGCCAGGGCAGGTTCAGGCTGGATGTTGTTAGGAAGTTGTTGGCAGAGAGAGTGATTGGAATGGGCTGCCCAGGGAGGTGGTGGAGTGGCTGTGGCTGGAGGTGTTGCAGCCAAGCCTGGCTGGGGCACTTAGTGCCAAGGTCTGGTTGGTTGGGCAGGGCTGGGTGCTAGGTTGGGCTGGCTGAGCTTGGAGCTCTCTTCCAACCTGGCTGATTCTCTGATTCCACCAGAGAAGGATCCATGACTTGCTTAGTGAGGGCCGCAAGCTAGACCAGGCTCTGTCCTGTTTCAAATCCACTAATGCAGCTTATCCTTATCGCTGCTGTTCGGATGGCTGCAAACTTAGAGCACAAAGAAGTTCTACTTGAAGATGAGGAGAAAGTTCTTGTGTGAATTCCCTAGGGGATTCTGCCTCGGCAGGGAGGTTGGACTCAATGATCTCTGGAGGTCCCTTCCAACCTCTGAGGTTCTGGGAGTCTGTGAGAAAGCTCTTTGGTGTGAGCAGGCTGCCCAGAGAGGTTGTGGTGTCTCCTTCTCTGGAGAGCTTCCAAGCCTAGCTGGGCATTGTGATGCTGGGCAAGCTGCTGTGGGTGCCCTGCTTTAGCAGAGAGGGTTGGACTGGATGATCCCCAGAGGTCCCTTCCAATCCCACCATGCTGGGATTGTGGGATTATCCTATGCCTAGGCTACTGGGAAAACAAAGGAATCGAAGTCTATTTCAGGAGATGTTGTGCAGAGAAGAAACTTGTGTGGCTGATCCTGGGCAACAACAGTCCATCAATAGAATCACAGAATCAAGCAGGTTGGAAGAGACCTCCAAGCTCATCCAGTCCAACCTAGCACCCAGCCCTATCCAGTCACCTAGATCATGGCACGAATGAAGGATAGCAGAAAGCAAACAGGAAAACATTCCTGCTATAAAGGAAACACCTTTGTTAGGTGCTTCCTTTCCCCCCTCCCCACCCTTTGCTGCCGTTCTTCATATGGATTAAATCTTCATTTAGCTTCCTCATTTCTTCTTAGTGCTCATCTCACATGCTCACTGCACTTGGTTTCATAATCTGTTGTCATGGCAATCAGACAGATGTCAAAAACATGGCTTTATCTCTTAATTGTGTGATCCACACAAGAGAAAGAATAATGCAGAGAGAAGCTGATGGGAAGCTTTGCAGGTTAAAGCAAACCAAGCAGACAACGGCGAGTTAAAAAGCAAATAATTACCTTCTGCATGCAACAGTGGTCTCATTATCAGGGCTGCAGGATGAAAATCTGCAGATATTGTTTTCAGTGCTGGTTTTTTTTTGTTGTTTATGAGTTTATCTGCTGAACCTCAAAGGCTCCTGACCTTAGCCTGAGTTAGTGGCACAAAAGGAGCTCTGATCGTGTGAGCATTCCTTTGTAAGCTGCCAACACAGCTAGAGCTCTGCAGTCGTTCATTGGGCTCAAACCTTGCAAACAGTCTAAGTTTGCTCACACATTAAACTATCATTAACAGCAAAAGAAGAAGACAAAGGATGGTCTCCCTGGAAAGGTTTAATTCCAGGCTGGATGATGGCTTGAGCAACCAGGTCCAGTGGATGGTGTTCCTGCCCACGGCAGGGTGGGTTGAGATGGGTAACCTATGAGGAGAGACTGAGGGAGCTGGGGCTGCTCAGTCTGGAGAGGAGAAGGCTCCCAGATGACCTTATTGTGGCCTTCCAGTATCTTAAGGGGGCCTATTTAGGCTGTCAGGTAGTGAGAGGACCTGATGTTAAGAAGAAGTTGTTTAGCATGAGGGTGGTGAGAGCCTGGAAGGGGTTGCCATGGGAGGTGGTGGAAGCCTCATCTGTGGAGGTGTTTAAGGCCAGGCTGGCAGAGGCTCTGGCCAGCCTGATCTAGTGTGAGGTGTCCCTGCCCATGGCAGGGGAGTTGGAACTGGATGATCATCGAATCAACCATGTTGGAAAAGGCCTCCAAGATCATCCAGTTCCAACCCTGACTCATTCTATGATCTTTGAGCTCCCTTCCAACTGAAACCACTCTAAGGTTCTATGAAATGCATGGCAAGGTGGGCAGAGGAGACTCATTTCAATCACAGAAGGAAATGGCATTTCAGTTCTTGGACTTCATGATCTTCAGCACACCAAAGGGGTTTCTGGTGTAAGAATGCTGAAAGCCCTGGAGCAGGCTGCCCAGAGAGGTTGTGGAAGATATTGAAGAGATTCCAAACACACCTGGACGCTGTGATCCTGAGCACGCTGCTGTGGGTGTCCCTGCTTTAGCAGAGGAGTTGGACTGGATGATCCCTAGAGATTCCTTCTAACCCTCACCACGCTGTGATTCTGTGATGGAAGGAATGAGTGAACCCAGCTTGAATCTCAACTCCTAGGGAGAATCTGCTGAGTCTGACTGTTGAAGAAACAACTGAATTATAAACTAAGCACATTGGTACAGCGGCACTGAGCCAGTGCACAGAAAACTCAGAGCCCACACTTCCACACAACCACTTTCCAGCTGAAAGCAGAATTTTCCCTTAGCACAGGATCTGCAAAATACACACTGGAACTCTTCCTCCAGGCTATTGTTTAGTCTGGAGAAGAGGAGGCTCAGGGGAGACCTCATTGCTGGCTACAGCTACCTGAAGTGAGGTTGTAGCCAGGGGGGGTTGGTCTCTTCTGCCAGGCAACGAGCAACAGAACAAGGGGACACAGACTCAAGTTGTGCCAGGAGAGGTCTAAGGCTGGATGTTAGGAGGAAGTTGTTGCCAGAGAGAGTGATTGGCATTGGAATGGGCTGCCCAGGGAGGTGGTGGAGTTGCTGTCCCTGGAGGTGTTGCAGCCAAGCCTGGCTGGGGCACTTAGTGCCATGGTCTGGTTGACTGGCTAGGGCTGGGTGCTAGGTTGGAGTGGATGAGCTTGGAGGTCTCTTCCAACCTGCTTGATTCTATGATTCTATCCACACTTGGTGTGCTGAGACCTGCTCTGTACCATCTACATCTGACCCAGAAATCATTTGGCTTCAAACTGGCACAAGCCTGATGACAACTCCACAGCACCTACCAGCCCTTTTAATATTTCATACAGCAGAATGAATTGTAGCTTTTCAGGATTAATTCATATTGCAGCAACAACATTATGGCTGCAGAAGGGTAAAATTAAGATGTTATTTATGCTGAAATTACACTGAATCACCAACAGTGTTCCTGGAAGGGCTGGAAAAAAAAACAAACCCAAAAGCCTAAACCCAACACAGAATAATTTTGAATAAATTATTGATGATTTTAAAAGCCTTTCTTATTGATTACAGGTTATCCTCTTAGATTAAAAGAGTGCAGCTCAAGTCTTGTCAGAGTCTTTCAAAGTCAGAGTTCATCAGAGTAAACAAGAAGCACTGTGCTGTAATCCAGATCAGCCAAAAAAAAAAGCAGTGAAAAGCTAAGGAGAGCATCACTTGATAGCTTATAACACTTTCTGACTGCTTCTCTCTAGAGCTACAGAGAGTTAGAGAATCATTCCAGTTGGAAAAGACCTTTAAGATCAAATCCAGCTGTTTTCAACCACATCTACCAAGTCCAGGGCTAAACCATGTCGCTCAGCACCACATCTCTGTATTTTCAACTCATCCAGGGATGGGATTCAATCACCTGCCTGGGGAGCCTTTAGGACAAGGAGCAATGGATAAAAGCTGCAGCAAAAGAGGTTCTGCTTCAACACAAGGGGGGAACTTCTTCACTGCAAGGGTCACAGAGCATTGGCACATGCTCCTCAGAGGGGCTGTGGAGTCTCCCTCTCTGGAGCCTTTCAAGGCCTGTCTGGATGTGTTCCTGTGTGATCTGTGCTAAATTGTATGGTCCTGCTCTGGCAGGGGGGTTGGACTGGATGATCTCCTTGGGTCTTTTCCAATCCCTAACATCCTGTGAGCCTGTGACCCTGTTCCAGTCTTTACGAACCCTTTTATTGAAGAAGTGTCTTCTAATGTCCAAACTAACCTTTCCTGGTGCAGCTTGAGGCCATTTCCTCTTGTTCTATCCCTCTGAATTATAGAATCAGCCAGGTTGGAAGGGACCTCCAAGATCATCCAGTCCAACCTAGTACCCAGCCCTATCCAGCCATCTAGACCATGGCACTAAATGCTTCATCCAGTCTGTTCTTGAACACCTCCAGGGATGGCGACTCCACCACCTCCCTGGGCAGCCCAATTCAATGGCCAACTGGATTTAATCAAATTCATGTGTACTGCTAAATGAAAGGTGGGCCAGGAGGCCCATACTGGGTCAGTCCTCCTCCCAGGGGTAAACACCCTCTCGAAACAGCCCCAGGAGTTAATTCTTGCAACAATCAAGAGGCAATTTGGCTGCTGCAATTTCAGTTATTGAGTAGTTGCCACTGATGCCATTTAGAATCTACTGCAGAATGGATCTGAGGGAGGGGGAAAAAAACCCAACCCCCACAAACTATTGTCTGCATAGTCAGTTGAATTCAAAGCAAGTTCACTCTGCAATGGAGATTGCACCTCCATTAGTGTTTGCTTTTCATGAAGTTTGGAGGGAAAGAAAACGCACCTGGGCAAAGTGCACTCCCTACTCGTGGGGAAGTGTGATTAAAGAGAGGAAAGAGAAAGGGTTTGGCTTTCACTGGTGTTTATTTTTAGGATTTGTGTGATGCACAGAGTCTGTGGCATTGAGAAAACACAAAGGGCTGGTGGAACACTTTGTAACTCACAGTGCTGTTAAGGAGGGAGGAAAAAAAAATCCCAGAGTGAAGAAAGAAAAAAAAAGAAGTATGACAGCTTAAAAAAAATCCTCATTAAAATCAACCCAAGCAGACCTCTCACACCGTTTGGACTTCAATTAGTCTGCTTTTCTATGTCAAATATACACTCGTGGCCCAGCCCTGTTCCCATGGTAGTCAGTAGAAATATTGCCCCTTGTCTGAGCACAAGTGAACAGGAGTTCAAGTGTCAAGCCAGAGAAGGAGAAGAGAGAAAAGCTGAGCCTCAAGCTGAGGTTTGCAGAGTGTGTTCAAAGCAGGATGCTAACTAGAGACATTGATTGCTTTTTTTCATGCCATGATGTATACAACATCTCCTGCCAGAGAGAGTGATTGGCATTGGAATGGGCTGCCCAGGGAGGTGGTGGAGTGGCTGTGCCTGGAGGTGTTGAAGCCAAGCCTGGCTGGGGCACTTAGTGCCATGGTCTGGTTGATTGCACAGGGCTGGGTGCTAGGTTGGGCTGGCTGAGCTCGGAGCTCTTCCAACCTGGTTGAGTCTATGAAAGTGAAGAATGGCAGAACAAAAATTTCCCTCTGTGAGGTACCCACTACCATCCTGTGCATTTGCACTCCAGCCTGAGAGAAAGCAAGGGGGTGAAAGTTTGAGGACTGCCTGCAAGCATCACCTTGGCATCGCTGAATAACCACCACCAGAAGAGATTTGTGAGCCTTTCCTGCAGGAGGCTGGGCTTGCCAATTAAAACTTAATAAGGAATAACAGCAGGGGAAAAAAATAATAGCAAGATCAAAACAAATAAATTTGAAATGGTTATTGCCAAAACCTTCTGAGCCTTCAGCTCTACTTTTTTTTTTCTTGCCCAGACACATCTATAATCCTCCTGCTGCTTCCCAAAGAGAGCTTTCCTGACCTGTAAAAGTTAGATAGCTGGCCTCTTTTGTCCTGAATTTATCTTTACAGGAGTCCCCTTGCAGGTTTTAAAATTAATAACAGCACAATTCTTGTGCCTTACCTGAGTGAATTTAGTGCTTTTTTCATGCTGTTCATCTTCAAATGTCTGGCCTGGTAGTTTCCACTCTCCCTCGAGAGAAGATTTAAATCTCTCAGTCACATACTGGGAACCAAGTTATCATTTTTAAGGCTTTGTGGTAAGACCCAGATCCTTGCTGCTCTAATTATGTGTTAGGTGAAAACACAGGAGATGTATATCTCTTACATCAGTTGACTTGTAAAAGCAGGTAGCTAAAATAACCCCTCTGAAAGCTGATAGAAAACAAAAGCTGCCCAGGTAGCACACAGCAACAGGACACAGCTGCATGGAGGCGTCCTTCGGGAAGGGCTGGCAGATGGCAGGAGCAAGGGGGCAGCTTCTGACGTGGCTGAACTTGGTTCCTTTAAATCAATACAGCCACGCTCCCTGCAAAGTTTGTAAGGGATGGATCACTGCTGGAGTTTCACAAACGAGCCAAAAGCATCAATCACCCTGAGTCCATGTGCTAGTGGGAGCCTAGCTGGGATATTCTGGAGAGAGGAATTAGATGGCAGGCTGTGAAAGGGAAACAATGGTGATGGCTACTGCACTCCTAGGTGTGCTGGTCTGAAGCTAGCTAGAGTGTTTTGGTGAGAAGAACCAGATGACAGGCTGTGAAAGGGAAACAATGGTGATGGCTACTGCACTCCTAGGAGTGCTGGTCTGAAGCTAGCTAGAGTGTTTTGGTGAGAAGAACCAGATGACAGGCTGTGAAAGGGAAATGGTGGTGATGGCTACTGCACTCATAGGCTTGCTGAGATGTACAAGAGCAAGAACACAAACATAGATAACACAGTTGCTGTCTGGGCTTTGGGCTGAACTTCTCTCTCTCTAACCTACCATCTGTGTGACTAATCCATCTGCTTCCTAACCCCCCCTGGCTGACTCTCCAATCTTTCCTTGAATAGAAGGCAAGATCTGGGGTAAGGGAGAGGGGAGGAAGGACCTTCTTGTGGCCTTCCAGTATCTGAAGGGGGCCTACAAAAAAGCTGGGGAAGGACTTTTCAGGATATCAGGGAGTGACAGGACTGGGGGGAATGGAGCAAAGCTGGAGATGAGCAGGTTCAGGCTGGACATGAGGAGGAAGTTGTTGAGCATGAGAGTGGTGAGAAGCTGGAATGGGTTGCCCAGGGAGGTGGTTGAGGCCCCACCCCCGGAGGTGCTTAAGGCCAGGCTGGCTGAGGCTGTGGCCAGCCTGATCTAGGGTAGGGTGTCCCTGGGCATGGCAGGGGGATTGGAACTAGATGATCCCTGTGGTCCCTTCCAACCCTCACTGATTCTAAGATGGTGGAAGGGTAGTTGTGAGCCCCTCCAGGGGACTCAGGTTTCTGGGAGGGGAGTTGTGTTTCTGTGGGACTCGATCTCTGGAGGTCCCTTCCAACCTCTCAAGTTGTGCAGTTCTGTGATCTGATGGCTGCATTATTTTGATTGCTTCAATTTCATAGCATTTAATTTCCTAACATGCCCCAGGTCTTGCTAGCCAAGAGCTGTATCAGCAGCACAAAGAGTGCAGCCCCCTTCAGCAGCCATGTGTAAGTGAAGGGAAATTACTCTGACCCACTGAAAACCAACCAGGTGGCTGCAACTGGTTATTTAGAGCATTTTGTTTTCAAGATTATTTTAAAATGAAGAAACTCTCCTGGATGTGGTAGGCAGTGTCTTCACAGAGGAGATGATTCATCCCTCAGCAAGGGTCTCCTTTGCCACCAGAATGTAATTGTCAGCCTCCCTGCAGGCAGCTGCAGACAGCAATGAGCTCTGCCCTGAGCCTCCTCTGCTGCAGGCTGCACACCCCCAGCTCCTCAACATCTCTCTTGAATTGAGGAGCCCAGAACTGGACACAGCACTCCAGGTGTGGCCTGAGCAGTGCTGAGCACAGAGGCAGAAGAACCTCCCTTGTCCTGCTGGCCACACTGCTCCTGAGCCAGCCCAGGATGCCATTGGCTCTGCTGCCCACCTGGGCACTGCTGCCTCCTCTTCAGCTCCTCTCTGCCAGCACCCCCAGCTCCCTCTCTGCCTGGCTGCTCTCAGCCACTCTGTCCCTAAGCTATATTAGTAGAGAATCCATGATTATCTGCACACAAAGGTGGAATTGGCATGTTTCAAACAGTGCAATTTGGGTACTAAAGAGATGGACAGAGCACACTGCATGTGACAGGGCAGGGGTGGTGGACTTTTGGTTGGGACAACAGGGATCTTGGAAAGATCTACTAAGAATATAGAATCATAGAATCAACCAGGGTGGAAGAGAGCTCCAAGCTCAGCCAGCCCAACCTAGCACCCAGTCCTGCCCAACCAACCAGACCATGGCACTAAGTGCCCCAGCCAGGCTTGGCTCCAACACCTCCAGGCACGGCCACTCCACCACCTCCCTGGGCAGCCCATTCCAGTGCCAATCACTCTCTCTGCCAACAACTTCCTCCTAACAGCCAGCCTGAACCTGCCCTGGCACAGCTTGAGGCTGTGTCCTCTTGTTCTGTTGCTGATTGCCTGGCAGAAGAGCCCAACCCCACCTGGCTACAGCCTCCCTTCAGGTAGTTGTAGATAGCAATAAGGTCTGCCCTGAGCCTCCTCTTCTCCAGGCTAAACAACCCCAGCTCCCTCAGCCTCAGGTTTGGACTTGAGTGATTTAGGTATAATGTGACTGGGTGTCCTTGATGAGCTGGGTGTCAGGAAAGAGGCTTAAAATCAGGAAGCTCATTCCCTGGGGCTGTGATTGAGAGATGATCTGAGGCTACAGAACATGGGAAACAAGCATGGCCATCAGCTGAATGTCCCAGGGGATTTGTGCCTTACTGATTGCAAAATCAAATCAATTCTGGCCAGGGACAGAGTTCAGATATCTTATCTGCAGGGCTTTAGCAGAGAATTTTTCCAGATAGTTGGCAGTGTTAAGACATTATCAATTTTCAAGGTTGTGTTTGTATCAGAAGGAAGAAAAAATGGATAAAGCATGGATAAAGCATTCCTCTGCAGCCCAAACCTCTTGGCAACACAGCTGAATGCTGCAGCAGGAGCACAACTCATACCCATAGAGAGAAATAGCCCCAGGGAGATTAAGGCAGAAGGGGCACTCTTGGCTAGCTCTGGGGAAGAAGGGGCACTCTTGGCTAGCTCAGTGTACTTGTTTGACCTGAAAACAAACCCCACTCATCCCAAACTGGCACCTCACTGTACCTACAACCTCCACTCACTTTTGCTTCCATCCTATTCTGGCTTTAAAACAGTGATGAAGGAGCCATGCTGAGATGCAGCATGGAAGAAATCAAACCTGATAGAGCTGGCATGGTTTGAGTGCTACAGTATCACCTGGGAGATGGACTACAAAGGCCTGATTACCATCCAGAGCTATGAAAGACCTACTTAAGATGCAATTCAACACAGATGAGCAAGGTTTAGTGGTGACCTGGCAGTGCTGGGTTAATGGTTGGACTCTGTGATCTTAAACTCTCTTCTGACCAAAGAAGTTCCATGATTAGCAATCATTTGCCTTACATGGCTGCTGAGTTCCCATGGAAGTCTCAGAGAGTGCCTTGCAGGGTCTTGGAAAGGATTTGTGTTCAGAGACACAAAGGGAGCAAGATTTGAGTCATCTGCACTACAAAAATACCCAAATGAAGCATACAATCAGCCAGGTTGGAAGAGAGCTCCAAGCTCATCCAGTCCAACCTAGCACCCAGCCCTGTCCAGTCAACCAGACCATGGCACTAAGTGCCCCAGCCAGGCTTGGCTTCAACACCTGCAGCCACAATGCCTCCACCACCTCCCTGGGCAGCCCATTCCAATGCCAATCACTCTCTCTGACAACAACTTCTTCCTAACATCCAGCCTAGACCTGCCCTGGCACAGCTTGAGACTGTGTCCCCTTGTTCTGTTGCTGGTTGCCTGGCAGAAGAGCCCAACTCCACCTGGCTACAGCCTCCCTTCAAGGAGCTGCAGACAGCAATGAGCTCTGCCCTGAGCCTCCTCTGCTGCAGGCTGTACACCCCCAGCTCCCTCAGCCTCTCCTCACAGGGCTGTGCTCCAGGCCCCTCCCCAGCCTTGCTGCCCTTCTCTGGGCACCTTCCAGCACCTCAACATCTCTCTTGAATTGAGGAGCCCAGAACTGGACACAGCACTCCAGGTGTGGCCTGAGCAGTGCTGAGCAGAGGGGCAGAATCACCTCCTTTCAAGATACTCAATAGAGTCCTCCTGACAGACAAAACACAACTGAAAAAGCTTCAGCACACTATCACATGCTATGCTCCCAAACCACGTTGCTGCACTTGGAATACCTTTATGAATCCCTACCTAAACTCTTGAAATGGGCATAAACTTCCCATGGCTTTGCTACAGCCCTGCTCCTACCTGCAGCCCACGATAAGCAGCTGGCACTGGGCTTTACTCACCAGATGGCTGGCACAGAGGCTTACGTGTGCTTGCTGGTCCCTGGCACCAGGCAGGGATGGATGGTATTATAAAAAATAAAACCACCTAAAACCTCACAGTTGTTGGATGAAAAAATACAGCCTGCTCCAGCCAAGGGAATTGGTGGTTTTAATGAGTGTGGTTCTCAACCTGGTACATTTTCAAAGGGGATCTGTGCAAGGAGATGAAGAAATTATCTGATATCATTGCTGTTAGGATTAATAGAATCAAGCAGGTTGGAAGAGACCTCTAAGCTTATCCAATCCAACCTAGCACCCAGCCCTGGCCAGTCAACCAGGCCATGGCACTAAGTGCCTCATCCAGGCTTTGCTTCAACACCTCCAGGGATGGTGACTCCACCACCATCCTGGACAGCCCATTCCAATGCCAATCACTCTCTCTGTGAAGAACTTCTTCCTAACATCCAGCCTAGACCTGCCCTGGCACAACTTGAGACTGTGTCCCCTATCATCAATAAAGATACTGAACAGGACTGTGCCCAGCACTGATCCCTGGGGCACACCACTAGTGCCAGCTGCATGTGGCACCATTCACCACCACTCTCTGGGCCTGGCCTTGCAGCCAGTTCTTGACCCATATCAGAGTGAATCTGTCCAAGCCAGGAGCTGGCAGCTGTGCCAGGAGCTTGTTGTGGTGCTGGTCAGGTTGGGTTGGGGATTTTTTGAGCTAATGAGGATTCCTCTGGCTCCTGCTTCAGTCAGCAGCTAAGAGAGCTGAATCCATGCTTTAAGGAGATTTTTCCATGACAGGAGTTTTCTTAAGGACACTTTCTCCAATAATACAAAGAGATCAGAATTTAATCATCCTAATCAATGGTTGGGAGGACAGAAGAGCAGCAAAATAGACTTGATTTCAGCAAGTGTCTACCTAATTGGTACTTTATTAGACTTCTCTTTGGATGCCAGGCTAGCTCAAGAAGCAACACCTAGTGTATGGTCTGTACATATTTCATATGTGCCCTAAATAATTTAAGCAAGAGAGGAATCAGCAGGAAGGACCCCATGGAAAAGAGAGCAAAATACAGGATTGTTTGATAGACCTTAGAAAAATGAAAAGGGAGGAGAAACCACATTCAGCTGCACCTTGAGCTCTGTGGCAGTCAGTGCTTTCAGTGGGAATGTTGCAGGAATCATGTGTCCCTAGAAGGGAAAGTAAGCACTTGTCCCCTCAAAGCAGAACCCAGATACAGAATCAGCACTGACTGCAAGCTAATTCCCTAATGAAGGGGTCAGAAGATCAAGGAGTTGAACTCAGCCAGGCTGTGTTGGCCTGCTCACATGTGGAGCACACAAAAAGCTTCACCTGGCAGGCTGAAAGAAGCCTTCCTTACATCCTCTCCTCTTCTTGGTGCGCTTCATCACATGCTGCAAGTGTAATGGTCTGTCTCATGCCTGCTGTCCACATTTAGCCTGGATCCAGGATCAAAGTGTAACAGCTGCTCTAACAACCAATGGCCCCTCCCCAGCCAAAAAAGTGGCATCAGGAAAGGAGGCTCACAGGTTGAACTGAAGGCAGATACAGTAAACCAGCCAAGTGATAGCCACAGAACACTCACAGATACTACACAACAGAACACTACACAATACTCACAGAAATAGGGAGGTTAGAAAGCTGTACTCAGCAGCCACAGGGAGCAGAAAAACAGTCTTCAGGAACAGAATGGTGAGTGAGAACCTCCACAGATGGAGCAAAACAAGAAGAGAAGGAAGAGGAGGAGCCCCTATATATTCAGCAGGACATTAATGGCCTGGAATACACCTGTAGCCAACTCAGGTCATCTGCTCTGGCTAGCTCCAAACTGCTGATGGTCTGCAGATCACTCACCCCAGTGAAACCAGGACACCTACTCAGGTGGATCTCTGCACTTAATGGCTCAGGTTTTGATAAATCATAGCCTAGAATGGTTTGGGCTGGAAGAGATCTTAAAAATCACCTAGTTCAAACTCCCCTGCCACTAGATCACAGGACCACAGGTTGTTAGGGGTTGGAAGGGACCCAAGGAGATCATCCAGTCCAACCCCCCTGCCAGAGCAGGACAATAAAATCTAACACAGATCACACAGGAACACATCCAGACAGACCTTGAAAGGCTCCAGAGAAGCAGACTCCACAGCCTCTCTGGGCAGCCTGTGCCAGTGCTCTGGGACCCTTACAGGAAAGAAGTTGCCCCTTGTGTTGAGGCAGAACCTCCTGTGCTGCAGCTTACACCCACTGCTCCTTGTCCTATCCCAGGCAGCAGTGAGCAGAGCTTGTCCCCCCCTCCTGGCAGCCCTCAGATGCTTATCAATATTGATTCAATCCCCTCTCAGTCTTCTCTTCTCCAGACTAAGCAGCCCCAGGTCCCTCAGCCTCTCCTCATCAGCTATGCCCTCCAGTCCCCTCATCATCCTCATAGCCCTGTGCTGGACCCTCTCCAGCAGATCCCTGTCCCTCTTCAACTGGGGAGCCCAAAACTGAACACAGTACTCAAGATGAGGTCTCAGCAGGGCAGAGTAGAGGAGGAGGAGAACCTCCCTTGATCTGCTGGACACACTCCTCCTAACACGCCCCAGGACCCCATTGGCCTTCTTGGCCACCAGGGCACATTGCTGTGCCATGGATGTTCTCCACCAGCACTCCCAGGTCCCTCTCCACAGGGCTGCTCTCCAGCAGTCACCTCCCAGCCTGTACTGGTGCAGTTTGTTATTCCTCCCCAGGTGCAGGACTCTGCACTTGTCCCTGTTGAACCTCATCTGGTTCCTCTGCGCCCAGATCTCAGTCTGCCCAGGGCTCTCTGGATGGTTGCTCAAAGCTTCAATCAAAGCTCAAAGCCTGCATCAGTAGCTAGAAACAACCTTTTACAGAGTCTTCCTCCTTGCTTGTGAGTTTCCATTTCTTTTAAGTCTGCTGATTCATCTTTGGCTAAAAATAGTGATGGGGTTTTGGGGGGGGGGGGGGGGGGGAATGTAGAGAGAAAAATATAAACCTCACTTAATTTCCATATCTATAGCAAAGAGTTCTTCTCTCTAAGGCATGGTCTACAAATATCTGTAAACCTCAACTTGTACCTTGGCTTAAAATAGATTCTGTGAGTAAAACTACTAATGAGCCAACAAAATGTGTTCCCATCTTTGTGGATTTCTTTCTTTTCACTGTTAACCATTTCAAAAACATTGGGCTCCACTTTGCTTTTCCATGCAACCCATGATACAGGCAGGGAGGAAGCCAAGTTACCCTTTTTCACCTCCAAGGAGCACCTGATGGGCAGTGAAGCTGTCACACTAAACCCACATTGCCTCTGGGGTAGACCTGCAGTAGGTACCTCACTGTGAGAAAGGTTTGGGAAGCTCCTCAAAGCAGTTTTTGTGGTTGGTGTTATTGTTGCCTGGGTTATGCAGACCACTGCAAGCTGCTGCTGAAGTCTAACATTTGCTATCTAGATCTTGCTGCCCACCATGGTGGTCTTCTCCATCCCTGTCCCTAAGGCGCCACCTTCTCCCTCTGTGCTGAGAAGTTTTTTCCAGCAGGCAGAGAAGACAGAAGTGATTTGGTCTTTCTTCATAGAATCACAGAATCAACCAGGTTGGAAGAGACCTCCAAGCTCAGCCAGTCCAAGCTAGCACCCAGCCCTGTCCATGGCACTAAGTGCCTCATCCAAGCTTTGCTTCAACACCTCCAGGGATGGCGACTCCACCACCTCCCTGGGCAGCCCATTCCAATGCCAATCACTCTCTCTGACAACAACTTCCTAACAACATCCAGCCTAGACCTGCCCTGGCACAGCTTGAGGCTGTGTCCCCTTGTTCTGTTGCCGCTTGCCTGGCAACAGAGCCCAACCCCACCTGGGTACAGCCTCCCTGCAGGCAGCTGCAGACAGCAATGAGCTCTGCCCTGAGCCTCCTCTGCTGCAGGCTGCACCCCCCCAGCTCCCTCAGCCTCTCCTCACAGGGCTGTGCTCCAGGCCCCTCCCCAGCCTTGCTGCCCTTCTCCAAACACCTCCCAGCACCTCAACATCTCTCTGCAATGGGGGAGCCCAGAACTGGACACAGTTCCCTTGCTGGAGGATCCATTGGGGCTTTGCTTGTCACTGATTTCATCAGTTTTGCTCTGACACCACCCATGAATATCTGAGGATGTTCAGGGACAGTTTTGTCAGTGCCCTGGGACTGCTTGGATTTCAGCTCTCGCCTGGACCCTGTTGGGTGGCTGTCCCCAGGGGCTGACAGACACCAGTCCTGGAAGATATTCAGTGCTGCAGCTTTTCCCTGTGCTTGGAGAATTACTTCTGGCATCACAGCACTGCAAAATGTGTGGGGCATTGGAGAACCTCCATTTCTCTTAGACACTTTGGCAGCAAAACTCCCTCACCCAAGCCAGGCTGCTTTTCTTTCTGATGGAGGGTTCACACCTCTGACCTTCTGCACAGAGCTTCTGCAGCATGCTTAGGCTGTGTTTAATTTTCAGTGCTGTTAGGATGAGCTGGATCTTTACCCTGCTCTGTCACCAGCTGCATTGCCAGCAGGACTCAGATGGCTGCCATGGCCGAGCAGGTTATGACCCTAAGCTGAGACCAGAGATTTCAGCTTTCTGTGATGGGAACATAGGAACTGGAAAGCCTGAAAAATGACAGAACATGTCATCACTACACACAGTCACAGAGCTGTTTTGGTTGGAAAAGACCTCTTAGAGGCTTGGTTGGATGAAGCCTTGAGCGACCTGTTCTAGGGGGAGGTGTCCCTGCCTATGGCAGGGAGTTGGAACTGGCTGAGCTTTAAGATCTCTTCCAACCTAAACCATTCTGTGTCATTGAGTCCAGCTGTTGACCTAACATCTTCACAGCCATTAGCACCATGTCCCAAAGTGCCATGCCTACAGAGGAGCACCTGCAGGGATGGGGAATCCACCACCTCCCTGGGCAGCCTGTTACAGTGCCTGACCACTCTCTTGGTGCAGAACTTGTTCCTAACATCCAGTTTAAACCTGTTCATAGAATCATAGAATCAACTAGGGTGGAAGAGACCTCCAAGCTCATCCAGTCCAACCTAGCACCCAGCCCTGTCCAATCAACTGGTGCAATCTCAGGCCCTTTCCTCTTATTCTATCTCTTAATACTAGGGGGAAGACATCAATCCCCACCTCACTCCAACTTCCCTCAGGCAGCTGTAGAGAGCAGTGAGGTCTCCCCTCAGCCTCCCCTTGGCCAGACTGAAACATGGAGCTTGTTGATATTTTTTTTCACAGACATCTAGAAAATCTGGATTGAGGCAATGCCAAGCACAAATCCAGGCTGGGCAGTGAGTGGCTGGAGGGCAGCTCTGAGCAGAGGGACTTGGGGGTGCTGCTGGAGGAGAAGCTCAACGTGAGCCAGCAGTGTGCACTTGCAGCCCAGAGAGCCAAGCAGAGCCTGGGCTGCAGCAGCAGAAGTGTGGCCAGCAGGGCCAGGGAGGGGATTCTCCCCCTCTGCTGTATTCTGCTGAGACCCCACCTGGAGTACTGCATCCAGCTCTGGAGCCCCTGGGACAAGAGGGCTGTGGAGATGCTGGAGAATGTCCAGAGCAGGGCCAGGAGGATGCTCAGAGGCTGCAGCAGCTCTGCTGTGAGCAGACTGAAAGAGTTGGGGCTGTGCAGGCTGGAGCAGAGGAGGCTCCCAGAGGACTTTCTTGTGGCCTTCCAGGATCTGAAAGGGGCCTACAAGAAAGCTGGGGAGGAACTTTTGAGGCTGTCAGGCAGTGACAGGACTGGGGGGGATGGAGCAAAGCTGGAGGTGGGGAGAGTCAGAGTGGAGGTGAGGAGGAAGTTGTTGAGCATGAGAGTGGTGAGAGGCTGGAATGGGTTGCCCAGGGAGGTGGTTGAGGTCCCATGGCTGGAGGTGTTTATGGCCAGGCTGGCTGAGGCTGTGGGCAGCCTGATCCAGGGTAGGGTGTCCCTGGGCATGGCAGGGGGGTTGGAACTGGCTGATCCTTGTGGTCTCTTCCAGCCCTGCCTGATTCTATGCTTCTAACCCCTTTGCAAATGGTTGAATTAAACAGGACTAATAACTGTAGCAATACAATTGGGGCACAGAAAGCTACTGAGCAGCAGAGCCACACAAATGCAAGGCACAGAGGTCAGGGCAGCATCTGCTTTTCTCATCTTGCCTCTACGGAGGGCAGGTAGAGCAGTTTGTTACCCCGGAGCTGTGCGAGCTCACAGAGCACGGATTGCCAGTAAATGGAGACCTTCTGCTGGAGCTTATGTTGCTTCCTTCCTGCTGCTGTGCTGGGATTTATCTGGAGTTCACAGGCTGGGTAAAGTGTCCACTAATCTTCCAGCAGCACACTGAGAGCATTTTCAGCGGTGCAGCTGGCGCAGGGGAGGCTGCTGGCTGCCAGGCACGAGCTGCACGGAGGAGCCAGCCCTGTGGATTTGGGAGGGTTTTCTCTGCATGTACAGATGAAAGCAGAGGATTTATTTCCACACCAGAATTATGGCAAATGAATTTGTGAGCTTACCTCAAGTGTGGCTTCTAATAGAATGATGGAACGATAGAATCATGGAAAGATAGAATCATAGAATGATAGAATCACAGAATGATAGAATCACAGAATCAGGGTTGGAAGGGACCACAAGGAGCAGCCAGTTCCAACCCCTCTGCCATAGGTAGGGACACCCTACCCTAGAGCAGGCTGCTCACAGCCTCATCAGGCCTGGCCTTAAACACCTCCAGCCATGGGGCCTCAACCACCTCCCTGGGCAACCCATTCCAAGCTCTCACAACTCTCATGCTGAACAACTTCCTCCTCACCTTCAGGCTGTCCAGAGCCTCATCCAGACTGACCTTAAACACCTCCAACTCTGTGATTCCATGATCACTGAGTCCAGCTGTTGACCTAACATCAACACAGCCATTAAACCATGTCCCAGAGTGCCATACCTACACAGGAGCACCTCCAGGGACAGGTTATCCACCACCTCCCTGGGCAGCCTGTTCCAGTGCCTGACCACTCTTTCAGTGCAGAAATTGTGCCTAATATCCAGTTTAAACCTCCTGAGGCTTCCACCACCTCCCTGGGCAACCCTTTCCAGCCTCTCACCACCCTCATGCAGCACAACTTCTTCCTAACACCCAGTAGGAATCAAGCAGAAATAGAACACAGCTTTCTCAACTGGCTCCTGCTTTGTGAGCTCTCCTCTCCCCAGTATCAGGTAATGGGAAGAGAGGCAGTGGCCCTGAAGTTGCACCAGGAGAGGTTTTGGTCAGCTATTAAGAAAAAATGCTTTACTGAAGGAGTGGTCAAGCATTGGAACAGGCTGCCCAGGGAGGTGGTGGATTCACCTTCCCTGGAGGCCTTCAAAAACCATGGAGGCATGGCACATGGGGACATGGGTCAATGGCCATGGTGGTGTTGACAGTTGGGCTCAATCATCTCAGAGGTATTTTTCAGCCAAACCAACTCTGTGAGTCTGTGATACAAAATCACTGGAGTGAGGCACCCACAGCCTCACTTGGCAACTTGTTCTAGTGCTTTACCAACCTCATGGTGAATAACTTCTTAATACCCAACCTAAACCTCTTCTCCTCCAGTTTAAAATCAGTGCCTCCTGTCCAGTCACTACCTACCCTTGTGAAAACTCCCTCCTCATCTTCCCTGTAGGCCCTTTTAAGTACTGGAATGCTGCTATAAGGTCCCCTTGGAACAGTCCAGGAGTGAGCCCAAGTGTCTCAGGAGCGCAGGAGCAGAGAAAAAGCCTTCAGTGGCAGCTTTCATAGAATCACAGAATCACAGCATGTCAGGGGCTGGAAGGGCCCTCCAAAGCTCATCCAGCCCAGCCTCACTGCCAGAGCAGGAGCACCCAGAGCAGATCACACAGGAACACATCCAGGCAGGTTTTGAATATCTCCAAAGAAGGAGACTCCACAGCCCCCCTGGGCAGCCTGTGCCAGGGCTCTGTCACCCTCACAGGGAAAAAATTCCTCCTCAATTTTCCATGAAAATTCCTCTGCCTCAGCTTCCACCATTGCCCCTTGTGCTGTCCCTGGGCATCCCCCAGCAGAGCCTGGCTGCAGCCTCCTGCCACTCACCTGCACACATTGAGAACCACTGCTGAGGTCACCTCTCAGCCTCCTCCTCTCCCAGCAGCACAGCCCCAACTCCCCCAGGCTCTGCTCCTAACAGAGCTGTTCCATTCCCTTCAGCAGCTTTGTGGCTCTGTGCTGGACTCTCTCCAGCAGTTCTATGTCCCTCCTGAACTGGGGGGCCCAAAACTGGACACAGTACTGCAGATGTGGCCTCAGCAGGGCAGAGCAGAGGGGCAGGAGAACCTCTCTTGACTTACCACACTCCTTTTAATACACCCCAGAATGACATTGGCCCTCCTGGCCACGAGTGCACATTGTTGGCTCATGGTCCCCCTCCCATCCACTAGGACCCCCAGAGCCTTTTGCCCTTCACTGCCTTCTGTGTGGAACTTGCCAGGCATTCCAAAGAGTATCTCAGCAAAGTGATCATATTGTTTCAAGCACCAACATGAAACACTTGACATAATGAAACTGAGAACACAAGCACAGCATTTTGGCTCACAATCATATGCAAGAAGGATGCACTTAGCTGTGGGGGCTTGGGAGGCCCCTTGAGAGCCACAAAACACCAAAGGACCAAACCTCATGGCCATGACCTGTGCGTGGATCCAGGGTAGACTTCAGGGGAACAGGCAGAAGGGAGAGTTTGTCAGCAAAACAAACACAGCTTCTGACTACAAACCTAAGGATGAGGTGTGTGCAGTCACCCAGGGCTCCTGTCTTGGCTAAGGATGCTGCCAAAAGCAGCAGAAATCAGATATGCTGCAATGATCCCCCACCCCCCAACCCCTCATTCGGGATGTTACCTTCCTGCAGGTCAGCATTAATGATGAGCCAGTCAGTCTACATGTAACAACAGTAAATTAAGCATCATGCAATTAACCCAGAATGCTCTTCATTTCTATTGGAAATGGCAACAGCAGTAAATGATCAGAAATAATTATGGGCTGCCCCCAGAACTGCCAATGCACTTGGTAAGGTTTTGTCACCATACAAGACTTGATAGCTGCAAAAGCAAATCGCTCTTTGCTGTGGTTTCAGTGTAATAGGCTGTGCAGGTGAAGGTTTGGAGGGATGGCTGGGGTTTTTTTTGGTGGAAATATCAGCATTTCCAGACATCCCACATCTTTTTCCCTGCCCTCTCCCATTGACTTACAGCTCAATCTTCACACGGTCGTGCGTGGCGAGTTCATGCGAGGTCTGCACAGTAGGCACCGCGGTAGGGGATCTGGAAGGAGGCAACGCAGAGCTTTATTCCAGTTTTAAATGCAAATGATGATTTGATTGACTGTATCAAGCCAGAAATGCTGTTAGGTGTGAAACTTTGTGCTACTGCTGACGTTGTGCCAAGAGGACTCGACTCCATACAGCTAATCAGCTAACTGGAACGGTGCCCGTTCCGATACGCGCGCTCTAAATCAAGCCCGAGGGTACCTGATGTCCAACTTCAAGATTTGCCTCCAATCCAAGACTTACCAAATAATTATTCAGATTATTCCTTGGGAAACAAGCCCAAATTGAATCCAAACCCATGTATCAAATAATAGAGACAGAGAGACTGGCTCCAAGCACAAATGTGTGCGTTTGGTATCTGTGTGTGCTGGCGGGAGTAGATGAATAGCTTTCTACAAGACAAAGCTGCTTTAGTCCAGGGCTATTTGACTTCAGGAGGGGAAGAAAGAAGTTGGTAGGATGCTATTTCCTACTTGTTGGTGGGGTTTATTTGTTTTATTACTGCTAGAAATGCCAGCAATAATAATTACAGAATCAAATTATCTCTGGCTGGAAGAGGACTTCAAGATCATCGCAAAAAGCCCCTCCCCAGCTTTCTTGCAGGCCCCTTTCAGGTACTGCAAGGCTGCTCTGAGGTCTCCCTGGAGCCTGAGGACCTCCCAGCCTGTCCCCATAGGGGAGGTTCTCCTGCCCTCTGATCATTTTTGTGGCCATCTTCTGGAACAGCTCCAGCAGCTCCATAGAATCATAGAATCAACCAGGTTGGAAGAGACCTCCAAGATCATCCAGGCCAACCTAGCACCCAGCCCTGCCCAATCAACCAGACCATGGCACTAAGTGCCTCATCCAGGCTTTGCTTCAACACCTCCAGGCACAGCCACTCCACCACCTCCCTGGGCAGCCCATTCCAATGCCAATCACTCTCTCTGACAACAACTTCCTAACAACATCCAGCCTAGACCTGCCCTGGCACAGCTTGAGACTGTGTCCCCTTGTTCTGTTGCTGGTTGTCTATGTCCTTCTTGTGCTGGGGGCACCTGAACTGGATGCAATACTGCAGATGAGGTCTCCCAAGGGTAAAGTAGAGAGGCAGAATCACCTTCCTTGTCCTTCTAGTCACACTTCTTTAGATGCAGCCCAGAGCATGGTTGCAAGCACACATTGCCAGCTCATGTTGCATTTATCATCAGCTGACACCCTCAAGTCTTTCTCCTTGAGATTGCTCTGGAGCCATTGTTTGCCCAGCCTGTTTTTGTGCTCAGGACCTTGCACTTGGCCTTGTTGACCTTTGTCAGGTGAGCTTGGCTCTCCCAAGCCTGTCCAAGTCGCTGTGGATGGATCCCTTTCCTTCAGCACATCAGCTGGAGCACACAGCTTGCTGTCACCTGCAGCCTTGCTGAGGGTATCTCCATCCCACTGTCCATATTACTGACAAAGATGCTACACAGCACCAACCCCTGAGGGACACCACTTGTCACTGCTCTACATTTGGACACTCTTAGAGTGTCTTAGAGACATCCCAATGTCTCAGGCAGGGATTGGTCCACCCCTCAAGTCCATACTCCAGTTTGGTGAGCAGGATGCCAGGCAGGACTGTATCAAATAAATATCAGTCCAAGGAGTCTCTTGCAGAGCAGCTTTCAGGAGGTGGGAAGGGCTGCAGCCTGTGGCAGCAGTGGGTGGGCAAGGAGGGGCAATGAGGGCAACAAAGCTGGTGAGGGGCCTGGAACACAAACCCTATGAGGAGAGGCTGAGGGAGCTGGGGGTGTGCAGCCTGCAGCAGAGGAGGCTCAGGGCAGAGCTCATTGCTGTCTGCAGCTCCCTGAAGGGAGGCTGTAGCCAGGTGGGGTTGGGCTCTGCTGCCAGGCACCCAGCAACAGAACAGGGGGACACAGTCTCCAGTTGTGCCAGGGCAGGTCTAGGCTGGATGTTGTTAGGAAGTTGTTGTCAGAGAGAGTGATTGGCATTGGAATGGGCTGCCCAGGGAGGTGGTGGAGTGGCTGTGCCTGGAGGTGTTGAAGCCAAGCCTGGCTGGGGCACTTAGTGCCATGGTCTGGTTGATTGGCCAGGGCTGGGTGCTAGGTTGGGCTGGCTGAGCTTGGAGCTCTCTTCCAACCTGGCTGATTCTGTGATTCCTCCAGAGAAGAGGAGCAAAGGAGAAGTGTGATAACTCTGCCCTTAACCAGTGTGAGCTGCAGTTTAGACTACATTATTTTGGGGGGTGGGGGGGGCTCACTGAGAAGAATGAAGTGCCAGATGAACACATAGGTGTGCAGAGGTCTGACTTGCTGACCTTCTGGTCATCTTTTAGCCAAGAGGCTATCGACAGGCATTGTTAAGTACAAAAATAAAGTAATCATCTTTATGAGAACCTCCATACACTTCTAAACCTGTGGGGTCTTAAAAAGCCCAGAGTGACTGTGCACACAGGGCTCCTGGGTTAATAGCTGGAAATCAAATGCATTAGGAAGTCCAGCCGGAAGATGCTGATAAGAAACATTCTTTGTTCGTATGGAAATAGCAATACTTAAGATAAAAGTAGAGCACAGTTTAGAGTGGAGATGAATCTAACTCCCAAATAAAACATGAAGTGAATATTGAAAGGAACAGCAGGGGAAAGCACTTTTGATTTTCTTCCTGAGTTCAATATGTGAACTTTACAAATAACTTGGGGTTTGTTTCTGTTGATAGCTCTCCCAGCAAAATAGAAACCTGAGTTTTCCAGGCTGGTTTTACAGTCTGCATCACTTCTTTTTGGATTTAATTTGATGCTGCATTCATCTTTTCTTTCCTTAAAGCAATACTCTCTCTTCCCACAGTGCTGACATCAACCAAAGAGTATCTGGCAGAAAAATAACCCCTGCACAAGAGTTGTAGGGAAAAAAAAGGTGGAAGCTGATGCCTGCTTGCTGTTGAGGTGCTGGAAGGTGTCCAGAGAAGGGTGACAAAGCTGGTGAGGGGCCTGGAATACAAACCCTATGAGGAGAGGCTGAGGGAGCTGGGGGTGTGCAGCCTGCAGAAGAGGAGGCTCAGGGCAGAGCTCATTGCTGTCTACAACTACCTGAAGGGAGGCTGTAGCCAGATGGGGTTGGGCTCTTCTGCCAGGCAACCACCAACAGAACAAGGGGACACAGCCTCAAGCTGTGCCAGGGCAGGTCTAGGCTGGATGTTGTTAGGAAGTTGTTGTCAGAGAGAGTGATTGGCATTGGAATGGGCTGCCCAGGGAGGTGGTGGAGTTGCCATCCCTGGAGGTGTTGAAGCCAAGCCTGGCTGAGGCACTTGGTGCCATGGTCTGGTTGATTGGCCAGGGCTGGGTTCTAGGTTGGACTGGCTGAGCTTGGAGGTGTCTTCCAACCTGGTTGATTCTGTGATTCTATGACTTCCTCACAGAATTGAGTAATTAGGCACTGGAATGGACTGCCCAGGGAGGTGGTGGAGTTGCAGTCCCTGGAGGTGTTTAAGGGAAGGTTGGATGTGGCACTTAGTGCCATGGTGTAGTTGATGTGGTGGTGTTGGGTCACAGGCTGGGCTCGATGATCTCAGAGATCCATAATTCTGAGATGCTGAGAGTCCTATGCAAGCCAAGAAAAGATATGAAAGCAGTCCCTCCCTATTTTGCTCTTTAAATCATCTGCCTTTTAGCAGCAAAGGCTGTGAATATCTCCAAAAGAAATGGAATTTCATAGTGCTAGTGAAACAATTTAGAAGCTGTGACTCTGACTTCTTGTCAGTGATGTATTGTTGCTCTTCCTGCAGTGGCAGCCTGACATTATCTGCTGCAGCAATGGGACTGAAGTGGGCAGTTAGAGTTTCCTCAGAGTTAGATATTTCCTGGCTTGTTGGGTATTTTTTTCTTCTTAGCTGGCTAATAATTGTTATCTCCTGAAGATGAACAGAGTTATCTCTGAGGAGTGGATGTAAAAGTGAGGCTAGGACGAAGAGAAAGTGAGCATTGCTTCGAGTGAGAGGGTTTTAGGAGTCTTTCTTCATGAAGGAGGAAAACACACCTCTTTCAAGCTTGGCTGGATTGCAAATTATCTATTGTCATGCTTCCTCTAGCTCAGCATCCTCCTGGGCTGTTCTTAGCCACATCTTTGGCTTAGGATTAGATAGGCTGTTTAATGCATATGCAGCAGACTTCTAATTGCCTTTGTTGCAGCAATCCTCGGTCATCAAATTTCTCTCTCAGAGCCTGGCACAAACTCCTGGAGGAAAAAAAATGCCTTTTCCACAGTAGGTTCACAACTGGGGCAAACATGAGGAGCTGGCAGAGGCTGCAAGAGGAGGGGGAGAATGCTGGAGCACCTCCGGTGAAGCTGATGGATGGGAGAGCACATCTGAATCCCTGTGCTAGGCATAGAAATTATCAGAGGGAAGAAGGCAGGAGGTGTCTGCCAAAGCTGAAGTAGTGGTGCAAGCCCAGGCAGAAGTAGATCAGATAAGAGGGGGCTGTTATTTAAAGGGTTTATGACTTACAAATGCTTTTGGAGCAAAGTTACCAAGTTGAGGAGGTTTTGTGGCAGAGCTGATGCTCCTTTTCCCCCCCTGATGCATCACTTCTGGTGGATCCAAAGCAGAAGCATAGAAACCTTTTGACATCTCAGATGTATGCAACAGAGACAATTCCACTCTTTCATTTAAACCTGTTGACCACCAAATTACAGTGGAATCAGATGGGCTTCAGCTAGCACAAAAGCTTGGCTGAACTGGACCTGCCCAGGGAGGTGGTGGAGTTGCTGTCCCTGGAGGTGTTCAAGCAAAGCCTGGATGAGTCATTTAGTGCCATGGTCTGGTTGACTGGCTAGGGCTGGGTGCTAGGTTGGACTGGATGAGCTTGGAGGTCTCTTCCAACCTGGCTGATTCGATGATTCTAACATCTGTGGATGGATTTCTTGCTGACAGAGGACATGAACTGACAATCATGAGCAACCCATGGTGCAAAGAGTGTCCTTGAGCCCATCTCGGAGGCAGGAGCTAAGGCAATGAAACAAACCCCCACGTCCAGCTGCAGGATCTGCTGCAGGGGGCAGGATCTGCTGGCTGCAGGAGGCTGACCCTACAATTGTTTTCTTGAAGCCTTAACCTATGTGTGCCTTACATGTAGCCTTAAAGCTATCTGTGCCTTCCATGTGTACCAATCCCAACTAAGCTAGCTGAATGTGCCTCTTCTAAGTTTGGGATGAAAGAGGCTGTACCACCGCAATAAAGGGAGTGCGACTTTAACCACATTGGTGTCGGTATTGTGACTCTGGCTGTGATTTCCTCTGACAAACATCTAACCTAAACCTCCCCTCCTCTAGCTTGGATCCATTCCCCCAGTCCTATCACTACCTTAACATCCTAAGCAGTCCCTCAGCAGCTTTCTTGTAGGCTCCCTTCAGATACTGGAAGGCCACAATAAGGTCTCCTCGGAGCCTTCTCTTCTCCAGACTGAACAATCTCAACTCTCTCAGCCTGCCTTCATAGCAGAGCAGCTCCAGCCCTCTGACCATTGCATGATGACCTTCCACTGCCAGAAAGTTCAATGCTGAGAGAACAACCACCAGAGGGACAGGCACCTGCCACCTCTCCAGGGACTTCCTTATCTCAAGCTGTTGTGAGAGCCATGGGACACAGGGAACAGGCACTTAGCCCCTGTGCTCCTTGCTGAAGAAGAGTATCAGCCCCGCACTTTTGAGTGGCAGAAGGTCACAGCTGCAATGCTGAGCAGCCATTTTTCAGTGATAGCCTAAAACATGTCTCTTCTGCTGCCTTTTCTCCCCAGAGGTGCTGTTCCCAGCTTTTGCCAAACCATATCAATCAGTGACTGCCACACTTACTGCCTCAGCATTTTGTCAGCTTTCTTACCTAGGAAGAGGGCACACGGCTAAGTGTGCTGGTTTGAAGCTAGCCAGAGTGTTTTGGTGAGAAGAATTAGATTACAGGCTGTGAAAAGCAAACAATGTTGATGTCTGCTTCACTCATAGGCTTGCTGAGATGTGTAAGAACGAGAATGTAAATATAGATAAGGCAGTCACTCTGTCTGGGCTTTGAGCTGCATCTCTCTCTAACCTAACCTGTCATCTTTGTGACTAATCCACCTGCTTCCTAACCCCCCCTGGCCAACCCTCCATACTACCTTAAACATAAGGCAAGATCTTGGGAAAGGTAGAGGGAGGTGGGAGAAGGTGGAAGGACTGTTGGGAGTCCCTCCTGGGGACTCAGGTTGCTGGGAGGGCTGCTGTGTTTCTGTATCACCTTTTACCTTGTCTATTTCTGTCTATAACTGCATATACTGTAACTATTTGCTTGTGTATAGAATCACAGAATCATAGAATCACCCAGGTTGGAAGAGACCTCCAAGCTCATCCAGCCCAACCTAGCACCCAGCCCTAGCCAATCAACCAGACCATGGCACTAAGTGCCTCATCCAGGCTTTGCTTCAACACCTCCAGGGATGGTGCCTCCACCACCTCCCTGGGCAGCCCATTCCAATGCCAATCACTCTCTCTGGGAAGAACTTCCTCCTAACATCCAGCCTAGACCTGCCATGGCACAGCTTGAGGCTGTGTCCCCTTGTTCTGTTGGTGGTTGCCTGGGAGCTAAGCTGAAATAGAAACTTCATTCAACTTCCAGAGCTGATCAGTCTAGCCAGGGTGATTTTCAAAGTGGGGGTGAGGAACACCCAAGCCATCACACTGAGAATAAGAAGAATTCCTTTTTCTCACCCCTACCAACTCCCCCCAAGCCTAACTTCTCACCACCACCTTTCAAAGCAAGGCTTTAAGACCCTGATTTCACCACTGAGGTTTAGAAAACCTCGCAGAAGCAGATTCCTGATCAGCTGAGCTCGCCGCAGCGAGGCAGAGATCTGCCATTGTTATCGTGGCTATTTTGCTAATATTGTGCATATTTTTAGCTCCTGACCTATATTTAACAAATATATGCAATGTGACACATGCCACTGGAAATTAGACATGTCGTTAGGAGAGGAGAAAGAACGTGACACGCACCATTAGCACGTGTCAAAAGCCGTTAGGCTCCTTCCCCATTAAAGCCACCCAAGCACTTCTAGGAGGAGGAGGACCAGCCTCTTTCTAAACACAGAGTTTAGCTGGTTCACCTTTTATTCAGGCTTAGAAAGGCTCCTGGCTAAATTCCGTGCCATTATTCCCTCTCCTTTCTCTGCTGATGTTGCACCCAGGCTTTCCTGTAATACATGGTCAGAGAAGTGGCAGTGCAGGAGCAGGGTTCTGGTAGCGCTTGGCACACGCCGGTGGGATTTGTGCAGATTGAAATGCAAATCGAGTTGATAATCTGATGCAAAGCATCTTCAAGCCCTAAATCAGAAGCTGAATATGCAGCAGAGCCTGAAATGGGTTGCTCAGGGAGGTGGTTGAGGCCCCATGCCTGGAGGTGTTTAAGGCCAGGCTGGACAAGGCTGTGGGCAGGCTACTCTAGGGTAGGGTGTCCCTGCCCATGGCAAGGGGGTTGGAACTGGCTGATCCTTGTGGTCCCTTCCAACCCTGACTGATTCTATGATTCTAGTCTAAATCTTCCTATTTTAGTTCCAAACCTTCACCTTTTCTCCTGCTGAAATGTCTGTCCCCAGCTTTCTTACAGGGTTCCACTTTAAGTACTGAAAGGCTGAAAGTCTTCCTGGAGCCTTCTCTTCCTCACTTTTCCTTCTCACCAAGTCTTTCAAGAACTCTTGAACATTGCTTTTCTACTCCACAAAGGCAGGTGATCCATTCCCCACAAAGGCAGGTGATCCATTCCCCACAAAGGCAGGTGATCCATTCCCCACAAAGGCAGGTGATCCATTCCCCACAAAGGCAGGTGATCCACTCCTCACTTTCTCCATTCTCAGCACAAAGCAATTAATTACAATTAAATTTCAAGGATCCAGCAGTGTGCTCTTGTGGCCAGGAGGGCCAATGTCATTCTGGGGTGGATTAGAAGGAGTGTGGCTAGTAGATCAAGTGAGGCTGTCTTGCCCCTCTAGTCTGCCCTGCTGAGGCTGTATCTGCAGTACTGTGTCCAATTCTGGGCCCCCCAGTTCAGGAGGGATATAGAACTGCTGGAGAGAGTCCAGCACTGATGCACAAAGCTGCTGAAGGGAATGGAACAGCTCTGTTAAGAGCAGAGCCTGGGGGAGCTGGGACTGTGCTGCTGGGAGAGGAGGAGGCTGAGAGGTGACCTCAGCAGTGGTTCTCAATGTGTGCAGGTGAGTGGCAGGAGGCTGCAGCCAGGCTCTGCTGGGGGATGCCCAGTGCCAGGACAAGGGGCAGTGGTGGAAGCTGAGACATAGGAAGTGTCATGGAAACCTGAGGAGGAATTTTTTCCCTGTGAGAGTGAGAGAGCCCTGGCACAGGCTGCCCAGGGGGATGGGGAGTCTCCCTCTCTGGAGATATTCAAGGCTTGCCTGGATGTGTTCCTGTGTGGATGAAAAAAAGTGGATAAAAACCATATTGGAGCCAAAAGAACTTGTTTGGAAGGGCTGTGCTAATGAGTGGCTATTAAAGAACTTCACCTTCATCACAGGATCAACCATTGAATAGAATCACAGCATCTTTTGTTTGTTTGCTTTGAGACTTCAATCACATCCAACCATGAACCCAACATTGCCAGGTGATGACTTAAAAAAAAGAGTTAATCAAGGAATTATTATTCATGTTACATATATATATATATATAGGAATACTGAACACATATGTTGGACTGGATGATCTTGGAGGTCTCTTCCAACCTGGTTGATTATATGATTCTCTATGATTCTATGATTTTATATATATGTATATATATATGGATCCATATATATATGGATATTGTTATTAAAGGGAAAATAAAGCTTTGAGCATCACCACAGGAATATGCAGAGAGGAGCTCTGAGCTTCTGCAGAGCCAGGCAGGGGAGACAGGATGAGATATACACACATCAAGTGGAAAGCCAGAGCTACCTGCTGATTTGGCACTTGTTCCTGCTGAGGATGTGCTTTGACATCCAGGATAATCTTTATCCTGCCCTCTCCTCTCCCATTTTTCACCTTTGAAAACCCTTCTTGAGTTTGTGGGATGAAGATGGCCTGCTCTAGGGTAGGGTGTCCCAGCCCATGGCAGGGGGGTTGGAACTAGGTGATCCTTGTGGTCCTTTCCAACCCTGACTGATTCTATGATTTCTGCTCTTTCCAGATTCTGGGGAGGAAAATTCAAGACTGAAAAAACCTTGAGGTTGTTACATTTAGGGACGATGCCAAAATCAGTCCGGTCCTCAGTCAGGACTGCAGGAGGAATCAGAGAATGGTTAAGGTTGGGAGGGACCTTAAAGATCAGCTAGTTCCAATCCCCTGCCATAGGCAGGGACACCTCTCAGTAGAAGAGGGAAGGAAGGGAGCTCCTGGGTCTCCCCTGGCAAGGTTTGGCAGAAGGAAGCAGAGGAAGGGGACAAATCTGGGCTGTGAACGTGGTCCATTTTGCAGAAGAGGGCCAAAGGAATGAGCATCTGTCCTGCTGAGCTACTGGCCTCTGGCTAGATACAATTTAAGAGCTTTGTCAATGTCAATTTGCTTCCAGCCTCCCCTGACATCCACTCTGGGGTGTCTTAGGAGCCATCCTCAAGAACTTCCCATCCTGGGATCTCATGCTCTATTTGTCCCTGGTGACTGCTGCCCTTCCATTCATGAGCACAGACAAACTGATTTCCTTCCACCCTTTTCCTCCGCATCCCGCACTGAGGATTTCGCTTTCCTGGGAAGCCCCCAGATGACAAATGGTTACCTCTCAGCTTGCTTGCTGGAGAAGTCCTGCTCTCTCCTGACACACTGATCTTATTTTCACACTGATCTCATTTTCACACTGCTTTTGTTCTCCCCTTAGCGTCGGCGGGCGCTGCATTACACCACGCTGAGCGCGACGCGCGCAGGCTGCGCTTGTCAGGCTGCAAAGCCTATGATTAAAAATTAGGTTGCTCATTAGTCACTGCAAATCAAACTGAGCACAATGCTCTCTGGCCAATTTGTAAACAAAACATCCCCCCCCCCCTTCCACCTGTGCCTTGATGCCTCTTTAAGGAAGAGAACGGGAGACCAGCTCATAAATAAACAACGTACCCTCAATTCTGCTGGAGACATCTACTCGGGGGCAGCTTACTGGGAGAATAAATATTCCATAATTTCATTTGCTACAAAATTGCTTCCTATGAATTTTGGCTTCTGATATCCCTTAATGCCAATAATGACTCATAAATGTTTCATGAGAAGCAGGGCAGTGTGTATGTGTGTGATGCACGTCTGGTCACATGTGCACCAAGAGTGATCGTTAAAAGCAGCAAATTAATACCCTGAGAATACTGTCAGGAACATGCCACTGGTGGGGAAAAAACAACCACAAACCCACAACCCTATGAAGGCAGAAAGGGACCTGGAGGTACTGGTGGATAGCAGCAGAATATGAGTCAGCAGTGGGCCCAGGTTAGCAGCAGAGCAAATGGCATCCTGGGCTGGCTCAGAAGCAGTGTGGGCAGCAGGACAAGGGAGGTTCTTTGGCCCCTGTGTTCAGCACTGCTCAGGCCACACCTTGAGTGCTGTGCCCAGTTCTGGGCTCCTCCATTCAAGAGAGATGTTGAGGTGCTGGAAGGTGTCCAGAGAAGGTCAAAAAAGTTGGTGAGGAGCCTGGAGCACAGCCCTGTGAGGAGAGGCTGAGGGAGCTGGGGGTGTGCAGCCTGCAGCAGAGGAGGCTCAGGGCAGAGCTCATTGCTGTCTACAACTACCTGAAGGGAGGTTGTAGCCAAGTGGGGTTGGGCTCTTCTGCCAGGCAACCACCAACAGAACAAGGGGATCAGCCTCAAGTTGTGCCAGGAGAGGTCTAGGCTGGATGTTGTTAGGAAGTTGTTGGCAGAGAGAGTGATTGGCACTGGAATGGGCTGCCCAGGGAGGTGGTGGAGTGGCTGTGTCTGGAGGTGTTGAAGCCAAACCTGGCTGGGGCACTTAGTGCCATGGTCTGGTTGATTGGACAGGGCTGGGTGCTAGGTTGGATTGGATGAGCTTGGAGCTCTCTTCCAACCTGGTTGATTCTACGTGTGGAAAGATGACATTCTGAGATCCTGGGATAAAACTCTGTTGCTTCAGTAAGCAGCAGTGGGTGAGCTCTGAGCTGTGTGTGTTGAGAAGCTCCTCATTAAGGCCAGTGCACTGCTGGTAATGTTGTCTGTTACGACAACATAATATATAGACAGCTGGATCATATATAATTTAAACTGCTCTCACTTTACAAACCTGACAACTGAACAAATATAATTGATGCATGTATTGCAATATTCATTCCATTAGTTAGAATACATACCCAAAATTGAAGCTGTCAATCACAGCAAATGAAGGCATCTTTTCATAGAGCACTGCCAGGCCTTTTATTAAAGCTAGAGAAAGGGGAGAGAGGGGGGAAAACAAAAATCAAAATCAATCACTATTTTGGGATCCAGATTCACCCAGAGTTGTAACTCCTGCAAGTCATGTGGCAGTAAATATCCATGTTTATTTGAGTTGTGCCAGGAAATTACTCTGGGTACCTCTGATGTGTTTAATGTGGAAGGAAATAAGCTATCTGTGCTGGCAGTGTCTATAAACACCTCCGACAAACAGTTTCCCTGGCATGCAGGTAGAGGAGACGGTGCTGATTCTCACTTACACCAATTTTACACTCCATTGCTTTTCCCTGAAAGTTACTCTTGATTTACACCAGCCTAAAGAGAGGTTGGAGCAGCCAATGTATTTTAGCTGCTGTCTTTCAGAGGCTGATCTGCGGCTCCTGAGTTGCTGGATGAATAATGCCGAGGCAAATATTGCCAGTTCTGTCTGTGGGGTTTGTAGTAATTTACTTCTGAACCTTGGGAATAAAAGCAGGAATCTGTCATAAACAAGACACTCATTTCCTTCGTCTGGAGCTCTGGCTGTGCTCACTGAGTGGGGCTGGGGTGTAAAACATGCTGTAAGGCACTTCTCCTGTTCAGAAAGGATGCACCGAGGCTGATTTAAAGTGTTTCAAGTTCCTGGTGCCTGCTTTCAGCTGAAGGGGTGGTAGGACAAACACAGGTGCTGCTGAGAGTGGTTTGCAGCTTAGATCCCAGTAGCTGTATCAACTCAGGGGCATCAGATCAAACTGTGGCGATCATAGAATCAAGCAGGTTGGAAGAGACCTCCAAGCTCATCCAGCCCAACCTAGCACCCAGCCCTATCCAGTCAACCAGACCATGGCACTAAGTGCCCCAGCCAGGCTTGGCTGCAACACCTCCAGCCACGGCCACTCCACCACCTCCCTGGGCAGCCCATTCCAATGCCAATCACTCTCTCTGACAACAACTTCCTAACAACATCCAGCCTAGACCTCCCCTGGAACAACTTGAGGCTGTGTCCCCTTGTTCTGTTGGTGGTTGCCTGGCAGCAGAGCCCAACCCCACCTGGCTACAGCCTCCCTGCAGGCAGCTGCAGACAGCAATGAGCTCTGCCCTGAGCCTCCTCTTCTGCAGGCTGCACACCCCCAGCTCCCTCAGCCTCTCCTCATAGGGTTGTGAGGCCCACAGCCAACTCCTTCTTGACCTGGGCCAAGAGACCATGGGGAAGAAAAAAAGGGAAGGAGAGAGCTTTGCTGAGAACCTAAGATCCACAGTTTGTAAGTGTCTCATGGTGACATTTTTCTCATCTTACCTGCTCAGTCATTACACTCCTACAAGAGCTGTGACCTCTCTCGTACCCAAGGAAAGACTAAGAAGTCAGTGCAGGTCCCAGATGGACTCAGCAGCAAAGGGGCACTGGATTCAGGAGCTGGATTCAGTAACACAGGGATGGCATAGTCCTCCTGGAACAGCAGAGAGTGAAGAAGAGGCTTGACCCTGGAGGTCTCTCAGCCTGCCCCAGAAGATACCCTCCATGTGTTACAAGCCCTTGGTGGGTGGTTGAAGGCTGTCCTGGCAGTCCTGGCTGCTCCTCTCCACAGGTGCCACCTCTGCCTTCCTACCCTGCCAAGGTGGAGCACAAGCTGTGACAGTGTCCTAGGTGTGTCCAGGAGCAAGTCTCAGGCAGAGCTTGCTGGAATCAGCCCAGCCTTTAGCAGGACCTCTCCCCATCAGCTTCTCCCTGCCAGAAGAAGTCCTTGGTTGTGTAAAGCTGCCCTGAACTTCAGCAAGTGCCTAACTGAGCAGAGCCTGAGCTGCAAAGCCACAGCACGGAGCCAAATGAGTTCTGCTGTAGCTCAGAGCAGGACAAGATGCTATGCAATCCTGCACTCCAAGCACTGCCTGAGAACATTTCTGGCTGGTCCATTTTTCAGAGCTGAAAGGTTGTCCCTTTTATGTTCTTTCAGGTATTAGGAATCTCGAAGAGGTAGAGGAGTGAGGAGCAAACAGCTCCCAGGACACAGCAGGCAGCATTTTCCCTCCCAGCTGCAGAGGGCTCTGGCAAACACCTATTCATCACCTCGCAGCAATTTGGTAGGTGTTAGATTAAGGTTTTCTTTGCATGTGATTGCAGAAATTCCTTACACAAGAGCTGGTCAGCACCGAGGTGATCAGGGTGCAGGCTCGGAGCTGGCTCATGTCGTGGTGATTTGTGGAGGACACAGAGAGGGAACTCAGGGCAGCGCCGGCGATGGCATTTGTCAGGTGGTCGAGAGGGGACACAGCTCCTGAGAGGCTCTTGATAAATGCACAGGAGAACTGTGGGGCCAGGCACAGAAGAGAGGTTATTCTCCAGAGAACATCAAGGAATTTTTCAACTGGAGAATATCACAGCATCAACCAAGTTGGGAGAGAGCTCCAACATCATCCAGCCCAACCTAGCACCCAGCCCTGGCCAACCAACCAGACCCTGGCACTAAGTGCCCCAGCCAGACTTGGCTGCAACACCTCCAGGCACAGCCACTCCACCACCTCCCTGGGCAGCCCATTCCAATGCCAATCACTCTCTCTGACAACAAGTTCCTAACAATATCCAGCCTAGACCTGCCCTGGCACAGCTTGAGGCTGTGTCCCCTTGTTCTGTTGCTGGCTGCCTGGCAGCAGAGCCCAACACTACCTGGCTACAGCCTCCCTTCAGGCAGCTGTAGCCAGCAATGAGCTCTGCCTTGAGCCTCCTCTTCTGCAGGCTGCACACCCCCAGCTCCCTCAGCCTCTCCTCACAATCTGCTCTGGGTGCCCTGCTTTAGGAGTGAGGCTGGACTGGATGATCTCCAGAGATCCCTTCCAGCCCCTTTCAATCTGCAGGATTCTGTGGTTCTGTGAGGTGTGCATTTGGAAATGGCCCTTTCCCAGAGCATGTGGAGGCAGCAACTCACTTCAGGCCTCAATTTCTCAACATGAAGACAATCCAAAAGATCAGGAGCCTGGAGGGTAATTAGTGCATCAGCCTGATGGGGTTTGTTTGTGCTCTTATAATTGTTTTATGAAGCCTGCATGGTAATTTGGGAAGCAGTTTTTTAATGGATGGTTTTAAGGGAATTGCTAAGATGTAGCAGGCTGGGAAGGACTAATTTGCTCCAATTACTGTAACCCAGCATTGTGGAATTTCTGCAACAGGTCAGGCTTCTCTTTCTTCACTGACTCTCACCTCATCTAATCAGGACCTAGCATAAAGCAACCTGGTGTGATGGTGCTTTATGCTCTGCTGTTAAAGGCCCATTCCAGGAGCAGAACCTGGCCCTCCAAGGCTCAATCCAGGAGCAGAACCTATCCCTGCAAGGCTCAATCCAAGAGCAGAACCCAGCCCTGCAAAGCTCAATCCAAGAGCAGAACCCAGCCCTGCAATGCTCAATCCAAGAGCAGAACCCAGCCCTGCAAAGCTCAATCCAAGAGCAGAACCCAGCCCTGCAAAGCTCAATCCAAGAGCAGAACCTATCCCTGCAAGGCTCAATCCAAGAGCAGAACCCAGCCCTGCAATGTTCAATCCAAGAGCAGAACCTATCCCTGCAAGGCTCAATCCAAGAGCAGAACCCAGCCCTGTGAGGTTCAATCCAAGAGCAGAACCTATCCCTGCAAGGCTCAATCCAAGAGCAGAACCCAGCCCTGTAAGGTTCAACCCAAGAGCAGAACCTAGCCCTGCAAGGCTACAACTACCTGAAGGGAGGCTGTAGCCAGGTGGGGTTGGGCTCTTCTGCCAGACAACCAGCAACAGAGCAAGGGAACACAGCCTCAGACTGTGCCAGGGCAGGTCAAGGCTGGATGTTGTTAGGAAGTTGTTGCCAGAGAGAGTGATTGGCATTGGAATGGGATGCCCAGGGAGGTGGTGGAGTCACCATCCCTGGAGGTGTTGAAGCAAAGCCTGGATGGAGAATTAGTGCCATGGTCTGGTTGACTGGCTAGGGCTGGGTGCTAGGTTGGACTGGATGAGCTTGAAGGTCTCTTCCAACCTGGTTGATTCTATGATTCTATGTCCTTTGGGTAGAAGCTTACTCACTCCAAGGTGCTGCTTCTCAAATAAAAGCCTAAAGTTCTTTCCTGTAGAAGAAAATATGACCACTGTAAGGACAGTCAGCAACAACAGCTGGCTGATCAAATATACATAAGGAAGGATCTGCTGCTTGCTCTTTTATAGCTCTTTTTTTCCTGCAGTCATCATCCAACTCCAGTTTTTTACCCTGGTACAACATTAGAGCATATTACATGACTTGTCTGTCACAGACCTTGCCTGAAACACTCTCTCAGCATTAACTGCTCCTGGCTTCCAGACTTCCACTGCTGGGGATCATGTGTGAGCTTGGAGCTTTGGTAGTCAATAGGTTTCAGGTCTAGAACACAAAATAAAGGCACATGAAGAGGAGCAATAACAAGATTGAGCCAAACCCCAGTTTTGCTGCAAGTCAAGAAGCAGCACCTTGCTTGTCCTGTCCTCAGAAGGAAGCAGGGATTGCATTTGCAGAGTCTCTGTTCTGCTGGGGTTTAACAAATGTAATGGTGGAACTCTATGCTCTAAGAGGTCTTTTCCAACCTTAATGGAAACCTCATGGGTAAAAGTTCTTCCTGGGGAGATTTCATTTGGACTCCAGAAGAAAATGCTTCACCATGAGGACAGTTAGACATTGGAATCATCTGCCATGGGAAGCAGTGGATTGCCCTAGGTGGGTCAGTTTTAAGACTCAGCTTGTCAGGGTGCTGGGCCAGCTCATTTCAGCTGGACTATTACCTAGAAAGATGGGACCAGATGATCCTTGGAGTCCCTTCCAGCCTGGAATTCTGCAATTCTAGGATTCTTCATGATTCTATGAAATTCAACCCTGATTATTTCTCCTCAGAACAAGCTCCACTGGGCAGGTGGAGGATAAAAGAAGCTCCAGCTCCCTTCTAAGCACTTTATCCCACCTCTATGGATCTTATTGGTAGTGTAATAAACGCTTTAGTTCAAAAGTGGATGCTCCACATCTTTATCCAACTGACAAATCAGGCCAAAGTTGAAACACCTCAAACATTCCATAAGTCCTCATGCAACACTGCAATATTCCATGAAAAAAAAAACCCCACCACAACTATAATGAGCTATGACATAATAAAAATCATCTTGCTGAGTATTTCTGCACTAACAAAGATAAAAGAGCGACTCGAAGCCATCACTCATTTCAGGTTGACTGAGTTTCTCACCACTTGAATCAATTTACATTACCCCAGATTTAAAGCACTGCATTAATTCAGAAGCCTGAAGGCACCAGTTATCAGAGGCACTGATTCTTCCTCTGATCACCAGGTTACCTGAAAACCCAGACTTGTTTTCTATTCCCAAGCACAAATAATCTCCACATTGATGGCTCTTAATGAGTAGATGGAGTGGAAAGCCTGAATGTATATCCATCAGGGGGTGCATGCATAGTTAATTGAGTATGAAAGAATAAATGCCTGATTGCCACAGGATAGGCTAAGCAGCCAATTAAAATAAGGTGCAGCATACACTTTTCCTTCTCATTAGTCAAAGCATAAAGCATTTTAACATTTCCTAAATAATTTACTTGGATTAAAATAAAGTGAAATGCTTAAAACATTAATAGGGTACTTTACAGTGCTGTAGTCAATACGTTGCTATATGTAAGGGGAGGTGAATAATTCATGCCTCTGTTCAGCAGACAGACTCTGCAGCTCTCAGCAGAGCAAGGTCCCACCCAGGCAAGGGAAGAGGCACCTGGCCAAGATACACTAAAATCACCATCAAACCCTACAGACAGTGGCAAAACCCACTGGCGACACAGAGCTTGCTGATCTGAGCCTGTGGGTGTTGAGAGTACCTGGGGGAAGCTGTTCCAGGCTCTCTCTGAAGGAGACCATAGAATCAGTCAGGCTTGGAAGGGACCACAAGGAGCAGCCAGTTCCAACCCCCCTGCCACAGCCAGGGACACCCTACCCTAGATCAGGCTGCCCACAGCCTCATCCAGCCTGGCCATAAACACCTCCAGCCATGGGGCCTCAACCACCTCCCTGGGCAACCCATTCCAGCCTCTCACCACTCTCATGCTCAACAACTTCCTCCTCACCTCCAGCCTGACTCTCCCCACCTCCAGCTTTGCTCCATCCCCCCCAGTCCTGTCACTCCCTGACAGCCTAAAAAGTCCCTCCCCAGCTTTCTTGTAGGCCCCTTTCAGATAGTGGAAGGCCACAAGAAGGTCACCTGGGAGCCTCCTCTGCTCCAGCCTGCACAGCCCCAACTCTTTCAGTCTGTGCTCACAGCAGAGATGCTGCAGCCCTCTGAGCATCCCAATAGGCAAGAACTAGAGGGTGAGCGACCTGTGCCAGTATCTCTAACCCAGGAACAGACCCACACCCACACCACCACAGCCTGCTTTCAAGAAGTTGTAGAGAGAAAGATCACAGAATCACAGCATGTCAGGGGTTGGAAGGGACCTCCAAAGCTCATCCAGTCCAACCTCCCCGCTAGAGCAGGAGCACCCAGAGCAGATCACACAGGAACACAGCCAGGCAGGTCTTGAGTATCTCCAGAGAGGGAGACTCCACAGCTCCCCTGGGCAGCCTGTGCCAGGGCTCTGGCACCCTCACAGGGAAAAAATTCCTCCTCATGTTTCCATGGAACTTCCTCTGCCTCAGCTTCCACCACTGCCCCTTGTCCTGTCATCAGGCACCACCCAGCAGAGCCTGGCTGCAGCTTCCTGGCACTCACCTGCACACATTGAGAACCACTGCTGAGGTCACCTCTCAGCCTCCTCCTCTCCCAGCAGCACAGCCCCAGCTCCCTCAGGCTCTGCTCCTAACAGAACTGTTCCATTCCCTTCAGCAGCTTTGTGCATCAGTGCTGGACTCTCTCCAGCAGTTCTATATCCCCCTTGAACTGTGGGGTCCAGAATTGGACACAGTACTCCAGATGTGGCCTCACCAGGGCAGAGGGGCAGGAGAACCTCTCTCTACCTACTAACCCCAAGATCTCCCCTCAGTCTCCTCTTCTCCATGCTGAACACCCCCAGCTCTCTCAACTGCTCCTCACCAGCCCTGTTCTCCAGACCCTTCCCCAGCATTATTGCCCTTCTCTGGACACAGTCCAGCAACCAACAGCTCTGCACAACACATCTGTAGGCACTTGGGCAGCTGAGCCATCACTGAGGGCAGCACTATCAGTGCTGACCCTGTACCATGCAGGCCAATTAACCATCCAAATATTTTCTCTCCAGACCCACAGACTTACACTGCTCCTGATCAGCTCCTGTAAGCGTGTGTGGTGTTGACACAGCCCATGTGTGCTGGAGCAGAACCCTTCCCTGGGCTGAGGGCAAGGGCAGAATACTCAATTTTCCAAAGCCAGATGGGCACAAGTGGCTCCAGAGCTGAGAATTTGAATACTCTGAGTTACTGATATGCAAAACACAGCAGGCATCCCAGCTTCAATTTTCTGCCAAGAGTCAAGGTGTGGATGTTAAAGCTGGGCTCTCTGATGAGGCAACACATGTACTGACTGCTCAAGCAGCTTGCTGGATCCACTGAATTAGGGCTGCAGTCCATTACCACTGACTGCATAATAGGTTTGTGCAGAAGAGCTGAATTCATCTATTTCCCCCCACCCCACCATGGATCGTTTTGCAACGTAGAGAAAACTTCCCCTGCAAACCTGTCCTTAAATGGCCATGGCTATGAGAAATGAGAGCTCATTTCATAGGATCACAGAATCAGAGAAGCAAGCAGGTTGGAAGAGACCTCCAGGACCATTGAGTCCAACCTAGCACCCAGCCCTGGCCAACCAACCAGACCATGGCACTAAGTGCCCCTCCAGGCTTGGCTTCAACACCTCCAGGGATGGTGACTCCACCACCTCCCTGGGCAGCCCATTCCAATGCCAATCACTCTCTCTGACAACAACTTCCTAACAACATCCATCCTGAACCTGCCCTGGCACAGCTTGAGCCTGTGTCCCCTTGTTCTGTCTTTTATCAAGGGATGTAGGTAATATTCTCCCACAGCTTCAATTTGCAGTGCAAGATAATATATAAAAACTTGGCATTTGGCTGGGACAGCTTCTGAGAGATCTTTTTCAAATGCTAGAATCACTTTTCATTAAAGCTGTGACAGCAGCTGAGAGACTGGCACAGAGCCTCTTCTTATATGCACATTATATGTTCAGTATCTTTATTGATGACCTGGACCTGGGGATTGAGTCCAGCAGCAGTAAGTTTGCAGATTACACCAAGCTAGGAGCAGCTGAGGATCTCCTCTTGGAAGGTAGGAGAGCCCTGCAGAGGAACCTGGCCAGGCTGGATGGGTGGGCAGAGGCCAATGGGATGAGATGGAACAAGGCCAAGAGCAGGGTTCTGCACTTTGGCCACAACAACCCCAAGCAGCACTACAGGCTGGGGCCAGAGTGGCTGAGAGCAGCCAGGCAGAGAGGGAGCTGGGGGTGCTGGCAGAGAGGAGCTGAAGCTGAGGCAGCAGTGCCCAGGTGGGCAGCAGAGCCAATGGCATCCTGGGCTGGCTCAGGAGCAGTGTGGCCAGCAGGACAATGGAGGTTCTTCTGCCCCTGTGCTCAGCACTGCTCAGGCCACACCTTGAGTGCTGTGTCCAGTTCTGGGCTCCTCCATTCAAGAGAGATGTTGAGGTGCTGGAAGGTGTCCACAGGAGGGCGCCAAAGCTGCGAGGGGCCTGGAGCACAGCCCTGTGAGGAGAGGCTGAGGGAGCTGGGGGTGTGCAGCCTGCAGCAGAGGAGGCTCAGGGCAGAGCTCATTGCTGTCTGCAGCTGCCTGAAGGGAGGCTGTAGCCAGGTGGGGTTGGGCTCTGCTGCCAGGCAGCCAGCAACAGAAGAAGGGGACACAGCCTCAAGCTGTGCCAGGGCAGGTTCAGGCTGGATGTTGTTAGGAAGTTGTTGGCAGAGAGAGTGATTGGCACTGGAATGGGCTGCCCAGGGAGGTGGTGGAGTCACCGTGCCTGGAGGTGTTGAAGCCAAGCCTGGCTGGGGCACTTAGTGCCATGGTCTGGTTGGTTGGGCAGGGCTGGGTGCTAGGTTGGGTTGGGTGAGCTTGGAGCTCTCTTCCAACCTGGCTGATTCTATTCTATCCTGTTGCCCTCTGCTGTGAAACCTTCAATGCTGTGCAAAGTGGCAGCCTCTCTTTCTCTCCTCAGGGCCTGCTGTGCTGCAGCAGCTTTTCTTCCCTAGTTATACGTTTGTATGAGAATCTGTTCTGATAAAATGCACTTTAAGGACCTTTTGTGGTACCCTTTTGTGAGCTGGGTATTGTGAGCCCAGGAAAGAAATTAAAACCAGCTTTAGCTCTGAAAAGCCTTTTGCCTCAGGGAACAGCTCATTATTTGAAAACAGAGAAGATGATTAACACAAAACAAGGCAATGCTAGATGACAAATTCTGCCTGTGGTCTCCAGAGCCTCAGTAAGGTGAGGGAGGAAGAATGTAGACCTTTCCTAGGGCTGCTGCCCACCTGAGCCTTAGGGACTCTGCAGGCAGGGTTGCTTTGTGTCCCTGCTTTCACTTTAAGAGCATCACTGGAAGTGGACATGGTTTTGTTTTCACCACAGGATAACAGAACCATTTTGCTTGGAAGAGACCTTTAAGGTCAAGTCTGGCTGTCAGCCCAGCACTGCTAGGTCAACACTTAGCCACGTTCCTCAGCACCACATCTCCATGGCTCTTCAGTCCCTCCAGAGATGGAGACTCCACCGCTACCTTAGGCAGCCTGTGCCAGGAACTGACAACTCTTTCCAGGAAGAAACTGTTCCTCAAGCCCAAGCTAAACCTTCCCTGAGGCTGTTTCCTCCTGTTACATCACTTGTTCTTTGGGAGAAGAGACCAAACTCCCCATGGTTCCAACCTCCTTTTAGGGAGTTGTAGAGAGGCTCCCCTCAGCCTCCTCTTCTCCAGGCTCAACAACTCCAGTTCCCTCAGCTGCTCCTCACCAGCCCTTCAAACAGCTTTGTTGCCCTTCTCTGGACACACTCCAGCACCTCAATATCCTCCTTGACCCTCAGAGAAATGAAACTCAGACAACCTCATCTTCAACTTCCCCAACTATTCCATAGCCAAAGCCCTGCTCTTCCTGCCTGCAACTCACCACTTCCTACAGGAGTCTCCTTCCTATGACAAGCTTGGTGGAAGCCTAAATTAAATTTGGGACCTAATTTTAAACAGAATCTCAACCTCCTGAGTAAACAATAGATGGAGCCTGCCTATTAAATCATCATGTTTTAATTAAATCCTTTGCAGCTCGTGAGCTCTTTGAACTGAGCTGGGTGACAAATGCACTGTAATTTTAATAGGGTTGTATTTTCTGCCATACTCACATGCAGCACTGACAGGAGATGTAGACCCTGGTACCCACCAAGAGCTGCATGGGCTTTGCCTGATGACTGCACACTTGCTGTATGGCAGCTTCATGCAGGGGGACAAAGGCAAGGTAAGGTTGGCTGCTTGCAATTACAGACTTGGAGATGTGGCAGCACAGGAGTATTTGTGGCTCTTGAAAACAATCATATCTATACCTATCTAAACATACAAATAGAAGAACATCTATAATAATATATATATATATATATATATATATACATAAAGCATGATTTGAGGTATTCATAGTCATGATTCAGGCTCCAGGGAAATGTCTTTGTCAGTGATATGGACAGAGGAATCAGTGCACCCTCAGCAAGTCTGCAGATGACACCAAGCTGTGTAGCACAGTTGAACTAGTTAGAAGGCAGGGATCCATCCAGAGGGATCTGGACAGGCTGCAGAGGTCTGTCCAGGCCAACCTCATGACATTCAACAAGGCCAAGTGGAAGGTCCTGCACCTGAGTGGGTGCAATTCCAAGCACAGATCCAGGCTGGGTGGGGAATGGCTGAGAGCAGCCCTGAGGAACAGGATCTGGGGGTCTGGGGTGATGAAAAGCTCCACAGGAGCCTGCAGTGTGAGTGCAGTCCAGACACAACCCTGTGCTGGGCTGCAGCAAGAGCAGTGTGGGCACAGGGCAAGGGAGGGGATTCTGCCCCTCTACTGCACTCTGCTGAGACCCCACCTGGAGCACTGCACCCAGTTCTGGAGCCTCTATTACATGAAGGATATGGAGATGCTGGAGCCTGGTTGGCTTTCTGGGCTGCAAGTGCACACTGCTGGCTCATGTTGAGCTTCTCATCCACCAGCACCCCCAAGTCCCTCTGCTCAGGGCTGTTCTGCAGCCACTCACTGCCCAGCCTGGATTTGTGCTTGGCATTGCCTCAACCCAGCTGCAGGATCTTGCACTTGGTCTTGTTGAACCTCCTGAGGTTGGCTTGTGCCCACCTCTGCAGGCTGCCCAGCTCCCTCCAGCCTGTCTGCTGCACCACACAGCTTGGTGTGGGCAGCAAACTTGCTGAGGCTGCACTCAATGCCTCTGTCCATGGCACCCACAAAGCTGCTGAACAAGACTGGTCCCAGGACTGATCCCTGAGGGACTCTGCTTGTCACTGCCTGCACTTTGCCATGGAGCCACTGACAGCCACTCTTTGGGTGTGGCCTTCAAGCCAGTTCTTTGTCCATCCAATGCTGCACCCATCAAACCCATGTGTCACCAGCTTGGAGAGCAGGATGTGGTGCTGGACAGTATCAAAGGCCTTGCTCAGGTCCAGAGATTAAGAACAGAAAAAGCTGTAACTTTAAAATGACCTCCAGCACCAGCATTGAAAATCTCTGCTTCTTTATGGCAGCCTTCTGGAAGCTATCTTGCCCCTGTGCTACTGGCATCATAAAGCTTCCCAGTAGGAAACATGCCACACTCTTACAACATATGTCAGAGATTTCCAGAGTTGCAAACATGGTGTTTCAGATGGTGAGATTCCTTTTCCTCATAAAAGCATCTTTAAATTGTCTGACAGAGCAAATTCATATGGGGAATAAAAATCTTGGCCCCAGCGGAGTCAGTGAGAGTTTTATGCCTGCTGTGAGTGGAACCAAGATTTCATCTCTGCCTTTTACAGTTATTCCTGGGTGGAAGTGTATGCTGATGGTGTCAGCATCCACCTTGTCACCGAGGGAGAGGAGCCAAAGGGGCAGTGCTCTGTCTGCAGTCTGGACCCCCCCAAGCATCCCTGCTGCCCCTGGCTCCCAGGCTTGCTGATTGGTGCAGAAACCTGAAAATAAGGCAGTGAGGCACCCACCTCAGGTCATCTATATACAGTCATGTGTAGAGTCATCTATGTGACTGATAGATGTGAGGGTTTCCAAGCATAACAGCATACTTCACAGAATCACAGCATGTCAGGGGTTGGAAGGGACCACAAAAGCTCACCCAGTCCAACCTCCCTGCAGAGCAGCATCACCGAGAGCAGATCACACAGGAACACATCCAAGCAGGCTTTGAATACCTCCAGAGAGGGAGACTCCACAACCCTCCTGGGCAGCCTGTGCCAGGGCTCTGTCACCCTCACACTGAAAAGATTCCTCCTCATGCTTACATGAAACTTTCTATGCCTCATCTTCCACCCCTTGCTCCTTGTGCTGTCCCTGGGCATCACCCAGCAGAGCCTGGCTGCAGCCTCCTGGCACTCACCTGCACACATTGACAACCATTGCTGAGTCACCTCTCAGCCTTCTCCTCTCCCAGCAGCACAGCCCCAGCTCCCTCAGCCTCTGCTCCTAACAGAGCTGTTCCATTCCCTTCAGCATCTCTGTGACTGTGCTGGACTCCCTCAAGCATTTCCATGTCCCTCTTGAACTGGGGGGGCCCAGAACTGCACACAGTACTTGATAGGTTTCTGCTTGTAGAGACCTGATTATGCCACCCAGACAGAGGCTGAAACAAAAGATCAGCAGCCCAAAGCAATCCCCGTGCAAAGTCCAAGCAGCAGGCCATTATTCTCAATAGAGGTGTTGAGGGAGGTGTGTGGTGCTTTATTTAATTTATTCCCCCTCCTTGGCATGAGCTGCAGTAAAATGAATCATGCAGAGCAACATTTTTCACAAGCCCCAAACATCCTCCACTCGCATAAAACTGATGTACACCAGGCATGCTCACTGGGCTGGAGAATGGGAACAAAGAGGGCTGCAGACACACAATTTGTCAGCCCTATTTTATGTAATAACAGGATATAAGCATATAAATGGATAGGTTTGGCAGGTGAAAAGGAAAATTATAGGGAGAGAGGAATATTGTAGCTAACTCAACAGTAGCCATATTGCCAATAGATCCTTTTGTCATTTGACAGCTGTCTCATGACAGGGCTGAAAAATCATATTTACTCACATCAGCCTGAACTCTCTCCTGGTTATTTAGGGCTCTGCATATTCCATAAACCCCCAACACTTCCAGCTTCTAACTTCAAGTGAATTACCACAAAATGCAGGCAGCTGAGTACGTGTCTTTCTGAGCTTCAGCACTAGGGCTGAGTGATAAGCTGCTCAGCTTATCCTGCCATCATACACACGAGCTTGCAATGTCACTTAAGTGTCAAGGTTTGACTTAGACCAGATCTAATTCTGCCCAGGGCTGGGACTTCTCAGCTCAGGGAGGCCCTCGATGAAGTTCAGGGTAGTCTGGTACAGCCAGGGGCTGCTGCTAGCAGGAGAAGCTGATGGGCAGAGCTTCTGCCATGGGCTGGGCTGCACAAAGATTCTGCCTGAGACTCACTCCTGGGCTCACCAAGGACACTGCCACAGCTTGTGGCGCACCCTGGGGGGGGCAGGAAGGCAGAGGTGGTACTTGTGGGGAGGAGCAGCCAGGACAAGTGACCTTCAAGTGCCCACCAAGGGACTGCAGCCCATGGAGGGCATCTTCAGGACAAAACAGAGAGATGCCCAGGATCAAGCCTCTCCTCTCCTGGTTCTCCCAGGAGAACTTTGCACCTTCTGTCCTGAACTGTGTGTTCCTGAATCTGGTTCCCATCTGCAGCTGAGACCAGTCTGGTGCTTGCCCCACACCAGTGATTCCAGTGGTGCCATCATTGCCAGCAGAGGTTGGGATGGCTCTTGATTTGTATCTCTTCCTCTCTGTTTCATGGCATTGTTTTTCTTTCCATGCCAGCTGGTTTAGTTTCTTTCCCAGCCCATCAGTCTCTCTGCCTTCTTTCCTTTCTCCTGCCTTTGGGAGAGCAGAGGGGTTCAGAGGGAGCCTCTGGCACTGCTTTATTGGCCAGCCCAGCCCTGAGCCGTGACAGCAAGGAGAGTGCTTTTTTCTACACGGGCACAGGAACAAGCAGAGTTTAGTTTTCCCAGCCTGACATGTGTGTTTCTCTCAGAGATCAGGGGCTGGTCACTATACAAAGGGAATCAGTGAGCCTGACAAAATCCTCTCTTTTTCTGGGGCAGGCACCCAGGGAAGCCCATAAGGGCTGCTCTCTCCAGCGTGTAGAACAGAGCCTCAAGTCCAAGCCTCTGTGGACAGGTGCTGGGGAGGAGAGTGAGTTAAGGAAAGGCTCAGTAAATAGCTGACAGATTGCTCCTGCTGCTTCTTTTCTGGAGGGCTTGTTTTGTGCTGTACTGAGACACTTGTAATACTGGGCTGGGCTGAAGTGGTGACATTAAAGTAGGTCCTTCTGCTTCAGGCTAGGGCTAGCATTTCATCCAAAATCAGATCATGGATAGTACTAACTCTGTTGCTGACAGACCTTTCATTCACTGCCAGCAGATCCTTGGGGCAGTTGTCTGATGGTGACCTGAGCAGTGGCATTTGGGGTAAGAAACTGGGAGAAGAGAGCATTATTTACTTTCACTCCAGTGAGATGGCATTTCTGCCAGCTATCTTCTCCTGCCCAGAGAGGATGGGGAGGGGGGGGAAACAAAGGATATGACACAGCACAACAGCATCTCATTCTTTGGAACTCAGTTTCCCCCCCCTCCATACTTTGTAGAGTCTTGTTGAACAATCCCTGTGCCAAAGGAGTTTTTCTAGAGGGTGTTAAGCAGACTACTGACTCTGCAGTCTCAAGTGTTTGTAGGTACAGCCCAGGGCTTGCAGACAGCCTCTCCTCTGACAAGCAGATGCAGCCAGGTAGATTTGAGGTTTATTGGAACTGACCTGGCTTTAAAAGGAAGAACAAAACTAGTGGCTTCTAAACCTTGCCTCTCCATATGATTTATCCATTAGGCCAGCAGAAAGCAGAGGTAGCAAGCCAGCCAAATACATACATAGAGACATAAGGTCAGAGAGAGGAAGAAAGCAAAGCAGCTATTACAGAGGGAACAACTGATGTTTATACAGCACCAAGGAGAAGAGTAATAGATCAACTCAACAAAATCCATTAAAGCATCAACAGGAACAGCAGCAATGGTTTAGCTGACTTCTACTAATGAACCCAGGGTGGTTCACCTCATAATAAATGGATAATGAGTCTGTAAAGTCACATACATTTATATCCTTGCAGCTTAAAAACAACTGGTGAGTGGTTCCTACATGTCTCCATACTCAGAAGGGGTGGGAAGATAACAATGCCGACAGCTGTGTCCTTATTGACCCACACAGCAGAACAAAAGGAGTCTTCTGGAACTGGCAGGGCCATTTTAGAGTGAATTAGGCACACTTGTCTGATCCAGGTCATGTGTAACTCCTCCAGGTGAGGATCTACCTTGGTGCAGATTTAAGTGTAGGTATGTGAGTTTCTAAGTAGCTTATTCCATGTCTTCCTCTATCCTCCTAGAAATGCTTCTCATAACTGCTGCCAGCAGTAGGTCAATGCACTTTCACCTCCACTCACATCCAGCAAATCCTACATCTAACACAAGAGGAAAAAAATAAGGTCTGCCAGGGGAAGGCATGTAACTGAAAAATGTTTCTCACATTGTGGAAGTGAGATTTGGTATCATGGAAAATGTCTTTGCTGCAAGAATGGTCAGAGATTGGAACAGGCTGCCTGGGGAGATGGCTGAGTCTCCATCCCTGGAGGTGGTCAAGAAATGTGTGGGCACTGCAGTTCAGAACATGGCTTAAAGGCCATGCTGGTGTTGGCTTCATGCTTGCACTGCATCTTAGAGGTCTTTTCCAACAAAAACAATTCTGTGCTTCTACAATTCTATGAATGCAAAGATCAAGGGCAGCAAGGCTGGGGAGGTTGCTGGAGCACAGCCCTGTGAGAAGAGGCTGAGGGAGCTGGGGGGGTGCAGCCTGCAGAAGAGGAGGCTCAGGGCAGAGCTCATTGCTGTCTACAACTACCTGAAGGGAGGCTGTAGCCAGGTGGGGTTGGGCTCTGCTGCCAGGAACAGAACAAGAGGACACAGCCTCAAACTGCACCAGGGCAGGTTCAGGCTGGATGTTGTTAGGAAGTTGTTGGCAGAGAGAGTGATTGGCATTGGAATGGGCTGCCCAGGGAGGTGATGGAGTCACCATCCCTGGAGGTGTTGAAGCCAAGCCTGGCTGGGGCACTTAGTGCCATGGTCTGGTTGACTGGACAGGGTGCTAGGTTGAACTGGATGAGCTTGGAGGTCTCTCCCAACCTGGCTGATTCTATGACTATATTGCCCCTTTAGATGCCATCCCTGGAGGTGTTCAAGCAAAACCTGGATGGGACAATTAGTGCCATGGTCAAGTTGATTGGATAGGACTGGGTGCTAGTTTGGACTGGATAAGCTTGGAGGTCTCTTCCAACCTGGGTGATTCTATGATATCAGTGTCAGGCAGAGAAAGAAACAAAACTGCTTTTGTGAGAGGTGTGACAGGTGAGAAGTTGAAGATGCTCAAAAGGGTTTGTTGGGCTTTTTTTTTCAGACAGGCATTGAGTGAGGCACAGAACACAGTGGAGAATCCAGCAGCAGAAATTTCCACCAGGTAGAACGTGAGAACCTTGCCTTAAAGAGTCGCTGTCCCTGGGGCACTTTAAGGCAAGGTTGGACGTGGCACTTGGTGCCATGGTCTAGCCTTGAGCTGTGTGGTAAAGGGTTGGACTCGATGATCTGTGAGGTCTCTTCCAACCCTGATGATACTATGATACTAAGCTTCAGACTGCACCAAGCAGATTCCCCTACAATTTAACACTGCTGCCAGAGAGAGAGCTGTTGCTAGCATACAAATCTGAGGAGCACCCCTGAGCTTTCAGTAGGCTTCTGCAATACCTATCAGGCTTTTTATTTTCTGTGCAAAACTGCCCAAATATGGGTGAGAGGCTGAAAACACAGAGTGAAAAAAACCACAAAAATTCATCTCATGGGGAGTTAGCTGAAATAAATATTATGGAAGAGTTCATTTTAACAGACTTAATCCACCCAGAAATGGATAGCAGCAAGATATTTAATCACAGCACATCCAGTTTAATCACATTTGGAATCCTCTGGAAATTAAGCTTATACAACTTCCTTAATTTGGAGGACAGCATAATGCTTAAGTATTTAATCTCCTTAGGATTGATATTGGACTGGAGTCTTTTGCAGAGAGTTTCATGAATAGATACAAAACTCTCCAGGATGGAAAACTTCAGATGGGGCTCACATGAATCAATCGCCCACTTCTGGCCTGAACAAGATAACAGGGAGGGGTGGACATTCTAAGCCTCAGATTGTTAAGCTTCAGATTCATATTGATTTGATTTTGCCCTTAAATGTTGACAATTATGGAATTGTTTGGGGCTTGACTTGAACTATCAAGAGCTCTGGCATTAAGACCTCCTCTTGGAAGGTAGGAGAGCCCTGCAGAGGGACTTGGCCAGGCTGGATAGGTGGGCAGAGGCCAATGGGAAGACACTGAACAAGGCCAAGAGCAGGATTCTGCACTTTGGCCACAACAACCCTAAGCAGCACTACAGGCTGGGTCCAGAGTGGCTAAGAGCAGCCAAGCAGAGAGGGAGCTGGGGGTGCTGACAGAGAGGAGCTGAAGATGAGGCAGCAGTGCCCAGGTGGGCAGCAGAGCCAATGGCATCCTGGGCTGGCTCAGGAGCAGTGTAGGCAGCAGGACAAGGGAGGTTCTTCTGCCCCTGTGCTCAGCACTGCTCAGGCCACCCCTGCAGTGCTGTGTCCAGTTCTGAGCTCTTTAGTTCAAGAGAGATGTTGAGGTGCTGGAAGGTGCTGAGAGAAGGGCAGCAAGGCTGGGGAGGGGCCTGGAGCACAGCCCTGTGAGGAGAGGCTGAGGGAGCTGGGGGTGTGCAGCCTGCAGAAGAGGAGGCTCAGGGCAGAGCTCATTGCTGGCTACAACTACCTGAAGGGAGGCTGTAGCCAGGTGGGGTTGGGCTCTGCTGCCAGGCAAACAGCAACAGAGCAAGGGGACACAGCCTCAAGATGTGCCAGGGGAGGTCAAGGCTGGATATTGTTAGGAAGTTGTTGTCAGAGAGAGTGATTGGCATTGGAATGGGCTGCCCAGGGAGGTGGTGGTGTGGCCATGGCAGGAGGTGTTGAAGCCAAGCCTGGCTGGGGCACTTAGTGCCATGGTCTGGTTGGTTGGCTAGGGCTGGGTGCTAGGCTGGGCTGGCTGAGCTTGGAGGTCTCTTCCAACCTGGTTGATTCCATGATTAGCTAAGGCTACAGAAGGCAATAACTACTCAGCCTGAGTAATCCCTTCCAATTTGGATCCTAATTAAAAATAGGCAGTGCAATGAGAACAAAAAAGAAGTGAGAACACTGAAAATATCACACAGGCAAATTAAGCATAGTAATAAATATTCACTACTAATCACTCATTTCCCATACCAATCTTTCCACCAAATAAGCAAGGCTCTAACACCACTGTAAGCACTGAACCATGTCTCATAAAACAAGGTGCCTTGTCTCAAAGCCTGCTTCAATAATGCAGTATTTGGGGGCTTATGCCTAACAATAATTTGATTTGGGGGAGGGGAATTTATTGCTGGGAAAAGGGCTGTAAATCCAGGAGAAGTTCTTTCTCTGAAGAACACAAAATATTTCCTTCCCACCCCCCCCCCCCCAAAAAAAAAAAAAAAAAGAAAAAATGGAAGGAATAAAATTGAAATAATAAATTCCAAACCCATCCAAGCAGGGGAAATTCAGTGCTGAAGTAAATTCACTGGCAGATTTACAATTAAGTTCCATATGGAATGGAAATAATAATAATTATGAAGTCCTAGAAGCTCTCTAGCAGCTTGTGTCTGGGATTCAGCAGGGAGAAGTAACTCATGTTTAGTTTCAATAAAGACATAATTCCTGATACCTTCAAATACTTTCTAAGAGAGGCTTAATTTAGCATATTCTTTGAGAAACAGATCTGTTTAAATACAGGAGTGTTTGAGTTTTCAATGCTCCTGGAGAGGCAGAAAGCAATTTTTGACTATTCTACTTCAGAGGAGAGGAAGTTCCTGCAAGCCTAAGCCTCCAAGAGCAGAGGCATCCTAGGTCATGATGCTACAAGCATACTTCATGCTGCCTCTGATCATACTTTTGCCCTATATCATAGAATCATAGAATCAAGCAGGGTGGAAGAGACCTCCAAGATCATCCAGTCCAACCTAGCACCCAGCCCTAGCCAGTCAACCAGACCATGGCACTAAGTGCCTCAGCCAGGCTTTGCTTCAACACCTCCAGCCACGGCCACTCCACCACCTCCCTGGGCAGCCCATTCCAATGCCAATCACTCTCTCTGACAACAACTTCCTAACAACATCCAGCCTAGACCTGCCCTGGCACAGCTTGAGACTGAGTCCCTTTGTCCTGTTGCTGGCTGCCTGGCAGCAGAGCCCAACCCCACCTGGCTACAGCCTCCCTTCAGGTAGTTATATATTTCTTGTTTTCTACTTTTCCCCAGGATTCTGGGTGAAACATTTTTATCCAACCCTAGAGTTTCAAGAAAGCTGAGAATTAGGCAGAAACATTCTCCCCCCCCCCCTCAGGTAACAAGACTGTTGGAACCAAAAACCTCTTTAAACTAACATTTCCTGGCTTTATCTGAACATGACTTGGAAACCAGGTCATTCTGACCCAAAGGGGATGCTTAATTCAATGTCACCTTGGAAAAAAAACACACTAAAGAGACTCTTTTACCTTTCAAATGTACAAGATTGAAGCACTCTTTCTCTGAAGAAGTGGTCATCCTCAAGCCGACTGTCGATTAAACTGAACACAGTCACAAGTTGTGCCAGGGGAGGTCTAGGCTGGATGTTGTTAGGAAGTTGTTGGCAGAGAGAGTGATTGGCATTGAAATGGACTGCCCTGGGAGGTGGTGGAGTTGCTGTGGCTGGAGGTGTTGAAGCCAAGCCAGGTGGGGTTGGTCTCTTCTCCCAGGCAACCAACAACACAACAAGGAGATACAGTCTCAAGTTGTACCAGGGGAGGTCTAGGCTGGATGTTAGGAGGAAGTTGTTGGCAGAGAGAGTGATTGGCATTGGAATGGGCTGCCCAGGGAGGTGGTGGAGTCACTGTCCCTGGAACAGCTCAAGAGAAGACTGGATGAGGCATTTAGTGCCATGGTGTGGTTGACTGGCTAGGGCTGGGTGCTAGGTTGGACTGGATGAACCTGGAGGTCTCTTCCAACCTGGTTGATTCTGATTCTATTCCAGTTTTTCCTTCTTACAACCTTTAATATAGTGTGAACACTGCTTTACTGCTTGTGTTTGTTATTCAGGTGAGAGAAGAAGTTCTACTTTAAAACAAATGCTAAAACACTGGGAAAAAAACACAACAACACACAATTGCCATGTGCAGGAGTAATCAGCAGTGACAGGGAATTTTAAGAACAAGGTCTGAGTGTATTTGCAACCCTCTAAGCTGGGTGAGACAGCAAAGACTCAAACACAAAGAGCTGCTGCAGAGAAAACAAGAAGATAACTGTAATTTGCAAATAAAGGATGTCTAATTCTGATCTCCTCAGCCCATTCTCCTCCCTTTTCTAATAAATGAATTAATTGATTCTAGATGAGCCTTTTAGCAGCTCAGCAGGAGTCAATCTGTTTTTATTTACCTTGGTGTAAATTCACAGGGATTTCTAAATGGCAGCTTCCTTACTTGTGTTGAGGAAGGATCAAAGTGGTCTGCAGACAGAAAATTCGGCTTTCAGCACTTCTGAATGAAGCTCAAACTTATCTGGATGAGAGAGGTGCTTAGCTATAGAGATTGTGGCAGTGGTGTAGCATTATAGCTCATCTACTTGCCCCTCTCATCAGCCAGGGACTGGAGACAAAGCTGGGCAGATCAGTGCCATTCCATGGAAGGTGGTCCACAGGAGTTTTTCCTCAGCCAGTTGTAATTGATTTCTTGTTGGAGGTTATCCTGCTATGCTATCACCTGCAAAAGGTTTGTCCTCCAAGTCTTTCCTAGCCCTATGTATCTGCTTCATGTGCAGATAAAGCTGTGTCCTAGTCCCTGTGAGGCCAAGAAGTAGTTCCACGTATTACTTAGAATCACACAATGTCAGGGGATGGAAGGGATCTCCAAAGATCATCTGGTCCAGCCCCACTGCCAGAGTGGGATCACCTAGAGCAGATCACATCCAGGTGGTTCATTTAGTGCCACGGTCTAGATGAATGGATAGGGCTGGGGGATAGGATGAGCCTGGAGGTCTCTTCCAACTTGGCTGATTCTCTGAATATCTCCAGAGAGGGAGACTCCACAACTCCCCTGGGCAGCCTGTTCCAGTGCTCTGTTACCCTCACACTGAAAAGATTCTTCCTCAGGTTCCCATGGAACCTCATATGCCTCAGCTTCCACCCAGTGCCCCTTGCCCTGTCCCTGGGCATCACCCAGCAGAGCCTGGCCCCAGCCTCCTGGCACTTGCCTCTTACATATTGATAACCACTGCTAAGGTCACCCCTTGGTCTCCTCCTCTCCAAGCTTCAAGTCCCAGCACCCTCAGGCTCTCCTCATAAGGAGGATGTTCAACTTCCTTAATCTTTGTTGAGGCTCTGCACTGAACTCTCTCAAGCAGAGAGACTCCTTCTTGAACTAGGGGGCCCAGAACTGGACACAATACCCCAGACATGGCCTGCTCACTGCAGATCCCCTTCAACCCTTTATCACTGTTACCACTTCTATTTTGCCTCATCTTCTGGCAAATTCTATCTTCCAGGATCTGAAACCCTCAGTTGTTCCCCCACCCCCACCCCAAGTCACTCCTGTGCCTGTTATGCTAATAATATTGTACTTGTCCTTCAAAACAGAGAAGCCCAATCCAGCACTCTTCTCTGAGCACATGCCAGGAGCACAGCAAGACAGAGAGAGGGAACATGAGACAGCATACAGATGCCAAGGACAGAGTTTTTGCACTCCCAGTCACCTTTCACTAGACACCTTGGGGTGTTTTCCATTGTTAAACAAGCAATGCATTACCTTGGGAAGTGGCAACATACCTTAGATCCTCTGCACTCTTGCTGCCAACAGGGGGAAAAAACCCAGTAGATTGGCCTGATAGTTTTCCCTAGCAGTAGCTTGTCTCTCTTTTTACACATGAAATGTGGGAGGTTCAGGGACAAGGCCAATGGCTCCCAGAATTTCAGCACTCGAAGCACAAACTGGTAACACACAAGAGACAAAAGGGGTCAACTCATTGAGGCCACTTCTGCTGCTTCTCTTGGTGTTTAATACAGCCCTAGCATCTCTCAGCATCAGTGGATGTGAATTCCTGCATTCAGGGAAAGAAATAATAACCAGAATCTGCCACAATTAGCACTTTCAAAGGCAAAGGGCCCTCCAGGAAGGATTTCAGTTCACTACAAAGCTCTCTGCTCTACTTGGTGGTAATCACAGAATCACACAGAAACCTCCAGGCTGGCAAAGCCCCTCAGGATCACCAAGCCTAACCTAGAACCCTACTCTACAAGAGTCACCTCAAACCATAGCCCTTAGGACCATATCCAAACCACCCTTAAACACATCCAGAGTGGGTGACTGCACCACCTCCCTGGGCAGCTCATTCCACTCCCTGACCACTCTCTCCACAAAAAACGTCTTCCTAATGCCCAGTCTAAACCTCCCCAGTCACACCTTGAGGCCATTCCCCCTTCTTCTGTCTCCAGTCACCTGTGAGCAGAGCCCAGCTGCAGCCTGTCCACAATGTCCCTTCAGGTAGCTGTAGACAACAGTGAGGTCTACCCTCAGCCTCCTCTTCCTCACACTAACCATCCCCAGCTCCCTCAGTTGCTCCTCACCAGATTTATTCCCCAGGCCCTTCCCCAGCTTCGTTGCCCTCCTCTGGACCTGCTCCAGCACCTCCACATCTCACTTACATTGCAGTGCCCAAAACTGAACACAAAGTGTTCAGGCAGAAAATGTTGCAGCCAGACCTTGAGTGATAAACTGGGCACTGATTGGGCCTTCTGGTAAAGACAGAAGGAATTACTTTCATTAAATGCTTGAATAAAGCTATTGCAGATGCTCTGGGTGATGGATGGAATCGAACCATTTGAGGTTAAACACTTAAATGTTGGAGCAGGGCTTTACACATCCTACTTAAATCTCATTAGCATGGCAGAGCTTCACTCAGGAAATGGCTGTTTGCTTTGTCCAGCACTTTCAGGTCCCAGCTTGAAACAAGAGGATGATTTAGAGAATGGTTGCAGCTCCTGTTTGGCCTAAGAAGATTCATGAAAAGTATTCATGATGCAGAATAAAAATAAATAATAGTTGACCTGGACCTGAGTGAGGCATTTGACTCTGTCCCACATGACATCCTGGTCACCAGACTGGAAAATCACAGACTGGATGGGTGGAGCACTGCTGGATAAGGGATTGGCTGGATGGCTGCACACAGAGCATTGTGCTCAAGGGCACAATGTCCACCTGGAGACCAAGTGGCATCCCTCAGGGGTCAGTGCTGCCACCAGTGCTGTTTAGCATCTTTGTCAGTGACATGGACAGAGGAATCAGTGCACCCTCAGCAAGTCTGCAAATGGCACCAAGCTGTGTGGCACAGTTGACTTGCCAGAAGGCAGAGATCTATACAGAGGGACCTGGACAGGCTGCAGAGCAGTGCCCAGGCCAACCTCAGGACATTCAACAAGGTCAAGTGTAAGGTCCTGCACCTGGGTGAGCACAATCCTAAGCACAACTCCAGGCTGGGTGGGGAATGGCTGAGAGCAGCCCTGAGGAAAGGCCCTGGAGGTCTGGGGTGATAAAAAGCTCCACTGGAGCCTGCAGTGGGAGTGCAGCCCAGACAGCAACCCTGTGCTGGGCTGCAGCAAGAGCAGTGTGGGCACAGGGCAAGGGAGGGGATTCTGCCCCTTGGCTCTGCTCTCCTCACACCCCACCTGCAGTCCTGGGGGCAGTTCTGCAGCCCCCAGCACAAGCAGCACATGGAAGTGTTGGAGCCAGTGCAGAGGAGGCCACCAAGATGCTGAGAGGGCTGCAGCAGCTCTGCTCTGAGCACAGGCTGAGAGAGTTGGGGCTGTGCAGCCTGGAGAGGAGAAGGCTTGGAGGAGACCTTGGAGTGGCCTTGCAGTGTCTGAAAGGGACTACAGGAAGGCTGGGGAGGGACTACTGACAGAGGTCTTGTAATGACAGGATGAGGGGGAATGGGTTTGAACTGGCAGAGGGGAGATTGAAACTGGATGTTAGGAAAGGGTTCTTTGCAGTGAGGGTGGTGAGACACTGGCACAGGTTGCTCAGGGAGGCTGTGGAGCACAGAATGTAACCTTTGATCACATTGGGTGCTTCTGTGCTCCACAGCCTCCCTGGAGGTGTTCAGGGCCAGGTTGGATGAGGCCTTGAGTGACCTGTTCTAGTGGGAGGTGTCCCTGCCTATGGCAGAAGGTTGGGACTGGCTGAGCTTTGAGGTCCCTTCCAAGCCAAACCATGCTATGGCTGTATGAAAGCAGAGGGAAATTCACCTATGGGTTTGAAAGGCTTTTGGATCAGGATCTTCATTACTGGTAGGCACACACTTAAGAGTATTGGGTTCAGTTTTGAGCACTTCACTGCACAAAAGACATTGAGGTGCTGGAAAAGGTTCAGAGAAGGGCAGCAAAGCTGGCGAGGGGTCTGGAGAACACGGCTGGGGCGGGGAGCAGGTGAGAGAATTGAGGCTGTTCAGCTTGGACCAAAGGAGGAGGTGGTGGAGTCACCATCCCCGGAGGTGTTTAAGGAAAGATTAGAGCATGTTACTAAGTGGCACAACATGAGCTTTGAGGTCCCTTCCAACCTAACCCATTCTGTGATTCTAAAAGCTTTCCTCTTGAAAATGGGTTCACTGTGCTGGTCTGAGAGGGGGCAAAGTCCTGAAGGCCAATCACAGTAGAAAGAGGCCATGCTGAAGGAGAAATGTTAGTTTGCAAAGAATAAGAAAGAGCCACAGCAGAAGCTGGAACATAATTAGCATTCACATCCTCAAGGCAAACAAAACAGTTTCTACTGATGCCTTCAGGCATCCCCTGTGGGCTGAATGCCCAAAAAAGTAAGCCACATACCCGTTGCTACCTCAGGAACAGTAGCAGAGAGCACTGCTGTTCAGGGTAGAGTGAAAAATAAGATGAGCTAAATATTAACATTTGAAGAAAACAAAAGCCACAGGAGAGCACTGATGGTCTCTTTAGCCCACTGAGTGTTTTAATGGAGAGGTTTATGCACTCGGAATGAATCACTGTTATTTACTGCCTCGGAGCAGGATGGGATGATGTGAGAAGGAAGGGCTGAGGACTTTGCATTCCCATTCTAGCAGCTCTCTTCCTTAACAGCTGTAAAAATTAACACACACCGAATCTGGGCAACAGAGAGTCCTCAGCAAGCTGAGAAACAGGAAAAGCAAACAGCGTTTGCATTTAAAAAAGGTGAGGAATGGTCCAGCCCTGCCACTTAGAAACGTAAATGTCAGTGTCAAAGAAGTCAATGGAAGCGGCTTGTAAAGAAGCAGCTCCTCTGAAGAGCTCATTCTTTCAGCAGCACCACAACGCTGCAGCCAGGCATCCAGCGGGACCTGATGGAAATCAGTCCTTTGGCAGCGAGGTGTGAGGGAGGGAATTATTGAACGGGAGGGTGATTAGTTTTGTTTGCTTAATCACCTTTTTCTGACCCTGATGGCACCTCTATTTCCTTCCAAGTAATTGTACTGCCACTCTGGCTGTGAAGCCCATTTGGTTGTTCAGCACAAGGATTTGGAGGGTTCTTTTCCAGGTTGTTTTGCCTGGAGAAGGGGAGGCTCGGGGCAGAGCTCATTGCTGGCTACAACTACCTGCAGGGAGGCTGTAGCCAGGTGGGGTTGGGCTCTGCTGCCAGGCAGCCAGCACCAGAAGAAGGGGACACAGCCTCAAGCTGTGCCAGGGGAGGTCTAGGCTGGATGTTAGGAGGAAGTTGTTGTCAGAGAGAGTGATTGGCATTGGAATGGGCTGCTCAGGGAGGTGGTGGAGTCACCATCCCTGGAGGTGTTGAAGCCAAGCCTGGCTGGGGCACTTAGTGCCATGGTCTGGTTGGTTGGGCAGGGCTGCATGCTAGGTTGGACTGGATGAGCTTGGAGCTCTCTTCCAACCTGGTGGATTCTATTCTAAACTGCAGGTAAATTGATAGCTACAGACAGCACAAGACTTCTTCTTTGAAAGAGATTGGCAGCAAAGAGTGCATCACCTCCAAAAACAGAGTGCCACTAGCTGGTCTTGCAAGCTCCTGTGGAGAGCAGCAGTATTTAGAAATCATAGAATCAGCCTGGGTTGGAAGGGAGCACAAGGATCATCCAGTTCCTACACCCCTGCCATAGGCAGGGACACCCTACCCTAGAGCAGGCTGCCCACAGCCTCATCCAGCCTGGCCTCAAACACTTCCAAAGATGGGGCCTCAACCACCTCCCTGGGCAACCCATTCCAGGCTCTCACCACTCTCATGCTAAAAATTACCTTCCTAACCTCCAGTCTGACTCTACCCATTTCCAGCTTTGGTCCACTCTCTCCAGTCCTGTCACTACCTGACATCCAAAAAAGTCCCTCCCCAGCTTTCTTGTAGCCCCCCTTAAGATACTGAAAGGCCACAAGAAGGTCAGCTGGGAGCCTGGCTTTAGCATCATAGAATGGTTCGGGTTAGAAGTGGCCTTTAAAGGTCATCTAGACCAACACCCCTGCAGTCAAAGGCATCTAGATCATACAATCAGCCAGGTTGGAAGAGACCTCCAAGCTCATCCAGTCCAAACTATCACCCAGCCCTATCCAATCAACTAGACCATGGCACTAAGTGCTTCACCCAGTCTTTTTTCAGAGCCCCACAGACCCTGACCTGGAATGTTTCCATGGATGGGGCAACCTATTTTCCTTCTGCAAGTGATTGGTTTTTCTGCTCCCACAGCCACCCTAGAGAAAGGAAGCCTGCTGGAGGCAGGACAGCACATGTGCTGGCTGACCTCACCCAGTTTACACCTGTGAGACAGTTTCAAAAAGGCTTTGTAGTGCCAGTGCTGGAACAAAGAGGTATGGAAGGAGGAAAATGAGGCCTTGCAAAAGGTTTGAAGGCATTTGGATCAGGACTACCCTTGGTATTGCCCCCACTGAATGACTTGAGCCCCAAATGTGTTTAGCATCTCAGCCCAGCAGACTCTCTCCTTGGAGCACTCAGCCTTTAAATGCACCCTCAGTCCTGGTTAGCAGCACAGCTCACCCCAGGGAGCACAGCAGCAACGTGGTGCTGCTGGTCCCTTTAAACATGGTGATTGCCTGTAGCTGTGCAGTTAAGACATCAGTCGAGTACACTTTAATTAGCCCAGAGGAAATCACAGTAGGGATGAAATGAGTCGGGTTGTTGTTCTTCTGGTTTTGCTAGCAGCAAATAAAAGCATGTAATTAGCTTTTAAAAGGCATTTGCAGGATCTTAAGGTTATCATAACTGTAAACAATAGTATATTTATCTCATCTGAGAGTGGCACTTGAAAAGTATTTGAGTTCTGAAAAGGAAGCATTAAAATTACTATCAGAGAACCATAGAATCAACCAGGTTGGAAGAGATCTCCAAGCTCATCCAGTCCAACCTAGCACCCAGCCCTGTCCAATCAACTTCACCACCATGGCCATTAAACCATGTCACAGAATCAACCAGGTTGGAAGAGATCTCCAAGCTCATCCAGTCCAACCTAGCACCCAGCCCTTGCCAATCAACCAGACCATAGCAACAAGTGCCCCAGCCAGTCTTTGCTTGATGACCTCCAGGGATGGCAACTCCACCACCTCCCTGGGCATACTGTTCTTGATCCAGGCCAGGATGCCATCAGCTCTCTTGGCCACCTGGGCACAGTGTGGTCAGTAGGACAAGGAAGGTTGTTCTGCCCTTGTATTCAACACTGGTGTCCCAGGTTGAGAACTATAGGGTTAAAAAAAATCCTCTGGGGCCTAGAAGATTGTTATGCAATCCCATAATTCTGCTATCTCTTTATAAACTTACAGCAAGGTCAACTCCTTCTCCTTACCTCCTCCTCCTTACATCTTAGCTGGAGCACAGCCCTGTGAGAAGAGGCTGAGGGAGCTGGGGGTGTGCAGCCTGCAGAAGAGGAGGCTCAGGGCAGAGCTCATTGCTGCCTGCAGCTGCCTGCAGGGAGGCTGTAGCCAGGTGGGGTTGGGCTCTTCTGACAGGCACAAGGAACAGAACAAGGGGACACAGCCTCAAGTTGTGCCAGGGCAGGTTCAGGCTGGATGTTGTTAGGAAGTTGTTGTCAGAGAGAGTGATTGGCATTGGAATGGGCTGCCCAGGGAGGTGGTGGAGTCACTGTCACTGGAGGTGTTCAAGCAAAGCCTGGATGAGGCACCTAGTGCCATGGTCTGGTTGCTTGGCTAGGGCTGGGATAGGCTGGACTGGATGATCTTGGAGGTCTCTTCCAACCTGGTTGCTTCAATGATCTTGTGGATGGATTTGAAAGTAAAAACTGGGGAAGTAGTTTGGAAAGGGAATTAGAGTGGAAGTGAACAGCTACAGGAAATGACTGCAAAATGGTTTTATCAAACAAATATTGCATGGGTGAAATTTGTACCATGAGCATCTCATCAACAGCTGACCCTAAACTGGTCAACCAAAGCTGGAGCTAAATCAGAATCCTCTTTGAGAGGATTAAGCAGAATTTCACAAGGAAGCTGGGCTGTTATTTTCCAGAGAAAGCACAGTGCAAATTAAGTCTCTGAAGGAAAATTATCACCAACAGGTTCCTTAAAAAGGAATATAGTTCCTTTAATGGAAAAACCCTCAGTGCTTAAGGAATCCATATTACAAACCTAATGGGACATGGAGAATGAAGTGTTGCTCTCCCACTGAGCTCACTGTTGGTCTTTGTCTCTGCATTTCATCTAAACCCTGCCCTGAATTACACCCAATGGCAACCTTCTATTTGGAGCTCTGCAGGAGCCTGCAGCTGTAGGTAGCAGGACCTTCACTTCTACCTCTCCAGTTTTTTAGAGCATCTAAACTCTTACTATTAATCACCTGCTGCACCATCAGGAGCATCCAGAAAAGAGATTATCTCCTAAAAAAAAGGATCAGGAATCACTTTCCTGGCTGAAGATACCTGGATGAAGTGCACAGAATGATTTATGTTGGAAGGGACTTCAAGGATCATCCAGTTCCAACCCACTGCCATAGGCAGGGACACCTCCCACTAGAACAGGTTGCTCAAGGCCTCATCCAACCTGGCCTTGAACACCTCCAGGGAGGTTGTGGAGCACAGAAGCACCCAATGTGATCTTTGATCACATTGGGTGCTTCTGTGCTCCACAACCTCCCTGGGCAACCTGTGCCAGTGTCTCACCACCCTCAACCTGTGCCAGTGTCTCACCACCCTCGCTGCAAACAACTTCTTCCTAACATCCAGTTTCAATCTCCCCTCTGCCAGTGTAACCCCATTACCCCTTGCCCTGTCATTACAAGACCTTGTCAATAGTCCCTCCCCAGACCTCCTGTAGCTCCCTTCAGATGCTGCAAGGCCACTCCAAGGTCTCCTCCAAGCCTTATCCAGGCTGCAGAGCCCCAACTCTTGTAGCCTGTCCTCAAAGCAGAGCTGCTGCAGCCCTCTCAGCATCTTGGTGGCCTCCTCTGGACTGGCTCTAAGACTTCCATGTCCTGCTTGTGCTGGGGGCTCCAGAACTGCCCCCAGGACTGCAGGTGGGGTCTGAGGAGAGCAGAGCCAAGGGGCAGAATCCCCTCCCTTGCCCTGCTGCCCACACTGCTCTTGCTGCAGCCCAGCACAGGGTTGCTGTCTGGGCTGCACTCACACTGCAGGCTCATATGGAGCTTTTCATCAACCCTAACCTTGTAAATAGTCCCTCCCTAGCCCTCCTCTAGCCCCCTTCAGATACTGGAAGGCCTCTGAGGTTCCACACCTCCCCTCAGACAGAAAACTCAGTTCCATTTATTTATGCATTTCACAAGGCAGACAAACAGAATTGACTGTCAGACAAACACATTCACTGCCAGCACTACAAGGGGAATTGAGTTTGTGATGGTTCCTGATCAGAGGGATCAACACTGAGTGCTTTGGACAGGAACACTGCAATTCATATACAGTACATGTCTATCTTGCAAGCATCAGCATCATACACAGGTACTTCTCCTCAGTGACAATGCAGTGATTTCTGACTGCTTTTGCCACACAGAACCAGCACAGCCACAGTTCCAGCTCATATATTCATTTTTAAAGTGAAAATTAACTACAGTTTCAATCATGCAAGATTTTAGCTGCTGAATTCCTACAGAAACACCTATTCTCCACTGAGATTGGAGTTAGATGCTAAGAAAAAAGGCTTTGGGGGATCTAGAATCACTACTAGAGCCTAGCCAGAAATTACTGGGTGAAATAAAAGAACAACCAGCAGAATTTTAACCATAAAACCCTCTCAGCATGAATGATTTTTGTCACCAGACTCCAATAACTCAGAGCTGACTCTGCAGACTGAAAGCATTACAAGGCAATTGTCTCCTAAGGGAAATGTTGGCTTGGTGACCACTGATACTGAACCCCACAAAGCTTCCTCCCCCAAAGCAGATCTCCCAGAGAGGGACTCCTCCAGCCACCAAGGCATTACTCAGACCAAAGGCCCTTCACTTCCCACGCCCCCATCAGCAAACTGCACACAGTTAGTGGCTGCTGGACATCAGATTCTGGATGGAGTAACCTCATGGACTTTCTCACACATCACTCTGACCTTTGCTGCATAAATGCAGTAAAGATTGAATTACTTTTTCCCTCCTGGATGAAAAATAGAATCATGGAATCAACCAGGTTGGAAGAGACCTCTAATATCATCCACTCCAACCTAGCACCCAGCCCTAGACAATCAACCAGACCATGGCACTAAGTGCCCCAGCCAGGCTGTGCTTCAACACCTCCAGGGATGGCAACTGCACCACCTCCCTGGGCAGCCCATTCCAATGCCAATCACTCTCTCTGCCAGGAACTTCCTAACAACATCCAGCCTAGACCTGCCCTGGCACAGCTTGAGGCTGTGTCCCCTTGTTCTGTTGCTGGGTGCCTGGGAGCAGAGCCCAACCCCACCTGGCTTCATCCTCCCTTCAGGTAGTTGTAGCCAGCAATGAGCTCTGCCCTGAGCCTCCTCTGCTGCAGGCTGCACACCCCCAGCTCCCTCAGCCTCTCTCATGTTACAGGAATTCCATGAGTGGTGACAGCATTAAAAATCCTCACAAGACTGTGAGCTACCTGTAATCATCTGCTAAATTCCTGTCCCATCAGTGCATATTGATAACAGCATCCTGGTGACATCTGCACCCCTGCAGGGTGTGTGCTGCTTACAACCCTGATGCTGCACTCAGACTTTATCTCCTTGTTATGTAAGGAGCTGCAAATATCAGGCTTTATTTTGGGGGTTAGGAGAAAAAGAGCAAGAGAGAACAGAGTACTGCTGTTATCCAAAATCATGACTGCTCCTCTGAAAACTCTCACCCCCCAGAGAGGATGAGATAAAGGCATCAGTGCTGAAAGGTATTTCCAAGTTCAGCAGCCGAGAGGCCAAGTGCTACACAAAGCCAAATGAGATGCCAGCTCTGCTGAGCTGCTGTGTGTGGCAGAGAGATTGTGCAGTGCAAGCTGATAACCACAGGAAATCTATAGCTTTGGATTTTTAGCCCTGATGCTGCTCTCCAGTGCAACTTTCCTAGTTTGTGGCATTGCCTCTTTGCAGCAGATGCAGCCAAAAATCAAAATGGACATCATAAAATAACCCTCCTCCTATTGCCAGCAATGCATTTCCAGCCTGAGTGCCTGCTTTAAGTCAGAGCAACGAGAAGGGTGACAAGGCTGGTGAAAGGCCTGGGACACAAACCCTATGAGGAGAGGCTGAGGGAGCTGGGGGTGTGCAGCCTGCAGCAGAGGAGGCTCAGGGCAGAGCTCATTGCTGCCTGCAGCTGCCTGAAGGGAGGCTGTAGCCAGGTGGGGTTGGGCTCTGCTGCCAGGCAGCCAGCAACAGAACATGGGGGGCAGAGTCTCAAGCTGTGCCAGGGGAGGTCTAGGCTGAATGTTAGGAGGAAGTTCTTCCCAGAGAGAGTGATTGGCATTGGAATGGGCTGCCCAGGGAGGTGGTGGAGTGGCCGTGCCTGGAGGTGTTGAAGCCAAGCCTGGCTGGGGCACTTAGTGCCATGGTCTGGTTGGTTGGCCAGGGCTGGGTGTGGAGTGGATGAGCTTGGAGCTCTCTTCCAAACTGGCTGATTCTATGAACATTTAGGCCTTTTAAATTGTGGGTTTGCTTCAAGAAAAGCAGCTACACATCAGCTTAGCATCTCCTCATTCAGTGAGAGAAAGGTCAATGCTGGGAGATCCATCTGATTTCACAGTTTGGCTAATTAATTTGCTCATTTCTGAGCACACACCACCAGCATCGCTTCTGCAGTAGTACTACCAAAGCACAGATTAATTTACATGGTACAGTGCATCTGGAATAATTATTACCCCACAGAATTGTTATTGCTCAAATATCTGAGGGGAGAGAGAAGCTTCCCACTGTGATAAAAGGGCTCTGCCGTGGTTTTACCAGCTGAAAACATCTACGTGGACTAAATTGCAGAGGCTTCTTGCAGCACACACTCCAAAAGTCCATCAAGCTGTTGCAACAGCAAATTTGTTTCTCCAACTTAATTCTTAGCAAATTATATTGATGGGCTAAAAAACCCTCACACCCTTCCTATTTCTCCAACAATATTAGCACCCACTTCACCAGTCAACATCAATTAATGCAGCAGCAGTCTGCTCACTGCTGAGGAGTGTTGCTGACCTCCCCCCCACCCTCAGATGGATACACAAGATTTTTGGGTAAAGATGTAGTTGAAAACTGCCAGGAGCATAGGTACAGAAAGCAGAAGATTTTAGGGAGACAGCAAAGAGTGATTTAAAGCATCTTGCACAAGCTAGTTAAGAAGTTTGAGGCCTGGAGAATTGATTGACCACAAAGGGAGCAGTTTCCCCCTTTTTAACTTGCCTTTGAGAGCTGATCTAAATTCTCTGGTTCCAGTTCTTGAGTCTTTGATTTGCTGGAAGCCTTTTGCTTTGACTGACTGATTAGTTCTTTTCACTACACTTTGTGAAGCAATCATTCTTGACTTCTCTTTGGACATCTAATTCCCACACATCTTCCCTCTTTCTTTAACCTGCTGCTTAGTCAATGAAGAATTCCACCTGCTCCATCCAGAATTTCTTACATTTACTTGGAATGTGTTGCCCAGGGAGGTGGTGAAGTCGTTGTTAGTGGAGGGGTTGAAGAAATGTGTGGACATGGCACCTGGGGACAAGGTTTAATGGCTATGGTTGTCTTAGGTTGATGGTTGGACATGATGATCTCAGAGCTCCTTTTCAACCAAAACAATTTTCCAGTGCTTTTGGAAGTTTATGTTGTATGACAATGATGTTGTAGTGGGAGGCATCCCTGCCTATGGCAGGGAGTTGGAACTGGATGAGCTTTGAGGTCCCTTCCAACCTAAACCATTCTATGGTTCTATGATATCAGCCATAGGTGGTTCCTCTTCCTACCAGCTGAGTGCAACCAGTGGGAATTAAGTGAAGGGGCAAACCAGTGTGGTACTTCTGCTCACCAGCACCCTTGGCGTGCCAGGGGTGGTAGACATGGAAACTGGGCAAAGCCTGAAGACTGTGGAGATAGCTCCCAAAGGAAAAGAGTTTAAAGGTGGGAGTTGAGATGTGAAGCAGCTCTCAACCAGCACCAGAAAAAAAAATGAGCAAGTTTTTTAAGTCCCTGGAGTTCCCTAGTGAAGACAGAATCAAGCAGGTTGGAAGAGACCTCCAAGCTCATCCAGTCCAACCTAGCACCCAGCCTTGGCCAATCAACCAGACCATGGCACTAAGTGCCCCAGCCAGGCTTGGCTTCAACACTTCCAGGCACGGTGACTCCACCACCTCCCTGGGCAGCCCATTCCAATGCCAATCACTCTCTCTGACAACAATGTCCTAACAACATCCAGCCTAGACCTCCCCTGGCACAGATTGAGACTCTGTCCCCTTGTTCTGTTGCTGCTTGCCTGGCAGCAGAGCCCAACCCCACCTGGCTACAGCCTCCCTGCAGGCAGCTGCAGACAGCAATGAGCTCTGCCCTGAGCCTCCTCTACTGCAGGCTGCACACCCCCAGCTCCCTCAGCCTCTCCTCATAGGGCTGTGTTCAGGTAAGATGTAAGCAGCAGACATGCATGAGGAAGTAAAAGCTAAAAAGCCAATGATTACACTTTCCTACTTAACCTTGGGAAGAATTTGAACAGCTGTCATCTCCTCAAGTGAGCTAAGAACAGGTTAAGACCATTAAGCTTTAACTGGTAATTGGCAGAGCAGATAGGAAGCAATTTGCAACCAATTTGAAACTGGTCAGATATTAGGCAGGAGCCTCCACGCTGCTTCCAGTTTGCTTGGGCATTGCATTAACATCCTATTGACCCAAGCACCTCCTATATTTACCCATCCTGAGCTTCAAAGAAGCAACAATGAATGTATTTATGGCAGAAAACACTGACCTGATGGGCATTTCCTGCCCTGCAGGTCTGTAAATGGAGGGACTTCACTACAAGTAGGTGTTTCAGTGGTGTTAGTAGCTTAAGCATCTCACAATAGAGGAGATTTGTGATGTTCTGCCAGACTGTCCCCATGACAAAAGACTTTGTGTGCTGCAGGAGCTCAGAACTCCTCCATCTCCTAGAAGGGAGATGGCCTGGGCTGAAAGCCTGCAACAAGCAGGAAGCAAGAGTAAGCAGAGCAGCATTTCTGTGTCAGTGCTCCTTATCTGCAAGGATGTAAATAACAGTATTGGATGGCTTTTAGGGACTGTAGTAAGTATTGACATTTTCCTGCAACTTCCACCAAAAGCCTCCAAACACTGCTGTGTTGGCCCTCTGCAGCTCAAAGAGAATGGGGGACAAAAGCATTTCATAAAACAGGCTGAGAAAGACTTTTGGTCTCCCCCTCTCTTCCTCAGGTTGTCCAAGTCAATGAATAGTAAATAGAAATAAGTCTATAGAGCCTGTAAGAAAGGAACCATAGAATCAACCTGGTTGGAAGAGACCTCCAAGATCATCCAGCCCAACCTAGCACCCAGCCCTAGCCTGAAGATGGCTTACAAGAAAGCAAGAAAGGGATTTTTTTTGCAAGAGCTTGTAGTGATTGGACAAGAGGCAATGGATTTAAGCTTGTGGAGGAGAGATTTAGACTGGCTATCAGGAAGAAACTCTTGACAGTGAGGGTGGTGAGACACTGGAACAGGTTGCCCATGGAGGTTGTGGCTGCTCCCTTCCCATCAGCATCCCAGGCCAGGTTGGATGAGGCTGTAAGCAACCTGGGCTAGTGGGAGGTGTCCCTGCCCATGGCAGTGCCGGGGTGGGGGTGGGAGCTAGATGATCTTTAAGGTCCCTTCTAACCCAAACCATTTGATGAACCTATGAATTCTATGAATCTCTGAAATTGAGGGGAAGTGAACTTTGTTGTTTAACTCTGGATTTCAACCAGGGAGGTGAAAGTACAATGTATAAGGGTGGTAATTAAGAGGATAGATAATTATAGCCCCACAAAGGACAATGACAGGCTGCTGCCTGAAAGCCTCTGGGACAGATACATAAATTTTCCTCTCTCTAACTCTGCACACATGTATGTATGGAGCATCAGAGATGCATCATCACATACATCTAGCAACTCTATTTACATGTTTCTATAACATGACCTTTTTCTTAACAGTGGAAGCAAAAGGAGCAGTTTGTTCTTCCTTCTGATCATCTCATTAACTGATTGCTTACAAACACCTCCCACCCACTTTGCTAAGGGCCATCCATTAGGCTCAGCGTTCATTCCCAGGCTTGTCATGTTCTTCATGGGTCTTTGCTTTCAAGCAGGGTGTTAACAATAGGCATTTCAAATCCCTCAGTGTTAGATAGCAAGACCCCAGCGCAGCTGGGTGGACCTGACTGAAAATGCTTAGCCTGGTAATGGTACACAGAGGTTAGTCTGCATCTCTCATGTTCTCAGTGTGCCACTTGAGACCAGATCAGACCAAAAGCTGAGACCATTGAATGTAGAGCTAGCAAACTGGGCTGAATGAGCTGTGGTATTGATCCACTGCCTACAGAGTATGTACCACTGCCACAAATAGTGTGCACAGCATCTCTGCATGCAACACCTTGAGCTGGTACCCAGGCTGCAGGTACGGTTGGGTGGAATCACCAAGGCAGAAGTGCTGAAAGTGTGTCACTGTTTTGCAGAAGTCACAGAATTTGTGATGGTTTGGGTGTTCCCTGCCCCCTTACTCTTAGGAAATCACCCAGACTAGGCTCAGCCAAGCTGGGAATTAGAATGGAGCTTTATATTTACAGCTTAGCACAAAATACAAGCAGGTATTTACAATCTGTACAGTTCTAGACAGAAACAGACAAGTTAAAAAGGTAATACAGAAACACAACAGCCCTCCCACAAACCAGAGTCCCCTGCAGGGGCTTCCAACCAGCATTCCACCTTCTTTCCACCCCTCTACCTTATCCCAGACTTTGTCTTATGTTCAAGGTGAGTTTGGAGAATCAACCAGGGGGGGTTAGGAAGCAGAGGGATTAGTCAGGCAGACAACAGGTTAGAGAGAAGGCAGCCAGAGCCAGAGAGCAGCTCTGTTATCTGTACTTATGTTCTTGTTTTTATCCATCTCAGCAAGCCCATGAGTGCAGCAGCCATCACCATTGGTTCCTTTCCACAGCCTATCATCTAATTCCTCTCACTAAAATGTCCCAGCTAGGCTCAAACAAGCACAGAATCTCACAATGTCAGGGGCTGGAAGTGACCTCCAAAGCTCATCCAGTCCAACCTCCCTGCCAGAGCAGGATCTCCTATACCAGATCACACAGGAATGCATCCAGGCAGGTTTTGACTCTCTCCAGAGAGGAAGACTCCACATTTTTTGTGCTTAGAAGTGTTCCTTCTGGTTATCCTTGATAGAACTGCCTCTGAGAATTTTCTCTTATGATCCCAGAAAACAGAAGTCTGCCTTTGCATTTGAGATGCCAAGTGTTAGGGCTGGACCAGCTGACTGCCAGAGACTCTCCATGAATCACAGGATCATAGAATGGTCTTGGTTGGAAGGGACCTCAAGGATCATACAGCTCCAAACCCCTCTGCTTTCCCAAAGGAAAGAGACAAGGAAGAAAGGAAGGCTACAAGTATGATGAGGGGACTGGAGCACTGCCTGATGAGGAGAGGCTGAGGGACCTGGGCCTGCTTAGGCTGGAGAAGAGAAGACTGAGAGGGGATTTAAACAATGTTTATAAACATCTGGGAGTCAGGAGCAGGGGTCAGGCTCTGCTCACTGCTCCCTGGGATAGGACAAGGAGCAATGGATGGAAGCTGCAGCACAGGAGGTTCCAGCTCAACACAAGGGGGAACTTCTTGACTGGAAGGGTCCCAGACCACTGGCACAGGCTGCTCAGAGAGGTTGTGGAGTCTCCTTCTCTGGAGCCTTTCAAGGCCTGTCTGGATGTGCTCTTTTGTGCCCTGAGCTAGATTGCCAGGTCCTGCTGTGGCAGGGGGTTGGACTGGATGAGCTCTTCAGGTCCCTTCCAACCGCTGCCATCCTGTGAGCCTGCGAAGGGAGAGAGTAAGCAAGCACCACTTGATCTGTATCCAAAGCACTGCACCATGTTTTTATTTGTTTGGTTTGTGCAAAGTGTAGAAGAAAATGAACCAAGTGCCTCATTAAAATGCAGTGTAACTCATAAGGCTTTATTGACACTGCAGTGCATTTGCCAGCTTATCCCTTCCGTCCCGTCCAGCACCTTATCATTTAGTTATAGTGCACTACAACTGCCACTTAAAAACAAAGTGTAACATCTTCTGCCTTCTATTTCTGTCCAGAGCCTTAACCATCTGCTTTATGAGGCCTCATCACTTCATGTGCTGCTAACTGCTCTGGAGCTCCAGCTGAAGGTGGCATTTCACTAATGAAAACAACCCATGCTGTTGAGCAGTGGGCAAACCTGAAGTGATTGACTTCTGACAGCATTGCTCTACCTCAAGTTGTGATGGTCTTGCTATAAAATGAGTCATAGCATCATAGTATCAACCAGGTTGAAAGAGACCCCCAAGATCATCCAGTCCAACCTAGCACCCAGCCCTGTTCAAACAACTAGACCATGGCACTAAGTGCCTCATCCAGTCTGTTTCTGAACACTTCCAGGGAGTGACTCATTCTATGGTTCTAATGTGTCCAGAGAAGGGCAGCAAGGCTGCTGAGGGGCCTGGAACACAAACCCTATGAGGAGAGGCTGAGGGAGCTGGGGGTGTGCAGCCTGCAGAAGAGGAGGCTCAGGGCAGAGCTCATTGCTGCCTACAACTACCTGAAGGGAGGCTGTAGCCAGGTGGGGTTGGGCTCTGCTGCCAGGCAAGCAGCAACAGAACAAGGGGATCAGTCTCAAGTTGTGCCAGGAGAGGTCTAGGCTGGATGCTAGGAGGAAGTTCTTCACAGAGAGAGTGATTGGCATTGGAATGGGCTGCTCAGGGAGGTGGTGGAGTCACCATCCCTGGAGGTGTTGAAGCCAAGCCTGGCTGAGGCACTTAGTGCCATGGTCTGGTTGACTGGCTAGGGCTGGGTGCTAGGTTGGACTGGCTGATCTTGGAGGTCTCTTCCAGCCTGGCTGATTCCATGATTCTATGAATATCCAAGCAGGTATTTACAATACTTACAGCTATAAAGAGAAACAGAAAAGTTAAAAGGTAATGCAGAAAATGTAGCTCTTGCTGCTGCCTGACAGTGCTTCGTTGTCCAGCTGGTGGAACATTCCCATCAGGTTCAGCAAAGATATCACTCTGACTCTTCAATCCTGTGGATCTTGTATGCAGTGACAATGGATCTCTCTCTGTCAGTTGTGGTAGCTTTGGCCTGAATTTCCCTTCACTCAGTCTTATTCCCATTGTGTATCCAGTTGGGGGGCAGACAGAGGGATTTTTTTTCCCCCTAGACCTGGTGCCCTGATAATGCTCAATGTGATGGTTTGAGTGTTCCCTGCCCTACAACACACTTAAGAAAATCACCCAGACTAGACTCAGCCAAGCTGGAAATTAAAGAATGCAGCTTTATATTTACAGCTTAGCACAAGACACAAGCAGACATTTACAAGATCTACAGCTAGAGACAGAAATAGACAAGCTAAAAAGTGTTACAGAAGCACAGTAGCCCTCCCAGAAACCAGAGTTCCCAGCAGGGGCTTCCAACCAGCATTCCACCTCCTTCCCACCCCTCTACCTTATCCCAGACTTTGCCTTCTGTTGAAGGTGAGTTTAGAGAGTTGGACAGGGTGGTTAGGAAGCAGAAGGATTAGACACACAGACAAGCTAGAGAGAGAGAAGTGTGGCCCAAAGCCAGAGAGCAACTCTGTTATCTGTTTGTGTTCTTGTTTTCCTACATCTCAGCAAGCCTCTGAGTGCAGCAGCCAGCACCACTGTTTCCTTTTCACAGCCTAGCATCTCATTCCTCTCACTAAAATATCCCAGCTAGGCTCAAACTAGCACAGCACATTAATACTACAGAACATTGCAATGGGGCATGCAAAGTGCACCCTCACTGCCAGGTCACCACTAAACCATGTCCCTCAGCATCACATCTCCATGCCTTTGAAACCCCTCCAGGGATGGGGACTCCACCACTGCCCTGGGCAGCCTGGTCAAGTCTGGGCTGGTGACACTGCAGTTCAGGGGTTAGCTTACTCCACTACATCAGCATCAATAAAGTGACAAAGTTTCACATTGCCTGCTCTATAATGCAGCAGAGTATTCTTCTGATTAAAGGTGACCTAATTACACATTGCATGTGTGTAATAGTTTCTCAGTGCTCAGAACATGAAGCAGCTATCAAATGCAGCTCTGCAATTTTAGGTGATGAAACTGATTTCTAGTATATATAAGAAAGCTGGGGACAGACTTTTTAGCAGGTTCTGACCAGCAAGAAAAGGACTGATGGTTTTAAACTAAAAAGGGAGATTCAGACTAGAGAGAAGGAAGGAATTGCTGACACTGAGGGTGGTGAGAACCCAGCCCAGGTCTCCCAGAGAGGCAGGAGATGCCCTGTTCCTTGAATCACTGCAGGTCAGATTGCTTGTGGCTCTAAGTAACCTGCTCCAGCTGTAGATGTCCCTGCTGACTGCAGGGAGGTTGGACTGGATGACCTTTAAAAGACCTTTCCAACCCAACCCAATCCAATCCTATGATATGCAAAACCTTCAATCTTGGATCACAACCTCTCTTAGGAACCAGTGTGACATTTCAGGCACAGGCAGCCCCCCCCTGGCTCACAAAGCCCTTTTTATCTATCTATCTATCTATCTATCTATCTATCTATCTATCTTTTTGATGATGTTTCTAGACACTCTTCAATTTGTAGTACAAATCAAAGGCAAATGACACCCATCCTCTGCAATTAGCTCCTTAAAGCTGTCATCTTCTCTGCCAGATCAGCACACAGACAGCTAGCCTTTGTTCCAGCCTGAAGGATTTATTTTGCTTCTAATTGCATCTGGTTATGACAAACTATTGAATCCAGAATTTCAACCAGAAACCAGCACACTCCTTAAAGTGATGTGGAAAGACAGCAAATCTGCATAGACTTTGAAGAGGAACTGTCTTGGAAGAGGGGGAAAAAGTAACAAGTGCACATGCCAAGAGTGTGTGTAGTGCCCACAGTGGCATGGTGAAGATGTTCCAGCTCCATGAAAAATATTAGTACCCAGTGTTTGCTATTGTAAATACAAGGAGGCATTAGGAGTGTCTCTGGGAAGTGACCACAGAATCATAGAATCAGCCAGGGTTGGAAGAGACCACAAGGAGCAGACAGTTCCACCTCCCTGACATGGGCAGGGACACCTCACACTAGAGCAGGCTGCCCACAGCCTCATCCAGCCTGGCCTTAAACACCTCCAGGGATGAGGCTTCCACCACCTCCCTGGGAAACCCCTTCCAGGCTCTCACCACCCTCCTGCTGAACAACTTCATAACCTCCAGGCTGAGTCTCCCCACCTCCAGCTTTGTTCCATTCCCCCAGTCCTATCACTGCCTGACAACCTAAAAAGTCCCTCCCCAGCTTTCTTGTAGCCCACTTCAGATACTGCAAGGCCACAATAAGGCCACCTCAGAGCCTTCTCCTCTCTAGACTGAACAGCCTCAACTCCCTCACTCTCTCCTCAGAGCAGAGCAGCTCCAGCTCTCTGATGATCCTCTGGGCACTTTCCAGCACATCCACATCCTTCTTGTAATAGAGGCTCCAGAACTGGATGCAGTACTCCAGGTGGGGTCTCAGCAGTGTGGAGCAGAGGGGGAGGATCACTTCCGTCATCCTGCTGCCCACACTTCTCTTGCTGCAGCCCAGGCTCTGGTTTCTCTCTGGGCTGCAAGAGCACACTGAGGGCTCATATTGAGCTTCTCATCCACCAGCACCCCCAAGTCCCTCTGCTCAGGGCTGCTCTCCAGTCACTCACTGCCCAGCCTATATCAGTGCCTGGCATTGCCTCGACCCAGATGCAGGAGCTTGCACAATTAAATGTTGAATTTTTAGAGCAGCACTGAAAGGAAGAGCATTTTCCTCAAGCCAAGCTCATCTCATCAAGGAAACGCTGTGCTACCTCATCCACTGAACATCAAACACAAGGAGCCTGCTTCAGTTGCAGAGGTTGCATAAGCAGTGTGAAAAGAAAACAAAACCCAACAAAATTAAGTGGGTCAAAATGTTTGTTTCAAGATATTGCATATCTAAAGAGGAAGGGGAATTGTTAATCCATGAATAGAGTAGATCCCTCTGGCAGCCAATTACCTTTCTCCTAATTGCTTTACCATCGTTGCCATTGGTGATAAGCATAAAACTTTGGGCTTCATTAATACTGCTTTAACAGAACAGGTTAGCAAGTTTGGGATAGATATTTAGTTATCTATTTATTTATCATAGAACCATAGAATCAGTCAGCGTTGGAAGGGACCACAAGGATCAGCCAGTTCCAACCCCCCTGCCATGGGCAGGGACACCTACCCTAAAGCAGGCTGCCCACAGCCTCAGCCAGCCTGGCCTTAAACACCTCCAGGGATGAGGCTTCCACCACCTCCCTGGGAAACCCCTTCCAGGCTCTCACCACCCTCATGCTGAACAACTTCTTCATAACCTCCAGGCTGACTCTTCCCACCTCCAGCTTTGTTCCATTCCCTCCAGGCCTATCACTGCCTGACAGCCTAAAAAATCCCTCCACAGCTTTCTTGTAGCCCCCTTAAGATCCTGCAAGGCCACAATAAGGTCACCTGGGAGCCTTCTCTTCTCCAGACTGAACAGCCCCAACTGCCTCAGTCTCTCCTCACAGCAGAGGTGCTCCAGCCCTCTGGAGGATTTAGGATAGATGTGATCAGGCAAAAAGGCTTCCCTATTGTTTTAACCAAGTCCAACCCTTGCACTTGGCAGCTACTGAGGAAATCTGTTAGGGAAATTTATAGCCCTCAGGTGTTTATATCTAAATCCAGGTTTTCACAAACATTTTGTTTCCCTAAAAACTCTTCAGTCTACAGAGAGGAAGATGCTGCTGTAAACACGACCCAGATATCTCACTTCAAGACTGGCAGTGAGCAAAATTACCATATCAGCTTTTGCAATCTAGCTTCCAAAGTTCTGCTTGTAATAGCTCCCTTTGTATTTGTTTCATTAAATTTCTCTTTTCAGAATATTTATGGATGCTGTTCTCCTTCTGCCCTTGTAAAGTAAGCAGGCAGTGTAATTTAGGATATATTTGGGTATAAATTATTTACAGAAAGCATAAAGTATTGAAGAATATTGTCTTAAACTTTATTCTCTGACAACAGCAAAAGCAAAGATCACCTCGTTAAAATGTGGGCTTCATGGGAAATGCAAAGAGTTTGGTTCCTCTGACTTCTTCTGGTGCAAACTCAGGCAGGATTTTTTCTTTTGAATCATAGAATCATAGAATCAAGCAGGTTGGAAGAGACTCTAAGCTCATCCAGTCCAACCTAGCACCCAGCCCTGTCCAGACCAATGGCACTGAGTCCACATCCAGGCTTGGCTTCAACACCTCCAGGCACGGCCACTCCACCACCTCCCTGGGCAGCCCATTCCAATGCCAATCACTCTCTCTGTGAAGAACTTCCTCCTAACATCCAGCCTAGACCTCCCCTGGCACAGATTGAGACTCTGTCCCCTTGTTCTGTTGCTGGCTGCCTGGCAGCAGAGCCCAACCCCACCTGGCCCCCTTCAGGGAGCTGCAGACAGCAATGAGCTCTGCCCTGAGCCTCCTCTTCTGCAGGCTGCACACCCCCAGCTCCCTCAGCCTCTCCTCACAGGGCTGTGCTCCAGGCCCCTCCCCAGCCTTGCTGCCCTTCTCTAGACACCTTGCAGCACCTCAACATCTCTCTTGAATTGAAGAGCTTAGAACTAGACACAGCACTCAAGGTGTGGCCTGACCAAACACCTGAATAATAACTAAAACAAGGTCCCAAGAAGGAAGTTTAGTTGAAAACAGAACAATTAAAACCAACCCAAGCCCAAGAGGGATGACTTATCCCTGAAGTAAACAGCCAATCTGTGAAACATGAAGAAGAAGGCTAATGGAAGAGGAGATTAGCAGATTAGCAGGAAAGATGAAAGCACAGAAAGCAAAAGAGTGCTGTGAAAACTCTCCTGGGCTAAGCAGAAGAAGTTGTCAGAGTGTGCAGAGGGAGCAAAGAAACAAAACATTAAAGATCAAACGAAATGTGCTGGCAAGTGGTGAGAATTTCAGGTGTTTGTGTGTACTAACGAGGTAGCTACATATGTAAGCAGCACTGGCAGGAAGGGAAGTGTGAATGATGAGGAAGGCAGAATGGTCAAAACCTTGCAATGAAGTTAACTTCACAGGAAGATTTTGGTGCTCCTACAAAATCCAAATGCCTTTATCCAAGCCCTACAACGCATCTTGCTCCACTCACATTTCTGTCACCATGGGCATTGGTTGGATATCAAGTGCCAGCAAAGGAACTCTCCATGCAACTGGTGGCACTCTAAAGCTGTGTCACCAGAGTCAGAGCCTGCAGAGGGGGAATCTTCAATCTACTTTCACGGGCAAAAAGAAACTGCCTGGGTTCAAACTATTAAGAGCAGTGTGGGCAGCAGGGCAAGGAAAGGGATTCTGCCCCTTGGCTCTGTTCTTCTCAGACCCCACCTGGAGTCCTTTGTGCAGTTCTGGAGCCTCCAACACAAGAAGGACATGGAAGTGTTGGAGCCAGTCCAGAGGAGGCCACCAAGGTGCTGAGAGGGCTGCAGCAGCTCTGCTCTGAGCACAGGCTGAGAGAGTTTGGGGCTCTGCAGCCTGGAGAGGAGAAGGCTTCCAGGAGACCTTGGAGTGGCCTTGCAGTAAGTGAAGGGGGCTACAGGAGGGCTGGGGAGGGACTATTGACAAGGTCTGGTAATGAGAGGACAAGGAGGAATGGGTTTAAACTGGCAGAGAGGAGATTGAAACTGGATGTTAGGAAGAAGTTGTTTGCAGTGACAGTGGTGAGACACTGGCACAGGTTGCCCAGGGAGGTTGTGGAGCACAGAAGCACAGAATGTGATCAAAGATCATGTTTGGTGATTCTGGGCTCCACAACCTCCCTGGAGATGTTCAAAGTCTGGTTGGAGGTGTCCCTGCCTATTGCAGGGGGTTGGAACTGGCTGAGCTTTGAGGTCCCTTCCAACCTAAAGCATTCTATGAACTAATCCAGTATTCAATAAGAAAGTACAAGATCCTCATGTCTAGGAGATCTCAGCCCTTCTCCCTGCAGAGATGGTGGTGTCCTTTGCACAGCAAGCTGAGATCCTTCTCAGCAGCAACAGAGCACTTGTCCAGGCTTGACTTGTAAGTCCCTTTTGTTGTAGTCTATTTAATTACAATCTATATTAATGGTTTTGATTTCCTCAGGCAAATAAAATCCACACTCACTAAGGTACTTGGCAGCACTGGTGGCAGCACATAGAATCATAGAATCATAGAATCAACCAGGTTGGAAGAGACCTCCAAGATCATCCAGTCCAACCTAGCACCCAGCCCTAACCAATCAACTAGACCATGGCACTAAGTGCCTCATCCAGCCCACCTCCAGTGAGGTCATATCAGCTGGAAGGAGGAAAACTTCTGTATCTATAAGCCCATCCATTGTTCTGGTGAGAGTAAATGAAGGGCAGCAGTAGGGTGAGGCAGCTCTGCAGCAGAGAGTTTCGAAGGCCAGATGCCACCTGGACACAGTCACAAACCTTCTTTGACTTTTGACAGAGCCAAATCAAAGCCAAACCACTTCACATGCAAATGTATTTATTATCTTCATTTGTGATCCCTCAGTTTCTGCACAGAGGATGTGGCTCTGCTTCCTGTGCAGATAGGGCTTGAACTCAGGTGGACCTCCCAGGCTTGCAGCAGCACATTGCTGTTCTGCTGATAAACTGAAACTCAGTAAATGTCAATTCAGAATTAAACTGCACTCCTCATCTTTTGTACCACTACATTTAAAATGACTGCATCACAAGATTAATAGCTGAGATATGCCAGGCTTTTCCTCAGTTATTGGAGTTCAGTAAGTCTGAAAACTTTGGAATGAGCTATTCCTTCCTCTTGGCCAGACAGCTGAGATCCTTTGATTCCATTATGTTTCGACCTTTTCTCTGTAGTTATGTTTTACGTTCTGTAAAACACTCTTTTTATTACAGCCCCACTCATCCTTCTCCACACAACAGAGCTTAAGTGCTTGATCCTCTTAAATAAATGAAAATATAGCCACTGTGTTTTGATCCAGCCCTTAAAAGAAAAGAAAAAGAGCAAAGGCTGACTGAGTCGTATTGATTTTGCTTCAGCTTCACCCAGAAAGTCCAAACTCATTAGAATAACTCAAACTGCAAAAAGGCAAATGACTTTGGGTATGGAAACAAGGAGCCCAGCACCTGAAATGTGACTTCTTCCACAGCAAATTGAAATCTCTCCAGGGAATCTCTCTCTGCTCTCATCACAGAATCACAGATTCACACAGTTTCTTAGGTTGGAAAAGCCCTTTAAGCTCCTCGAGTCCAATCATTAGTTTCACACTGACAAGTCCTTGACCAAACCAAATCCCTCAGCACAACATCTAATCATTATGAATCACTATGGTTGGAAAGGACCACCAGGATCAGACCCCACCTGGAGTCCTGTGTGCAGTTCTGGAGCCTCCAACACAAGAAGGACATGGAAGTGTTGGAGCCAGTCCAGAGGAGGCACCAAGATGCTGAGAGGGCTGCAGCAGCTCTGCTGTGAGGACAGGCTGCGAGAGTTGGGGCTCTGCAGCCTGGAGAAGAGAAGGCTTTGAGGAGACCTTGGAGTGGCTTTGCAATATCTGAAGGGGGCTACAGGAGGGTTGGGGAGGGACTATTGACAAGGTCTGGTGATGACAGGACAAGGAGGAATAGGATTGAATTGGAAGAGGGGAGATTGAAACTGGATGTTAGGAAGAAGTTCTTGGCAGAGAGGGAGGTGAGACACTGGCACAGGTTGAGGGTGGTGAGACACTGGCAAAGGTTGCCCAGGGATGTTGTGGAGCACAGAAGCTTCTGTGCTCCACAACCTCCCTGGAGGTGTTCAAGGCCAGGTTGGATGAGACCTTGAGTGACCTGTTCTAGTGGGAGGTGTCCCTGCCTGTGGCAGTGGGTTGGAACTGGCTGAGCTTTGAGGTCCCTTCCAACCTAAACCATTCTATGATTCCATTCTATGGCTCTATAAGGAGACACTACAACCTCTCCGGGTAGCCTGGCTCAGTACTCCAGAACCCCCAAAGTTTTTCCTTAAGCTCAAGTGAAACCTTCTGCTTTAGTTTGTGCTCATTGCCCTGTGTCCTGTCACTGGGTACCACTGAGAAGGGTCTGGCATCAACACCTTATGGATATTTATCTGCATTTTTAAGACTCCCTCTCAGGCTTCGCTTTTATTCCATCAGCCTGATCATCTGAGTAAAGCCTTTTCACAGTGACCTTCAGTAAAGAGGTTTTCCACAGAAGATTCTCTCACTTATTTATTAAGAGAGGGAAAAAAAAGCACAGAAAGGGGGAAAAAAAAGAAAGAAAATAAAGAAGAAAAGTGAAGTAAGCAAAGAAAAAGCTTTGAGACAGTGTCAAACTCCAAGCCTGGAAACACTCCTATTGCTGCAGCAGTTTTTAGCCAGCATTTTGCTCACCTGACCATTTCATAGGCTCAAAAACTGTTGGAAGCATCACCTTGAAATGGCAAAGCTTTTACAGCTGGCATTTCTGCGCTGTCCATTCTTGTTTCCAGCATGGATTTGTCATTCCCTGCTGGCACTGTCACCCAGTCTAGCAGGGGCCTTTTATGTTTTCATCCTCCCTGGAAAATGGCTGCAGAGTGGTCTGTTGGTAGAAGTGGACCCTTTCCAACCTGCTGCTGGCTGGTTCTGCCCATCCTGCATGGCGACCAGGAGCCATATGGCCGTGCGGAGCGGTACCCAAGTGTCTACACAGCAGCTCTCCATGGGCTGGCTGCCAGACTCACCTCAGCCACATGGCTTTTGGTTGGCTCCAGGCATTGACACAACAAGCTTACATCTGTCTGCAAAGATGTGCTGAGACACATTTGGTCTCCTGAGGGTTAGGCAGCTGCCCCTAAAACTGGCAGCGAGTTCCTGTGTGCTCTCTTGAGCCATGCTGCTAGGAAGGGCAGAGGAAACCCTGCACTATGTACATGGAATTTCAAGTATTCCTGCTATGGAAAACAAAGAGCTGGAAAACATTGAGCAAATACTAATCCAGATCTTGGGACTGAAGAAAATATCTTGGCATTTAATAGCTGTGATAAAATTTGATCACCATAATCATAAAACAAGAAGCAATATACTGAATAGTTGTTAGCTTTAATCCATCTACATCTAAACATGCCAAGTGGGAGATGATCAGATCCTCTTCTCTTATGGGTGAGAAACACAGGGGAAAAAACATTAAACAAATGAATATCAACAGCCAAGCCTGGCTGCAGGAATGAAAAGAAACCCAACTTCTACTCCTGGGATGCTCACTAAAGTTATTTAACATTCATGCCTAGTTAATAATAAATACATTGCACAGTCAATGGTGGAGGCCACTTGCATGCACACACTGTGTGAGCTCCAATCATCACAAAGGTGTCTATCATAGAATCAAAGAATCAAGCAGGTTGGAAGAGACCTCCAGGCTCATCCAGTCCAACCTAGCACCCAGCCCTAGACAACCAACCAGACCATGGCACTAAGTGCCCCAGCCAGGCTTTGCTTCAACACCTCCAGCCACAGCCACTCCACCACCTCCCTGGGCAGCCCATTCCAATGCCAATCACTCTCTCTGACAACAACTTCCTAACAACATCCAGCCTCAACCTGCCCTGGTGCAGTTTGAGGCTGTGTCCCCTTGCTCTGTTGCTGGCTGCCTGGGAGAAGAGCCCAACCCCACCTGGCTACAGCCTCCCTGCAGGCAGCTGCAGACAGCAATGAGCTCTGCCCTGAGCCTCCTCTGCTGCAGGCTGCACCCCCCCAGCTCCCTCAGCCTCTCCTCACAGGGCTGTGCTCCAGGCCCCTCCCCAGCTTTGTCACCCTCCTGTGGACACCTTCCAGCACCTCAACATCTCTCTGCAATGGAGGACCCCACAACTGGACACAGCACTCAAGGTGTGGCCTGGCCAGAGCTGAGCACAGGGGCAGAAGAAGCTCCCTTGTCCTGCTGCCCACACTGCTCCTGATCCAGGCCAGGATGCCATTGGCTCTGAGATGGTGAAGGGAGAACCTGGCAGCAGACAGAGCCAGCAAGCTGCCATAGGATGCTTTGGGCAAAGGGACAGTCACTGAAACACAGATCCCTTGCCTTTAAACTCTGATAAAATCATCATCGTCCTTGAAGCCCCTGGAAAAACAATATCCCTCTGCCCTGCTCAAATGTCACCAGATAAGAATAAAATGGCTCTGATTCTGCTCTCCTTTTGGTCTTTGATGAGTTTATTCCTTGTGTCATCATGGCAGGGCAGGGGGGAGGCTTTCTTAGGCTGCTATCAATACGAAATCAAACTCCACTGTGGTCTAATCAGCCATTCCAATAGCTTCACTTTCAAAGAGTGGCATAAAAACACCCTCCACAACCACTAAAAATCTCCTCAGTGTCCTTAATCCCCAGACCAGAGTGTGCCATTACCAGAGGAAAATGTCAGCAGAGACTCTAAACCACCTTAATATTACCCAATTGTATCAGACAACTCTTTCTTCTAATAGCTGATATTAAACCAAGCATCATTATTATTTTCTCACCACCTTGAAAGATCCAGCTATTAATACCTGAATATAACCATTAAAAAACAGCCAGTTCCAAAGTTAGAATAGATCCTTGGTTATAATTATTGCCTCTGTTGACTCTAACTGAGAAAGGAGATTTAAAACTACTGTGAAATGTAATTCCTATCTTTTAGAAGGATCTCAGAAAGAAGGTAAGGGGGGGAAGGGAGGGGAAAGGGAAAAAAGAAGGCAAAAAAGCAAATACAGACAATATTTAAGCATGTGTCAATTAAGTGTGAAGCAATCTCATCTAGTTGATATAGAAGCATAGAATCACAGAGCCTTTTGGAGCCATTTCAGTTGGAAAAGACCTCTAAGATCATTGAATCCAAACATTCTCTAACTCTACCAAGGCTGGTGCTAAACCATGGCCCTCAGCAACACATCTCTGCCTCTTTGAAACAACTCCAGGGATGAGGATTCAGCCACCCCCCTGGGCATCCTGTTCCAATGTTTGAGAGCCCTTTTAGTGAAGAATTTTCTTCTAACGTCCAACCTAAACCTCCTTTGGTGCAACTTGAGTGCAACTGCTTCTATCACTTGCTACTAGGGCAAAAGGACTGACTCCCACCTGGCTCCAACCTCCTTTCAGGGAGTTTCTGGAGTTTTCTAGAGCCCCTATTACAAAAGGAATGTGGAGATGCTGGAGCATGTCCAGAGAAGGGCCATGAGAATGCTCAGAGGGCTGAAGCTCCTTTCCTATGAGCACAGACTGAAAGAGTTGGGGCTGTGCAGGCTGGAGCAGAGGAGGCTCCCAGGGGACCTTCTTGTGGCCTTCCAGGATCTGAAGAATGCCTACAAAAAAGCTGGGGAGGGACTTTTTAGGGTGTCATGGAGTGACAGGACTGGGAGGAATGGAGCAAAGCTGGAGGTGGGTGGAGTCAGGCTGGAGGTGAGGAGGAAGTTGTTGAGCATGAGAGTGGTGAGAGGCTGGAATGGGTTGCCCAGGAAGGTGGTTGAGGCCCCATGGCTGGAGGTGTTTAAGGCCAGGCTGGCTGAGGCTGTGGGCAGCATGATCTAGGGTAGGGTGCCCTGACCCATGGCAGGGGAGGTGGAACTGGCTGATCCTTATGGTCCCTTCCAACCTTGACTGATTCTATGCTTCTATGACTCTGTGAGCTGTTGAGAGTGAGAAGATGTCCCCTGAGTTTTAGTCCTTTGCCAAAAGACAGAGCTGGAGCACTCATATTTTGATAACCCAGGACCATCAATGTCCCTAGAATAATTCTGGAGCATCTCTGAGCTTGGGCTGCATCTGGAACTCTTCTGTGCAGCAATCATCCTTGGTGCAGCAATCATCATTGGTGCAGCAATCATCATTGGTACAGCAATATGCAGTGAGTATGAAGCCTAAAGGAGTTTCATTTCTCCTCTCAAATCCCCACCTTTGTCCTTTCTCTCTGAGATTATAGGGAAAAAAAGAAGTTTTTATGGCTTTGATAATGCTATTGTTGCCTTAGTAATTGGAAACCAAGGCCACTGGGAAATGATACAGCTAATACAGAAGAGGGTTAATGAACCAATCTGTCCTCTGTACTGGGTTCTTGCTTCACAGAGCAGGCCTATGAATGTTTATAGTGCATTACTCTCATCTGGTTATCAGTGACAGGTACCAGTCACTGCTATCTCCTGGCATTCCTTTCCTCTACAGGAGAAAATTACCCTCACTCCAGCACTGGAGAGAGGACACTGCAGTGGCACATCATCCACAATGTATGTTTTTGTTCCTTTTCAACTCGGCCTCCCCAGAGTAATAAGATAAAAATGAGTCGCGCCAGGGTCAACTATATATGTCAGAATGCAATTCACCTGATTTCCCACTTTGGCTGCCTCCAGTTTGGAAAGCTAATGCTTTTTATTGTGTCAGCTTTAGTAGCAGCATACACAGGGAATGGAGTGGGGAGTGCTTGGGGATGCTCTTGGCTGTAGTGGGAGAGAAGCTGTGATTGAAAAATACCCTGCGATGTCTCAGGCTGAAATGGTTTTTTCCATTGCCACTACTGAATCTCCTGGAAAATTATACATGGCTTTTGGTGTGGAGAGCAGGGAGAAGAAAACTTCCTGATGACAACAATGGCAAGACCCCACTACCACCTCCTGCTTCCCTTTGGGACCTACTGCATTAGTTTGGCTGCAGGGTTGTAGGAAAGGACCACGTGAATCTCAGCTCTGAACTATTTTTGCCCTGTCTGGTTGTGCTGTGTGAAAGTAGCTATTTTTTTTCTCTTCATTCAGTGAATTTAGGATGTGATGGATCTTACCATCACATGGCTGATCCCTCCTCCTTGGTTCTTGGCTTGCCACCCCCAGTGTTTACACAGGGATGTATATCCAAGGTATATGTATTCATGTGCTACTCCTGACTATGCAACACAGCCTATTTCAATGGGTAATTGCTCTGTGTGCATGCAGGTACATTATGAAATGAAAAAGGCACCTTGAAATGTTGTGAAGACACAATTTAAGGTCCTGAAAATTGTGTGAAGTGAATTAGTAAGAGCCTGGGTTAGGCATGACAAACTCAGGCTCATGATAAACTCTTCCCCTGGTTTCAGTTGTGCTTTGTCATCGTGCAATGCAAACACATAGAATCATAGAATCAGTCAGGGTGGGAAGGGAGCACAAGGATCAGCCAGTTCCAACCCCCCTGCCATGCCCAGGGACACCCTACCCAGCCTAGATCAGGCTGGCCAGAGCCTCAGCCAGCCTGGCCTTAAACACCTCCAGCCATGGGGCCTCAACCACCTCCCTGGGAAACCCAGTCCAGCCTCTCACCACTCTCATGCTCAACAACTTCCTCCTCACGTCCAGTCATTGAATCATAGAATCAACCAGGTTGGAAGAGAGCTCCAAGCTCATCCAGTCCAACCTAGCACCCAGCCCTAGCCAGTCAACTAGACCATGGCACCAAGTGCCTCATCCAGTCTTTTCTTGAACACCTCCAGCTTTAGTTGAAGAAGACCTTTTGGGAACCTGAACAGGAACAGCAAAAATTAGAACTCCTGTCCTTTTTACCTGCTGAAAATATGAGAACCATAGAATCATTTCAGCTGGAAAGGAGCTTTAAGATGAAATCTGAACTATCCAACACTCAATTTATGTGTCAAACTGCCTTGAAAAAAATTTGTCTCAAGCACAAAGGCACTACAAGGAAATGCTTTCTGTAATTGTTTTTAATCTTCCTTGATCTGCTCCTCGATGTCAGGGAGATGTGGGTTACTCCCTGGCTGTTTAGGTGGAGAGAAGCTTTCTGAAGTCAGCTACTCCCTTTAACTTTCCATTCTTTAGAGGAAACCTGTGGACTAGAGGCATGAGAAGTGGATGTGGTGCAGTAGCCCCAGTGAGGCTGGTCCCACCCTGTGTCCCAGTTTGCTCACACAACAGGAAAGAGGTGCTGCTGCTCCTTGGATTTCACAGAGACACAGAAACATGCAGGTTGGCAATGGCCCTCAGGAGCACCAAGTCCAACCTAGAGCCCTACTCTACAAGAGTCACCTTAAACCATAGCCCTGAGCACCACATCCAAACCACTCTGAAACACAGCCAGAGTGGGTGACTGCACCACCTCCCTGGGCAGCTCATTCCAGTCCCTGACCACTCTCTCCCTGAAAGACCTTTTCCTATTGTCCAATCTAAACCTCCCCAGTCTCAGCTTGAGGCCATTCCCCCTTCTTCTGTCTCCAATTCCCTGTGAGCAGAGCCCAGCAGCAGCCTCTCCACAATGTCCCTTCAGATAGCTGCAGACAGCAATGAGGTCTCCCTTCAGCCTCCTCTTCCTCACACTAACCATCCCCAGCTCCCTCTGTTGTTCCTCATGAAATTTATTCCCCAGACCTTTCCCCAGCTTCATTGCCTTCCTCTGGACCTGCTCCAGCACCTCCACATCTCTCTTGCATTGCAGTGCCCAAAACTGAACACAGCACTCGAGGTGTGGCCTCACCAGAGCCCAGTCCAAGGGGACAATCAACTCCCTGCTCCTGCTGGTCACAGCATTTTTAGTCCAAGCCAGGATGCCATTGGCCTTCTTAGCCACCTGGGCAAACTGCATTGGCTGAGCATTTTCTTAAGAGCCTCATCAACTATTTTCTCTGCTGAAATCATCTAGAGAGATCTTTTTGCTTTCCTTTCCTAGATCTCAAGGGTGAACAAGTAAAAAAGCTGCAAGTAGATCTGAAGAAGAAGCAGAGGAGCTTTAGGATTGATGCTCACTCCCTATGCCCCATGGAGCACCCAGACCCCATATCTCAGGGGACTCACTGCAGCTCCCATATCTCTCCACTCAATTGGAACTGAACCAACCAGCTCAAAATGTTTAATCTTGAGGCAAAAGCTGGTAAGCAAAATTCCACTCCCAAGAAGTGCCATTTACAATTCTGTTCTTTTTATCTTAAGCACTGCAGCAAACTGCACTGTTGTCCAGACACCAGGCAAACCTGAATGCCAGAATTAACACCAAATCACTCAATACATCTTTGAAATTAACTCATTATCATAACACTGGAAAATAGAGCATTGATCCACTCAACACAGCCATCCAAAGGGTCCCATTTTATGGTCTTCTGCAGACAATTTACTGGCAGCTGTCACTGTAAATCTGTACAACAGAGTACCCCCAGAATGCCTGAATGTTCAGAATGGAGGGGATAAAATGAACTGCAATAAAAAACACTTGAAGCTGAGGCATGCAAAATATTGTGAAAGGCTTCTTGTCTCAAATAGAGAGTTCCACATCTTCCTTCATGTGATGTTTGCACATTTATGCATTCTATAGAGAGAAATGGCTTCGACTGTAAATAGGCACCCATTACAAATCCATATTTCATCTTCTCCCTGTGGTTTCTTTTTTGGGAAGCAGGGTGGGCTCAGCAATATACATAAGCATGGAACAGATTGTGAAGTGAGCATTATTTTCTCCACCTTTTTGATCATCTTTAAAGCATTATTTTTCTCTATCTAGTTGATCTGAGGAGGCTGCACTGTTTTCGCTAGCAGTTTGCTAAACATATCCATCAAGCATCACAACCTCAGGTGCTCATAAATCATCATATTTCAGATAACTGATTGACAGAAATCAGCCCCCAGAGGAGCCTTCTTAGAGACTCAAAAGCTCTTTCCAATGAAGGACACTCTAACTCGAAGCTACCATCTGCTTGAGCTTTGAACCAAGCCCTGAAGGTCACCAAATGTAACTTTAATCAGACCAACATGGAAATAGATTTCCTTGTAAAAGCTTCTTCATTGAATAATGTGCTCCTGAGCTCTGCTTGCCTGGGAAGGCATTGCACACAGTGACCAAGGGGACCTCAAGAGAGATGTTGAGATACTGGAACGGGTCCAGAGAAGGGTGACAAAGCTGGTGAGGGGCCTGGAGCACAGCCCTGTGAGGAGAGGCTGAGGGAGCTGGGGGTGTGCAGCCTGCAGCAGAGGAGGCTCAGGGCAAAGCTCATTGCTGTCTACAACTACCCACAGGGAGGCTGTAGCCAGGTGGGGTTGGGCTCTTCTGCCAGGCAACCAGCAACAGAAGAAGGGGACACAGTCTCAAGTTGTGCCAGGGGAGGTCTAGGCTGGATGTTAGGAGGAAGTTGTTGGCAGAGAGAGTGATTGGCATTGGAATGGACTGCCCAGGGAGGTGGTGGAGTTGCCATCCCTGGAGGTGTTCAAGCAAATCCTGGATGAGGCACTTAGTGCCATGGTCTGGCTGACTGGCTAGGGCTGGGTGCTAGGTTGGGCTGGCTGAGCTTGGAGGTCTCTTTCAACCTGCTTGATTCTATGTTTGTATGGTTCAAAGGAGAGCCCTAAGTGATGGATAGCTGAGAGATGGGCTCACTCCAGTGCTGAAGTGCTGCACTGGCCACAGCTCCCAATGCTTTCAGCAGAGATAAAGCCCTGGAGAACATTCCACTGGATATGGTAGAAGCAGATGTTTGGGCTTGGATGTCTGCTGGTAGAGACACCTGTGGTGCAGATGGTAGGAAAACCATAAAATATGTTCATTTGTTATATTAATTGGGTTCTGCATCCCAAGGTAAGGGTAGAAAAGATTACATTGTTCTGTAATTACATTGAACAAATTCCAATCCACTCATTTGCATCCTTAATTTTGACAGACTGATTTTTTTTTTAATTGATTTTCTCTGTTTCCTTCCATGCACAACACATTTCAAAATGAAGTGAGACTGGGGCTGGGTTTTTTGGAATGAAACCCTAAATTGTTTAGCAAAGGTAATATTGAGATCTGAAAATTTCCATATTGGAGAACCTAGGTTTAAACTGCATGTTAGGAAGAAGGTTTTAACAGTGGTGAGACACTGGAACAGGTTGATAAGGGAAGTTGTGGAGCATAGAATCACAAAATGTGTTGATCCACCACCTCCCTGGAAGTGTTCAAGGGCAGGTTAGATGAGGTCTAGTGGGAAGTGTCCCTGCCTGTGGCAGAGGATTGGAACTGGATGAGCTTTGAGGTCCATTCCAACCTAAACCATTCTATGACTCTATGAACCTACCAGAGTCCTTTGAAAACTGTGGAGAAAGATGAATTGTAAATCTTAAATTGTTCAGTTTGAACTTCCAACTCTTTTACCCAGTCACACACAGGCTAGACTGACACTGTGATGTAGAAATTCCTTTCTCCAGCTAGATGCTTGCAGCCTCTAACTTGAGCCCTTGATCTTTGCTTTGCTAAGAGAGAAAAAACCCAACAGCTCAATTAGCTCTCTGTCTCTGCACTTGAGGGCATGTTTCCAATCCTTTCCTTGTTCACTGGTGAGAGGCCTGGAGCACAGCACTATGAGCAGAGGCTGAGGGAGCTGGGGGTGTGCAGCCTGCAGAAGAGGAGGCTCAGGGCAGACCTCATTACTCTCTACAGCCAACTAAAGGGAGGCTGTAGCCAGGTGGGGTTGGGATCTTCTGCCAGGCAACCAGCAACAGAACAACCTTCAACATCTTTGTGGGTGCCATGGACAGAGGCATTGAGTGCAGCCTCAGCAAGTTTGCTGCCCACGCCAAGCTGTGTGGGGCAGCAGACAGGCTGGAGGGAAGGGATCCATCCAGAGGGACCTAGACAGGATGCAGAGGTGGGCACAAGCCAACCTCAGGAGGTTCAACAAGACCAAGTGCAAGATCCTGCAGCTGGGTAGAGGTAGTGCCAAGCACAAATCCAGGCTGGGCAGTGAGTGGCTGGAGAGCAGCCCTGAGCAGAGGGACTTGGGGGTGCTGGAGGACAAGAAGCTCAACATGAGCCAGCAGTGTGCACTTGCAGCCCAGAAAGCCAAGCAGAGCCTGGGTTGCAGGAGGAGAATTGTGGCCAGCAGGGCCAGGGAGGTGATTCTCCCCCTCTACTCAGCTCTGCTGAGACCCCACCTGGAGTACTGCATCCAGTGCTGGAGCCTCTATGACAAGAGAGATGTGGAGATGCTGGAGTGTGTCCAGAGAAGGGCCAGGAGGATGCTCAGAGGGCTGCAGCAGCTCTGCTGTGAGCACAGACTGAAAGAGTTGGGGCTGTGCAGTCTGCAGAAGAGGAGGCTCCCAGGTGACCTTCTTGTGGTCTTCCAGGATCTGAAGTGGCCTACAAAAAAGCTGGGGAGGGACTTTTCAGTCTCTCAGGGAGTGCCAGGACTGCAGGGAATGGAGCAAAGCTGGAGGTGGGGAGATTCAGACTGGATGTGAGGAGGAAGTTGTTCAGCATGAGAGTGGTGAGAGGCTGGAATGGGTTGCCCAGGAAGGTGGTTGAGGCCCCATGGCTGGAGGTGTTTAAGGCCAGGCTGGCTGAGGCTGTGGGCAGCCTGCTCTAGGGTAGGGTGCTCCAACCCATGGCAGGGAGGTTGGACCTGGCTGGTCCTAGTGGTCTCTTCCAACCCTGACTGATTCTATGATTCTATGATTGTCTTTCTGGCTTTACTTCCCCACCTTGCAGTGGAATAACCCCTGCTGTATTACACATGTTGCTGTGCACAGTTCCAGGAACTAAAAATAAACTATGGCTGGGGTTGATCTTTTTTTTTGTTGTGACTGATCCATTTCTTGCCTTTGTCATAGATAATTTATGGAATAATTTTACACTTCTGCAACACCCAGCTCACAATTCACATCCCAGGACATGAGGTGTCATTTGCAATTTGCAATGGGTTCTTAATGAAATTCTTTGGCTCTTACCTTCTAAATGTTTCATTTTATGCTTGGCCAGAAGAGCAAAAGTGTGTTCCTATACATTCATACATTGTAAATGGAAATAAAGCTATGATCTGGCTCATCTTTCTAATCTATTTATCCTTCCAACTCTCCCAGTGCTACGAGGAATATTATCACCTGCATTACATGAATAGGGAAGTAAGAAACAAGAAGCTAATCAAGATCATAAAACTGATAAAACTGATGTGTGGGAAGTTGAAAGTTGAAGGAACATCTATGTTTGGGACCTGCTCCCTCATGGCTGTGCTGCTCCCTTTCCTTTTTTAGTTTGAGGGTGGCTAAGTGCTGGAACAGGCTGCCCAGGGTGGTTTTGGAGTTGTCTTCTCTGGAGAGATTCCAAATCTGCCTGGATACTGTGATTCTGGGCAGCCTGCTGTGGGTGACCTTGCTTTAGCAGGGGGGCTGGACTGGATGATCTCCAGAGGTCCTTTCCAACCCCCACCATACTCTGATTTTGAGATTCCCCATGGGCTCTTCCTGCAGTTTAAGTTAACTTATTTGATTGGACAGGGCTGGGTGCTAGGTTGGACTGGATGATCTTGGAGGTCTCTTCCAGCCTGCCTGATTCCAACCTGATTCTATTATTAAATTAACTCATTAAGTCATTAACTAGGACATAAATGCATGTTGAAGTTTACTTAAATTCAGTCTAAGTCACCTGAAACGTTGGTCTTGAGAGCAGACATCAGAAAATCTGTTGTGGTCACACGAGCTGAGAGCTGAACAAATGGACTCTTGAAGATCTTGCAGCCAAATCAGTTACTTGAGTTCTTCTGATAAAACAAAGAGAAAAACAATGGAATGGGATCAGTTGTCATAGAATCATAGAATCAATCATGTGGGAAGAGACCTCCAAGCTCATCCAGTCCAACCGAGCACCCAGCCAACTAGACCATGGCACTAAGTGCCTTGAACACCTCCAGGGACAGCAACTCCACCACCTCCCTGGGCAGCCCATTCCAATGCCAATCACTCTCTCTGCCAACAACTTCCTAATAACATCCAGCCTAGACCTAACTGATGTGATGCAAGACAGTGTCAAAGGCCTTGCTCAGGTCCAGGTAAATGACATCAGTTACTCACCCCTCATCTTCTGTATCCCTACACTACTACTTAAAGAGTGTGTGCTTGCAGTTATTCACCTCCAATTTCCTTCAATCCCAAGGACTAAGAGTAAGCCATTTTTCCACATTAAGACAAACCAAAGCATGTTAGTCAGGTACTGCTTTGTGGGTTTTTTTCTTTTGCTCTTTGCTGTTTATAATGCTAAGAGCTGTGCTTTAAGAAGTGTACTACTGAACTGTCAAGAATGATTGGTTACCAGGTGGTAGCATAATTTGCCCAGCTGTCATATTTTAATCATTTTTATTTGCCTAAAATCTGACACTTAAACTTTAGTGGCAAATCAAGACATATAGCAGAACTTATTTACTGCTACAGTAGTTACAAGGAAGAAGAACAGTAAAAAGAACCCCAAAGTCTGTGCATCCTACAGCTGCTATTTGTAATTTCAGGGAGAGAACAGATCCTGAAGCCCACTTCTACTCACACTGGATTGTTACAGTTCTCCACAAAAGCTTTTTTTCACTGAAGGAGTTCAAGCAGATGCTGCAGGCTCTCACTCAAGTGTATGTTGACTCATGTGAAGAATTCTTCAGCTGCCTTTGGTGAGTAGAAGGCACTCATTATATGAAGAAGAGCACAGGAGATATGAGATCTTGTGCACAGTCAACATGCCCTGTGAGGAGAGGCTGAGAGCCCTGAAGCTTTTTAGTCTAGAGGAGACTGAGAGGGGATCTAATCAATGTCTATAAATATCTGAGGGCTGGGGGTCAGGAAGGAACAGGGACAGGCTTTGCCCACTTGTGCCCTGAGATAGTGTAAGGTGTGAGGGATGGACACCGCAGCACAGGAGGCTCCAGCTCAACACAAGGGGGAACTTCTTTCCTGTAAGGGTCCCAGAGCCCTGGCACAGGCTGCTTCTCTTCAGACTTTTAACAGGACTGGCCCCAGCACTGATCCCTGGGGGCACCACTGGTCACAGCTCTCCAGCTGGACCTGGCACCATTGATCACCACCCTCTGAACTCTGTCTTGTAACCAGTTCCTAACCCACCTCACTGCCTGCTCTTCCACCCCACACTGCCTCAGCTTGCTCACTAAAATGTCATGGGAGACTGTGTCAAAGGCCTTGCCAAGGTCAAGGTAGACTACATCCACTGCTTTCCCTGAATCTACCTATTCAGTTATGGCATCACAGAATGCTCTCAGGTTAGTCAAGCATGACTTGCCCGTGGTAAATCCATGCTGACTACTCCTGATAAACTTCTTCTCTTCCAAGTGCCTTGAGATGCCCTCCAATGGGAGCCACTCCATTATATTTCCAGGGATGGAGGTGAGGCTGACTGGTCTAGAGTTTCCTGGAACCTCTTTCTTGCCCTTTTTGGAGACTGGAGTGACACTGGCTCTGCTCCAGCCCTCAGGCACCTCTCCTGTCTGCCACGACCTGGCAAAGATGATGGAGAGTGGCAGAGCAAGTTCTCTCAGCACCCTTGGGTGCATCTCACCAGGGCCCATGGACTTGTTAATGTACTGGAGCCCACAACACAAGACGAACATGGAACTGTAGGAGCCAGTCCAGAGGAGGACACCAAGATGCTCAGAGGGCTGCAGCAACTCTGCTATGAGGACAGGCTGCAAGAGTTGGGGCTCTGCAGCCTGGAGAAGAGAAGGCTTCCAGGAGACCTTGGAGTGGCCTTCCAGTATCTGAAGAGGGTTACAGGAGAACTGGGGAGAGACTATTGACAAGGTCTTGTAATGACAGGACAAGGAGGAATGGGTTTAAACTGGCAGAGGGGAGATTGAAACTGGATGTTAGGAAGAAGTTGTTGGCAGTGAGGATGGTGAAACACTGGCACAGGTTGAGGGTGGTGAGACACTGGCACAGGTTGCCCAGGGAGGTGTTCAAGGCCAGGTTGGATGAGGCCTTGAGCAACCTGTTCTAGTGAGAGGTGTCCCTGCCTACAGAGGGGGGGTTGGATCTCTGAGGTCCCTTCCAACCTAAACCATTCTATGATTCTATGATGTCCAGAGTTCCCTTCCAACTCCTAACATCCTGTGATGCTGTGAACATTGTCCTTAACCACAGTGAATCCAAGAGTGTTCTACTGGATTAGGCTCTTATCTAAGGGATTGGTGTGTCCCACAAGGTCATAGGATGAAGCCATAAGTTATTTATTAGCCATACCTGGAAAATGACAAGTAAGCAGATAACAATAGAGAGGCTTGCCAGATAAACTTGGTTTTGTTATCTGTATTTAGATTTCCTTGCACTTCAGACAAAGGATTGGTGTATGAAAGGGTGTCAGAGGCATTTTGTGATATTAGCAAAACACTTGATTATTTTCTTCCCATGAAAACTCCTATTTTGAGCATTCCCTCTAGCTGTTTTGAATAGCAATGTTCTCTTCTGCAGTCTGGATTAAAAGGTGATTGATTATATACAATGAGGTAAAAAAAAACAACAACCAAAACTATTTATGAAGTTACAAAGAATTTTATGAGCTTCACCAGCACCTCAATGAATCTGATTTTATTACCTGATGTTTTCAAGCTAGAAAAGCTGAGAACTGATAATATGGAAATGCAGATCATAGAATCATAGAATCAAGCAGGTTGGAAGAGACCTCTAAGCTCATCCAGTCCAACCTAGCACCAAGATCTGGCCAATCAACCAGACCATGGCACCAGGTGCCTCATCCAGTCTTTGCTTCAACACCTCCAGGGACAGTGACTCCACCTGGGCAGCCCATTCCAATGCCAATCACTCTCTCTGACAACAACTTCCTAACAACATCCAGCCTGAACCTGCCCTGGCACAACTTGAGGCTGTGTCCCCTTGTTCTCTTGCTGGGTGCCTGGCAGCAGAGCCCAACCCCACCTGGCTACAGCCTCCCTGCAGGCAGCTGCAGGCAGCAATGAGCTCTGCCCTGAGCCTCCTCTGCTGCAGACTGCACACCCCCAGCTCCCTCAGCCTCTCCTCACAGGGCTGTGCTCCAGGCCCCTCCCCAGCCTTGCTGCCCTTCTCTCAACACCTTGCAGCACCTCAACATCTCTCTTGAATTGAGGAGCCCAGAACTGGTCACAGCACTCAAAGTGTGGTCTGAAGAACAAATAAACAAATAAATAACATATAAATTAATAAATAAATAAGAGGCCTTAAAATTTAGGGCTGGAAGTGGAAAAGCATCACAAAATTGTTTTGGTTGAATGAGACCTTTGAGGCCATAAGTCCAAAGGTTAACCTAACATTGCCAACTGCATTCCAGGAGACCCTGGCACAGGTTTTGCATTCCATGTGTCTTTACATGCCCTGTGAACTCCTGTTGGTGTTGTGTCAGGAACGTGCAACCCTTTCAACTGGTGCACACTACCAGAGCTATTATACCTTTGCTGTTTGGAGAGCGTTGGGATAACTTCCAAGCTACGAACCTAAATTTAGCATAAATGGCCTCATTTTTGGCTTCTAAATGTATCTTTGAACCTGAGTGTATGAAAGACTCTTGTTTTGAAGGGAGAAGTTTAGGGAGAGATGCAGAAAGCTCTTTATTATTTCCTTGCTCACATAATTATTTACCTTCACATCAATCTTTGTGTCACCTGAAAGTTTTCTGAGCCAATCATTATCAGAAGTGATTAATAGCAGTAAGCAGATGCCAGCAGAGTGCCAGTGCTGCACTCAATTATGGTTCCACTCTGATGTCTGCCTTTCAGATCCATAAGCTTGCTCATTTTTAATACATTTAACCTGTGTTTTATTGCTATTGAATAGGTCTCATTTTTTAATCCAAATACTCCCAGGACTGACTAAAACCCAGTTCGAGAGAGATAGGGACCTGCTGGAAACAGTCCAGCAGAGAGCCACAAGGATGACCTGGGGACTTGAGCATCTCCCCTGTGAAAAGAGACTGGGAGCCCTGGGGCTGTTCAGTCTGGAGAAGAGAAGGCTGAGAGGAGATCTGATTAATGTGTACAGATAACTGAAGGGTGTATGTCAAGTGGGGGGGCCAATCTCTTCTCAGTGGTCAGCAGCAACAAGACAAGGAGCATTGAATCATAGCACCATAGAATCAACCAGGTTGGAATCATAGAATCAACCAGGTTGGAAGAGACCTTCAAGATCATCCAGTCCAACCTAGCACCCAGCCCTAGCCAGTTGAGTAGATCACCTTTAAAGGTTCCTTACAACCTAATGTATTCTATGGTTCCTAGACTGATTTTTTTCTGGCCTGCTAGGAGCTGTGACCATCATTTGTTGACTCACTCCAAAACCAGGTTTGGACTATCTGACAGAAGCATTGTGCCCTGTGTAACAACTACCAGAAGGGAGGCTGTAGCCAGGTGGGGTTGGGCTCTGCTGCCAGGCAACCAGCAACAGGACAAGGGGACACAGTCTCAAGCTGCGCCAGGGGAGGTCTAGGCTGGATGTTAGGAGGAGTTGTTGGCAGAGAGAGTGATTGGCATTGGAATGGGCTGCCCAGGGAAGGGGTGGAGTCACTGCCCCTGGAGGTGTTCAAGCAAAGGCTGTATGGGGTAAGTCACCTAGTGCCATGGTCTGGTTAATAGGCCAGGGCTGGGTGCTAGGTTGGGCTGGATGAGCTTGGAGGTCTCTTCCAATCTGGTTCATTCTATGATTCTATGATTAAACCTTCATGGCAGAAAAAACAAAATTTCCAAGATCAGGACTGGGGAAAGAGCTGAAAAACAAAGCACTTTGTGGAGGCTGGAGAGGACTAAAGGGAGACAGAGAAACAGGCTTCATATTGGGGGAATGACTGATGTGGTCTCCATGTCTAACTCAAACAACATGAGGAATCATTACCTCAATGTGGAAGGAAGATTTGGGTAAGGTGCAAGGAAAAGGTTTTCTCAGTCTAAGACCAGTTAAGCATGGAGCATATGGAGCTTTCAAAACCTTGATAACAGGAGGCTTCAGGAACCAGTCCTACAACAAAAGCTATCAGCTTTGGTGAGCTGGTGAAAAATGACCTTTGAAGATGAACCCAAAGCTCTTTTCAGCCTAATTTCCTGTGATTTCATGCTGCACCTTGAAAAAGTTGTGGGCTTCTTTTTTTCTGGATGAAAAGCTCTGGGAAACCAAACAGGGGAAATGATTTGAAGGCTCAGGGACATTTATTGCCAGCTACCAAGAGAAAAAAAACCCAACATTAAATAATGACATGTCATAAAAAGCTACTGAATATATTAAACATGCCATTATATTTATTGTAACAATTAAAGCAGCAAAAGCTTAGTAACTAATGAACCTGGAGAGAACTTGGCTTTCAAATAAATTTGGTGATAAAGAATTATTTCTGACAACAGCATTTGTCACAGGCTACCTCTTTCTGCTGCAGCTATTTGTTGTACTTAATAAACAATGAGGGATACATCTTCTGTGCAGGAGAGGAGCTTCAATGAGCATCGTGCAGTCTTCTTGAGGAATTGTAGCCAAGGCTAATTAAATGATTCTAATGAAAACTGTGTAGATAGGAAGGGAATTAATGGCTTCATTTGTACTATTTGTGTATTTCATTGTCAAGTGTGCTGGATATAATTGCAGTGCAAAGAAGGAATCATCAGAATTATTTTTTACTCTGTTGATTCCTCTGCTCCATCAATTTAGCACAGAGGCTTCATTTGCTTTATCTTTAAGAGGGCAACAATGCTAGCCAAAAAAAAAAAACCCAACCCAGAAGTGTAAAAGCTCCACAAAGTTATTGTCTTGTTAGATGGAGAATACAGTTATTGAACAAAACAAAGGTTAACCTTCAATTAAACATACTAAATATATTTAGTGAGCTATTGAAAAGCCATAATGTCTCAGCCCACATGGTTCACTGAAGGCTTAGGAACAAAATAAACTAGAAGAGAAGCAGAAGGAGTTTTCAGATGGTGTGCCTCGAATGTGTGACTGACAAAGGAATGCAGCAGTCCTCCTACCACCTATTTTGTGCAGCTCCTATCAGATAAAGAAGAAACATCTACATTAACACTGTTTTTTTTTCTCACTCTTTTTAAAATGTGACCAGCCTCACATACACAAAAGCAGAAGAAATTTGGGTTTGTTTTGTTGTGTTTTGGTTGTTTTTTTCCCCAGTAAAAGGTTTATATTTCTCTTGTTCAACTGGGGCTCCTCATCTTCAGTGGATGATGAATCACATTGCATTCACACTAACTGCTTCCAGTGGTTTGTATAACCTGGAAAAAATCCAACTGAGATGCATGCAGGTTAGTTGTGGCTGTTCCTCCAAACAGCTTGGAGATCATAGAATCATAGAATCAACCAGGTTGGCAGAGAGCTCCAAGCTCAGCCAGCCCAACCTAGCACCCAGCCCTGTCCAGTCAACCAGACCATGGCACTAAGTGCCTCATCCAGGCTTGGCTTCAACACCTCCAGCCACGGCCACTCCACCACCTCCCTGGGCAGCCCATTCCAATGCCAATCACTCTCTCTGCCAACAACTTCCTAACAACATCCAGCCTAGACCTCCCCTGGCACATTTTGAGATTGTATCCTCTTGTTCTGTTGCTGCTTGCCTGGCAGCAGAGCCCAACCCCACCTGGCTACAGCCTCCCTTCAGGTAGTTGTAGACAGCAATGAGGTCACTCCTGAGCCTCCTCTTCTTCAGGCTGCACACCCCCAGCTGGGGTGGAGGGGAGGGGGCAGAGTCACCATCCCTGGAGGTGTTGAAGCCAAGCCTGGCTGGGGCACTTAGTGCCATGGTCTGGTTGACTAGACAGGGCTGGGTGCTAGGTAGGACTGGCTGAGCTTGCAGATCTCTTCCAACCTGGTTGATTCTATGATTCTATGATTTGGTTTAGTCAAGGACTTGTCAGTGTGAAACTAATTATTTGACTCAATGATTTTGAAGGCCTTTTCCAATCTAAGAATTTCTATGATTCTGTGATGGTCTCCATAGGTTTGCTTTCAGCACTGCTCAGAAAAGTGCTAACTCATTTAACTCAATTTAAAGAGAGGCAGAAGTGCTCAAGAACTTCATTTCAGCTATAAGCCAGGGAAAGGAAAGATCCTGAATTTCAGGAGCTTAAAATATGTTCCTGTTTGACTGCAGTGTGCTCAGAAATCATAGAATCATAGAATCAACCAGGTTGGAAGAGAGCTCCAAGATCATCCAGTCCAACCTAGCACCCAGCCCTATCCAGTCAAGCAGACCATGGCACTAAGTGCCTCATCCAGGCTTTTCTTGAACACCCCCAGGGAGATGAGTTTCTTTGCCATGCCAACATTTCCTGCAGAAAGCAGATGTGCTTTGTGGAAATTTCTGATTAATCAAAAATACACTTTCCCTTTTTTTCTAGATTAGTTCCAGTTGAACAGTTTTGACAACCCAACCATAGCTAAATCCTTTATGCTGAGAATAAAATCTGCCTTTATGGGGTTTGGGGTTTATTTGTCTAAATGTGCTTCCACTGTGCTGTACACAAGCTAACTTTTATAGCCCTGCTAAGTGGAAGGATGTGGGGAAAGGAGGTTGTCTTTGAGAATTCTTCCACTAGAGACATTTCTTTGAGCTAACAAGGCTAATGGCTTTATTTTTTGCCCAAATCAGGGAGATTAATCTACAGCTTGAAAATCAGAACAAAAAGAGCTCTGCTGAAATTTTAAGTCCTGGGTGAAACTATCCTGCTCAAGGGCAGGGGACTAATTGTTCCTCTTTTTGTGAATCCTATTCTGTTTTGTCCCTCCACTTTTCTGCATCTCATAAAAGACAGCATGCTCAGTGAAAACCTCATTGTTGCCTCAGTCCTGATGGTGTGGCAATCTTCATGAGGTTTCAGTTTGCACCTGGCAGTTGGATAGCTCCAGGGCTCGTAGCCTTTCCTCCTCAGAGATGCTCCAGGCCCCTCAGCATCTTTGTAGCCTCCACTGAACTATCTCCAGTAGCTTCCTGTCTCTCTGGAACTGGAGAGACAGGGACTGGACTCTATACTCTAGATGTGGCCTCATTGGGCAGAACAGAAGGGGAAGAGAAGCTCCTTAGACCTGTTATCTACACTCTTAATATTATACTGATTTGTACTGGACATCCCAGAGCTTCTCCCAACTACATGTAGTAGGTTTAAGTCCTGTGTGTGGCCTACAAAGTTGTAATAGTAAAGCAAAACATCTGGAGGTGAGAACCTGATGCCTGGAGCCCCCAGCACAAGGACATGGAACTGTTGGAGTGAGTCCAGAGGAGGCCACCAAGATGCTCAGAGGGCTGCAGCAACTCTGCTATGAGGACAGGCTGCAAGAGTTGGGGCTCTGCAGCCTGGAGAAGAGAAGGCTTGGAGGAGACCTTGGAGTGGCCTTGCAGTATCTGAAAAGGGCTACATGAGGGCTTGGGAGGGACTATTGACAAGGTCTTGTAATGCCAGGATGAGGAGGAATGGGTTTAAACTGGCAGAGGAGAGACTGAAACTGGATGTTAGGAAGAAGTTGTTGGCAGCGAGGGTGGTGAGACACTGGCACAGGTTGAGGGTGGTGAGACATTGGCACAGGTTACCCAGGGAGGTTGTGGAGCACAGCACCACAGAATGTGAATCTTCAATTGCATTCTGTGCTTCTGCGCTCCACAACCTCCCTGGAGGTGTTCAAGGTCAAGTGGAGTGATGCACACCAGCTGTGCTCCTGGTGTGCATCACTCCACCTGACACTGTCCAGAGAGGTTCTTTCTGAGTGCATGGTGAAGTCAGTGTAACCTGGGTGATAAGCAGCAATGAATGGGCTGCCCAGGGAGGTGGTGGAGTTGCTGTCCCTGGAGGTGTTGCAGCCAAGCCTGGCTGGGGCACTTAGTGCCATGGTCTGGTTCATTGGCTAGGGCTGGGTGCTAGTTTGGACTGATTGAGCTTGGAGGTCTCTTTCAACCAGGTTGATTCTATGATTCTACAACTCTATGGTCAGGACATCTTTGGACACTCATTCCTGCCCTTAGCTGACATGGTAATGTAGACACACAAAGCCCTGCACAGCCTCCACTTGCCTCCAGCTGCAGCCTTGGCAAGCTGAGTATTTCATCATTAGTGTCATGTTGTATTGGAGTGATCACTGTGCTATCAGTAGCTGTAATGCTCTAAGGATATAAGCAGAGCAAGTTGAGCAAAGACAGAGTTTTTTATTAGATCTGCTGATAGAGCTGAAAGAAAAGCAGAGCAGATCTTGATTCCCCATGGGAGACTATTTTTGGATGTGAAATAGAGGTCTTCTTTTTCCCATCAGGATATTCAATATTCTTCCCTAAGTCAGAGGTCCAGTATCAGGGTGGGTTGGCAAAAAAGTGCTAAAAGTTAAATAACACCCAAAACAGACGAGTGTGGAGGTGTGGAACAGCTCCTGCATAGAGCCAGAATCACCTTCCCTTTCCTGATGATGTGATGCTCACGTGCTGGTACCTCCTACGTGTGCCATGAGTGGGACCACCAGGTGCAGAGGGAGCCACGTGCTGGGTTTGAATCATTTGTCAAGGTGCCCACAGACTAAATCATCTGAATACCTGAAGTGAAGGGCTCTGGGTTTGTGTCACTAACTCCTGATCCTACAGGCACAAAGGTAAGTCTTTAAACCTGGTGGTGTTCTACTAATTGAAATTACTCTGCTAAAGAACTTTCTCCTGGCAAAATAAACCAAATCCAGTGCTGAAGGGAGGCTGTAGACAGGTGGGGTTGGTCTCTGCTGCCAGGTAACAGCAACAGAACAAGGGGACACAGTCTCAAGTTGTGCCAGGGAAGGTCTAGGCTGGATGTTGTTAGGAAGTTGTTGGCAGAGAGAGTGATTGGCATTGGAATGGGCTGCCCAGGGAGGTGGTGGAGGCACCATCCCTGGAGGTGTTCAAGAAAAGACTGGCTGGGGCACTTAGTGCCATGGTCTGGTTGACTGGCTAGGGCTGGGGGATAGGTTGGGCTGGATGAGCTTGGAGGTCTCTTCCAACCTGGTTGGTTCTATGATTCTATGATTCAGTTCTGAACTGTGACTATAATGGTCCAGCAGACACCGTTGGACTAGTATAGCTAAGAATACTCTGTGCTTAATATGAACCCAAAGACAGCTATTTTGGAGCAAAGAAAGGGCCTCATCTTCTATAGATAGATCTGCATGAGGGCATCCTGTAAAAGAAAAGGGGAAAAAAATCCCTGGTGCTCAGGAAACAAGTTTTGATGACACAGAACTGGAGGGCCAGTACACCTCACTGTGGGATCACCTTCCTTTGACCTGCCTGGCAGCTCTTGGGCTGCTCATTGGTGCCTTGGCTTATTTTGAGAAGGGAACAAAGATTCTTCAAAAGGGAGGGAAAAAAAAAAGTGGATTTCCTTCAGAGCCAATGTTACTTTTCCTGGCTTCTTTCAAAGCCCCAGAGGTAATGTTACTGGCAGCATGGCTGTAAAAAGAACAGCAGGGATCAGATAAAAGGAGGACACTTGCTTTGAATTGTCTCTTCACCCCCTCTTATTTCACAACACTGTTGCCCAGCAGAGTGGATTTTTTTTCTTTCTGTGACTTTTTTTTCCCCCCCCCCCTCTGCTAGTGGATAACAGAAAATAGCATAGCACAAATACAGTAATCTTCCCATTTTCCTATTGAGCAAGAGAGAGAGAGAGAAAACTGGAAGGCAGGCAAAATGTGCAGAATTAAGGAGTTTGCTGCTAACACTCAGGTGGAGGTTTGTGTGCTGTTTACTGCCTCTCTGCTTTACATGGCTCTGTGGGGAAGGAGCAGGGGAATAACTGGGAGATACTGCTGTGTAGGAAAGTGGGAAGCTGCCTGAGTATTAAATAAGAGGAAAATCAATGCAGTCCAAAGGTTGCCTCCAAGGAAACAAAACAACACTTATAAATATGTCTGTCTTGCTTCTTGGTTTTGCCTGCAGACTCAGCTAGCTTAGCTAAACCACCTACTGGAACACAGTGGATTTAGCCTATGGAGGCTGCTGTCTCCTAAAGCCCTCGCTGCTCATCATCCTAGAATCATAGAATCAATCAGGTTGGAAGAGACCTCCAAGATCATCCAGCCCAACCGAGCACCCAGCCCAAACACCCACTCCTAACATCCAGCCTATGCTTCCCCTGGCACAACTTGAGACTGTCCCCCCTTGTTCTGTTGCTGGCTGCCTGGGAGAAGAGGCCAACCCCACCTGGCTACAAACATCTCCCGTCCATCACCTTTGCCAGAGGTCATTGTCTCTTCATGTCCTGGCTAGAACACTTGTATGAGCTCTCCAAAATCTATTTTGATCAATCTGAGCTGCCTTGGATGAAACAAGAGGTAGGAAATGTGGGCCCCAGCTCTGGTCTCAGCAGAGAGGTGGAGTGGTGAGGTGAGGAAGGGACCAAGTGGCAGCAGAAAACAAGGAAACAAGCCTCCATCCCACACTTCAAATCAAGCCTCTCATCCTGTGCAGCTTCCAAGTCACACAAATTTCCATCTGCATTTTTAATACAGATGACATATCACCTAATTACTTAATTACACAAGGCTTTGGAAAGGCTCAGCAATTTGGGGGGAGATAAAAACTTCTCTGGCAAGCTCCATCTGATCATAAGCTCTACAACTCTGGAGGGGATTGCCAGGTTCTATATATGGTTTTTGTGACTATTTTAATTTGGTATTTCCCTGAAATCATTAGAGTTTAATGGGCTCTAAAGAAGGAAACATGGGGTTTGTTTAATTGTTTTATTTTTATTGGGTTTTGGGTATTCAAATGCAGCCACCTAAAATAGGCTGCCAAAATAAGAATTACTTAGATTTCACAGGAAAGGCCAAAGTAATCTTTTTAGTTTTTCTCTCTGCACAAATACTTCCAGGGATAGTAAAAGCATTAGGGCAGAATAAAGAAAATACATTAAATGGAGCAAAGTTCACTGGAAGTAGATCTGAATGTGGTTTGATGGCTGCACACAAAGAGTGGCTGTCAATGGCTCCATGGCTAAGTGTAGGCAATGACAAGCAGAGTCCCTCAGGGATCAGTCCTGGGACCAGTCTTGTTCTACAACTTTGTGGGTGCAATGGACAGAGGCATTGAGTGCAGCCTCAGCAAGTTTGCTGCCCACGCCAAGCTGTGTGGGGCAGCAGACAGGCTGGAGGGCAGGGATCCATCCAGAGAGACCTAGATAGGATGCAGAGGTGGGCACAAGCCAACCTCAGGAGGTTCAGCAAGACCAAGTGCAAGATCCTGCATCTTGGTAGAGGCAATGCCAAGCACAAATCCAGGCTGGGCAGTGAGTGGCTGGAGAGCAGCCCTAAGGAGAGGGACCTGGGGGTGCTGGTGGATGAGAAGCTCAACATGAGGTAGCAGTGTGCACTTGCAGCCCAGAAAGCCAAGCAGAGCCTGGGCTGCAGCAGGAGAAGTGTGGCCAGCAGGGCCAGGGAGGGGATTCTCCCCCTCTGCTGTGCTCTGCTGAGACCCCACCTGGAGTACTGCATCCAGTGCTGGAACCTCTATGACAAGTGAGATGTGGAGATGCTGGAGTGTGTCCAGAGCAGGGCCAGGAGGATGCTCAGAGGCTGCAGCAGCTCTGCTGTGAGCACAGACTGAAAGAGTTGGGGCTGTGCAGTCTGCAGAAGAGGAGGTTCCCAGGTGACCTTCTTGTGGCCTTCCAAGATCTGAAGGGGACTACAAAAAAGCTGGGTAGAGACTTTTGATGCTGTCAGGGAGTGCCAGGACTGCAGGGAATGGAGCAAAACTGGAGGTGGGGAGATTCAGACTGGATGTGAGGAGGAAGTTGTTGAGCAGGAGAGTTGTGATAGCCTCTTGGCCCAACTTGAGGCAATTTCCTTTCATCCAACCATTTGTTACCAGGGAGAAGACACCAACCCCCACCTTGCTCCAACCTCCTATCAAGGAGTTGTAGAAGGCCATAAAGTCTTTCAGCAGCCTCCTTTTCTCCAAGCTAAACAACCTCAGTTCTCCCAGCTGCTCCTCACCAGATCTGTTCTCCAAAACCCTTTGTTACCCCATCTCTGGATGAGCAGATGTTAAACTATCTGTGTGGAAGGTGGTTGTCAGCTCTAACTGATAGGTTAATTAGCACTGAAATTAGTGGTTTGGTTTGAGATGGGAGGAGGATTCTGATAAATGGATTAATAATATTGAGTTATGCACTTCATTAGTTACTTGCCTCCACAAAACCCTCAAATCTTGTTTGATCCTAAATGATGGAGGTCTCTTATCCTCTTGAGAGGAGCCAAGAGCAACCTGGCTGCCAGCCTGAGAGGCACTGTGCAGAGTCCTCAGGTTCTTCTGTTGCCTCTGGGGGAGAGGAAAGCCATTGTGGAGAATTGCAGCAGTTAGATTCCTCACTGCTGTTTTGTGGTTCCTAATTAATCACAGAACACAGAATCACAGAATCCTTTCAGTTGGGAAAGACCTCTAAGACAGTTGAGTCCAACTGTCAACTCAACACCTTCAGGGCCATGAGGATGCTCAGAGGGCTGCAGCAGCTCTGCTATGAGGACAGGCTACAAGAGCTGGGGCTCTGGAGCATGGAGAAGAGAAGGCTTCAAGGAGATCTTAGAGTGGCCTTCCAGTATCTGAAGGGGCCTACTGGAAGTCTGGGAAGCAACTCTTGACCAGGTCTTGTAATAACAGGACAAGGGGTAATGGGTTTGAACTGGCAGAGGGTAGATTGAAACTGGATGTTAGGAAGAAGTTGTTTGCAGTGAGGGTGGTGAGACATTGGCACAGGTTGAGGGTGGTGAGACACTGGCACAGGTTGCCCAGGGAGGCTGTGGAGCACAGAATCATAGAATGAGATCTTTGATCACATAAGGCCAGGCTGAATGAGGCTCTGGGCAGCCTGATCTAGGGTAGGGTGTCCCTGCCCATGGCAGGGGGGTTGGAACTAGATGATTCTTGTGGTCTCTTCCAACCCTGACTGATTCTATGATTCCAAATCTCCCCTGAAGTAACTTGAGGCCATTTCCTCTCCCTTGGGAGAAGCAGAGGTCTAGTAAAGTTCCTATGGGATGTTTAACTGAAAGAAAAAAGGGGTGGGGGGTGAGGAGGGGAAGTTGATGTGCTTCTGGGAAACATGTTTTCAAATATATCAGTTACTCAGCCACTCTTACCCTCAGGCATTTTCCATCACCTCATCCTGGAATATGCCCTCAGGAGAGTCAAAGGTCTGGCTTCTCAGCAGATATTAAAATACTGCCATTCTCATGACAAATCAGGGCAAAGCTGCTCATTGAAGCAGACACAAGCTTGTTAGGCTAGGGAAGCTTAATTTACTGCTGAGTGTCCTGCAGAGCCTTCACTGAACAGCACCTGCGATATGCTGAGCTCGCTGAGGCAGGTCATGGAGTGAGTGGCTGGATCCTCAGATACCCTGAGCAGAAGAACTGTTAACACAGCCAGGACACATTTAACCTTGCCTCTGAGCCTTGCCAGCACTAAGATCACAGGATGTTAGGGGATGGAAGGGACCTCTGGAGATCTTTGAGTCCAACTCCATGCCAGAGCAGGATCATATAATCTTGTGCAAGTCACACAGGAACACATCCAGATGCGTCTTGAAAGTCTCCAGAGATGGAGACTCCACAACCTCCCTGGGCAGCCTGCTCCAGTGCTCCATGACCCTTACAGTAAAGAAGTTCTGTCTCACATTGGGGTGGAATTCTCTGTGCTGCAGTTCCCGTCCCTCGCTCCTTGTCCTATCACAGGGTGCAAGTGAGCAGAGGCTGTCCCTGTCCCTTCCCAGCCCTTAGACATTGATCAGATTCCATTTCAGTCTCCTCTCCAGACTAAACAGCCTCAGGGCTCCCAGCCTTTCAACATAACTCAGCTCTCCAGTCCCTTGCAGCCCTCTGCTGAACTCTCTCCACTAGGTCCCTGTCCCTCTTGAACTGAGGAGGCCCAGAACTGGATGCACTATTCCAAGTGGGGCCTCACTCAGGCAGAGTAGAGGGTGAGGAGAACCTCCCTTGATCCGCTGGTCTTTTAGTGCTGGTCACTAGGTTGTAATGAAATAGAAGTGAGATCTTGAGAGGAGTTAGATAAAACTTTGTAACCCAGCTGCATTCTGCCAAACCCACAACAGCGAGCAGGCAGCAGCCCCAATTATTCCCCCAGTTGCTGATGTTAAAATGTCTCTGGGCTGATTACACAGACAGGTATGTGAAGGTGTCTGTTAAATCGAGCTGCCTTTTGTACAGCTGCAGCATCTTCCTGTCTTCTCAGGAGAGCTGAATTTTACTGACAAGTGCATGTCACGCTTCCATATCACCCATTGATTTGCCATTAATCTGCATTTCCTCCAGCACTTTGAAGGGAAGTTAGGCAGAGCTACATGGTGTCCTGATTAACACCTGAGTGCAGAAGCATTTCTGGCGTGCTTGATTATTAATAGAACAAGTGTAGTTAATTGCACTGGGTTGAATCGTCCCTGTCACTGATTAATGACTGAGTGCACTCTTTGGGTTTTCAAGATCTTAGGCTGCAAGAGAAAAAGCACAGACATTCCCATCCTAAGAGTATTTGTTACTGTGTTTAAGGAATTGCCCATCTTCAAGATTGAGATAAAGAATTCAAGAAGGGGTGGAGAAATGCAAAGTTAGGATTCCACAAACACTATGAGGAGAGGCTGAGAGAGCCTGCAGAAGAGGAGGCTCAAGGCAGAGCTCATTGCTGGCTACAACTACCTGAAGGGAGGATGTAGCCAGGTGGGGTTGGGCTCTTCTCCCAGGCAACCAGCAACAGAACAAGGGGACACAGTCTCAAGTTGTGCCAGGGAAGGTCTAGGCTGGATGTTGTTAGGAAGTTGTTAGCAAAGAGAGTGATTGGCATTGGAATGGGCTGCCCAGGGAGGTGGTGGAGTCACTGTGCCTGGAGGTGTTGAAACAAAGCCTGGATGAGGCACTTAGTGCCATGGGCTTGATGACTGGCTAGGGCTGGGTGCTAGGTTGGACTGGATGATCTTGGAGGTCTCTTCCAACCTGGTTGATTCTATGATTGTCACTTATAACAACAGAGAAGGTAAGCTGGAAAAGACCTAGAGACAGGCAGCAGCTGTCCCTTAACTAGAGCAGCAACTGTCTGACTGCAAGAACCAGTAACCTGTGGTGGTGTTTATAGTGAGAACTGTAAAATATCTGTATAATGCAAGTGACTTCATTGACCTGATGGAGCTCATTTCATGCTGCTAGTTTGCATATCTACAACTACCTGAAGGGAGGCTGTAGCCAGGTGGGGTTGGGCTCTGCTGCCAGGCAACCAGCAACAGAATAAGGGGACACAGTCTCAGCTGTGCCAGGGCAGGTCTAGGCTGGAGGTTAGGAGGAAGTTCTGCACAGAGAGAGTGATTGGCATTGGAATGGGCTGCCCAGGGAGGTGGTGGAGTTGCTGATCCCGGAGGTGTTGAAGCAAAGCCAGGATGGGGCACTTAGTGCCATGGTCTAGTTGGGTGCTAGGTTGGGCTGGATGATCTTGGAGGTCTCTTCCAACCTGGTTGATTCTATGATTCTGTATGTTAAGGGGAGCTTCCCAGCAGGTGCTGGATGATAGAAAGTCCTTCAGTTTTGGAGCTGGCTGTTTTGCAGTTTGAAACTTTGTTTCTTGAAAAGAATAATTTCTGCTAAATCAGCACAATGTGGGAATGCTTCTTTCATTTCATGGAAAGATGAAGGGAAGATTTACAGCCCAAGCATAGCTCTTAAGTGCAAGGAGTACTACTAGTAAAGCACAAGCTGCATCAAAATCAGAACAAAATTCTCAAGGGGGAATAAAACCAAGCAAAGTCAGAATGGTGCTCAAGCAGAACTGAAGTGGTGTAGCCTGGTGTGCTAGTTTGAAGCTAGCTGGAATATTTTGGTGAGAAGAATTGGATGATAGGCTGGGAAAAGGAACCGATGGTGATGGCTGTTGCACTCATAGGCTTGCTGAGATGGATGAAAACAAGAACACAAGCATAGATAAGAGTTGCTCTCTGGCTCTGGCTGCCTGCACCTCTCTCTCTAACCTGCCATCTGTGTAACTAATCCTTCTGATTCCTAACTCCCCATGTCAATTCTCCAAACCCACCCTGAACGTAAGGCAAAGTCTGGGATAAGGTAGAGAAGTGGAAAGGAGGTGGAAGGGTGGTTGGGAGCCCCTGCTGGGCACTCTGGTTTCTGGGAGGGCTGTTGTGTTTCTGTATTACTTTTTAACTTATCTATTTCTGTCTATGGCTGTACAGATTGTAAATACCTGGCCTTGAGCTCTGTGGTAGCAGGTTGGACTTGATGATCTATGAGGTCTCTTCCAACGTTGGTGACACTGTGATACTGTGATACCTGCTTGGATATTGTGCTAAGCTGTAAATGTAAAGCTTCATTTTAATTCTCAGCACAGCTGAGTCTAGTCTGGGTGATTTCATAAGAGGGGGGGGGGGGGGGGGGCAGGTAACAGCCAGGCTATCCCACCTGGTTGCTTTAAACATGTACTTTGCACATAGTAAGAAGTTAACAGTAATTTAATACTCTTTGTGTGTGGGTGCCATGGTTTAGTTAATTAGAAGGGTTAGGTAATAGGTTGGACTTGATGATCCTAGAGATCTCTTCCAACCTGGTTAATTCTGTGATCCCATCAAAAAAGTCTTTTTTGTTTCTTTTTAGGTTTCTTTTTTTGTTTAATGAAGACAACTGTTTGTGGAGAGAACATTTGATATCTTTTTATAGAGTGTAAACACATACCACCTAAAATTAACCAAGTTCAGTCTCGCCTCTTGCTGCAGTCAGAGCAATGCCTGACTGCTGCAGCTCACTGAGATACAAAGTGCTCCCTGAAAGATTTAATGCACTGCTTCTCCTGTGACTGAATTTAATCAAACTGCATTGAAAATGTTGTGCCAGTCATGAAAATAACTGGAAAATCAGAGCATCACAGATCTGTAGAATGGTTTGGGTTGGAAGGGACTTAAAAGATCATAGAATCAGAGAATCAAGCAGGTTGGAAGAGAGCTCCAAGCTCATCCAGCCCAACCTAGCACCCAGCCCTAGACAATCAACCAGATCGTGGCACTAAGTGCCCCAGCCAGGCTTGGCTTCAACACCTCCAGGGATGGTGACCCAACTACCTCCCCTTGCAGCCCATTCCAATGCCAATCACTCTCTCTGACAACAACTTCCTAACAACATCCAGCCTAGACCTGCCCTGGCACAGCTTGAGACTGTGTCCCCTTGTTCTGTCACTGGCTGTCTGGCAGAAGAGCCCAACCCCACCTGGCTACAGCCTCCCTGCAGGGAGCTGCAGACAGCAATGAGCTCTGCCCTGAGCCTCCTCCTCTCCAGGCTGCACACCCCCAGCTCCCTCAGCCTCTCCTCACAGGGCTGTGCTCCAGGTCCCTCATCAGCCTTGGTGCCCTTCTCTGGACACATCTCTTGAATTGGGAGCCCAGAACTGGACACAGTACTCAAGGTGTGGCCTGACCAGTGTTGAGTACAGGGGATTATCCAGTTCCAATACCTCTGCTATACACAGGGACACCTCCCACTAGCTCAGGTTGCTAAGGATCCTAGGAGAGCAGAGCCAAGGGGCAGAATCCCCTCCCTTGCCCTGCTGCCCACACTGCTCTTGCTGCAGCCCAGCACAGGGTTGCTGTCTGGGCTGCACTCACACTGCAGGCTCCCACGGAGCTTTTAATCAGCCCAGACCCCCAGGTCTTTTCCTCTGAGTGTGCAGAAATCTTTATTCTTCAAACTGCAATCTAAGCCCTCGCTTTTCTCCCCAGAGGGATGGCCTCTGTGTGTTTCTGTGGTACTTTGCTGCTTTGGGTACCTGAGCAACTGTAATATCACAATTATGGGAGCCACATGACAGCAAAGAAACTCCAAACACATGTCAAAAGCTCAGCGGAGAATGACTCAGAGCAGGAGAGTTGGAGGAAGTGGGTGGAGAATTACCAAGTTTCCACACATTTATCAGGCTTAGTCATAATTTAGCTGTTGAGAAGCTAAGCTATGGCAAAAGCTGGAGGAAAAAAAAATCATGCAGACATGCAAAAAGCCACTGCAGATGCTTCAGCAAAATCAGACCTGGTGGCACCACTGAAGGGCCAGGTGCAGGCAGCAGCAGAACGATGGTTTTTGAATGCCTCTGTTAGATGAAGATGATTGTGTTCAAGCTGTGCCAGGGCAGGTCTAGGCTGGATGTTAGGAGGAAGTTGTTGTCAGAGAGAGTGATTGGCATTGGAATGGGCTGCCCAGGGAGGTGGTGGAGTTGCTGTCCCTGGAGGTGTTGAAGCCAAGCCTGGCTGGGGCACTTGGTGCCACAGTCTGGTTGATTGTCTAGGGCTGGGTGCTAGGTCAGGCTGGGTGAGCTTGGAGCTCTCTTCCAACCTGCTTGATTCTATGATTCTATGGCTTAGTACTGGACTTGGTAGAGTAAGGTTAATGGTCGGACACAACCATCTTGAGGGTCTCTTCCAACCTAAATAATTCTGTGAACTTGAAATGGAGATTCAAGGCAGATTTGGGTTTTTACATCATCATTTTTCCAACCCTACAGCCATAGCTCAGGACATCCTGCGCCATTTCAGTCACCTACCTCATTTCCCTGTAAGTGATGACAGCACACATTGTACAGAGCTTATATATATGAAAAAAAGAAAGATTCTAAAAGCCATCAAGATGCCACAAAAAGACAGCAAGCTCCATTTTGTCTTTTATTGGCCATCTGCCATCCCCGGGATGGGAGTCAATAACGATCCGTCAAACGATTAACACAGCTAATAAATAGTCACAAAATAACCTCATTTGCCAACCACTAGTAGCCACCAGTTGGAAATTAATGTACTGTAGCTATTTGGTACCACACCTGCCACCCAAGCAGATGGAAAGGAGACAGGATCTAAGAGATGATGATTAATGAGGAAAACGACATGCAGAGGGAAGTGTTTAGACACGGGAAGCTCCTTTCTGCCAGGTACAGGACTGTGCTCAGTGTGGCCTTGCAAAGGAAATGACACTGCAAGGACTGCTGAGGTGCCACACAAAGCCATGGCTCTCCATGTGCCTCTCCCATCCACAGTGAAGCCAGGAAATCATAAACTCATAGAATGGTTTAGGTTGGAAGGGATCTCAAAGCTCAGCCAGTTACAACCCCCCCCTGCCACTGGAACAGGTCACTCAAGGCCTCATCCAACCTGGTCTTAAACACCTCCAGGGAGGTTGGGGAGCACAGAAACACAGAATGTGATCAAAGATCACATTCTGTGCTTCTGTGCTCCCCATCCTCCCTGGGCAACCTGTGCCAGTGTCTCACCACCCTCACTGGAAAGAACTTCTTCCTAACATTCACTTTCAACTGAACTTAAGGAAAAACTTCTTTAGTTTGAGAGTGAATGGAGCCCTGGACCAGGCTGTTCAGAGAGGCTGTGGAGTCTCCTTCTCTGGAGACTTTCAAAGGCTGTTTGCACACATTCCTGTATGACCTGATCTAGGCATAGCTGTATCAGCAAGGGGGGATGAACAAGATGATCTCCAGATCATCTTCCAACCCCCACCATTCTGTGCTACTGATTCTGTGGCAGTTTAGGAAATCAGTTCAGGTATCACAAATTCCAGGCTGATTTTTTTAACTCTGTCCTACATTGTCCTTAATTTTTACAAGTTTAACCTCACACTGCATGTTGGAGTCCAGCTGGGGAATAGCACACACTTGCCTACCTCTGAATAAGTCAAAGACATTGTGTGGAGAGGACTTAAACTGGGGGAGAACAAAAGAATTAGGGAATTGTCAATACTGTCATGTTTCCTCTAAGCTCCCTGTGGGGTTCTGAGAGCTGAGGGAGCATAATTTCACCATACCCATACAAAGAGTTGAGGGATTAGTGTCATGCCTTCAATTCATGAAGCCTGCAAAAATTCAGAAGAGATGCTCAGAAAGAAAGGGAAGCTTAAGCAGAAGAGAAAAGCAGTGGGTTCTGCTTATCTAAAGATGATGTCTTCTTTAACGCTGGGATCAGACAAAACAGAGACATTTTATGTGACACTACATGGAGATAAGGAGTGTTTGTCTCTCCTCTGCTTATGAACCACTTAGGCTTCTCTTCAATTATCCAAATACATTAGCGAACACAGACAAAAAAAATCAGTGACAAATTCAGACTCCATGAAAGGCTTTTTAATTCCTGACTTCTTCTTTCCTGCAGTCAAACACAGACAGCTGCAGTTCCCGGCTGAAAAGATTCCACCCTTTTGAAATTCATGGGAATTGCTGAGAAGATTCATGGGAACTGCTCCCTCCTGTGGAGCAGCTGTTGAGCAGAAGAGGGTCACCCACCAGGAATGCAGACGTGGCTTCAGTTATCACCTAGGGACCAAGGACCACTTTTGACCTCATCTAAGCATGATGGCCAAGGGCACATACTGCTGTTGGGAAGGGCTATCACATCCAGGTGGAAAGCTCATCACAACAACAGGCTGATGGTGGAGAAAGGAATAAAGAAAATATAGAATCATAGAATGGTTTAGATTGAAAGGGACCTCAAAGATCACCCAGTTCCAATCCCCTGCCATAGGCAGGGACACCTCCCACTAGAACAGGTTGCTCAAGGCCTCATTCAACCTGGTCCGGAACACCTCCAGGGAAGTTGTGGAGCACAGAAGCACAGAATGTGATCTTTGATCTTTGGTCACATTCTGTGCTTCTGTGCTCCACAACCTCCCTGGGCAGCCTGTGCCACTATCTCACCACTCTCATTGGAAAGAGCTTCTTCCTAACATCCAGTTTCAATCTCCCCTCTGCCAGTTTAAACTCATTCTTCCTCATCCTGGCATTACAAGACCTCCTGTAGCCCCATTCAGATACTGGAAGGCCACTATGAGGTCTCCTGGAAGCCTTATCTTCTCCAGGCTATCTCTTCTGTCTTCCACCCTGATCTTTGTGTTCCTGAATCCAGCTCCCACCTCCTGCGAAGTGCAGCCTGGGACTTGCCCAGTGCCTACCCCTAGTATCAGTGGTGCCAATGTTGCCAACACTGCCATTGGGCCCAAGTAAAGACTGGGCAAGCAGAAAGGAAGGATAAGGAATAAACAAAGCTATTGTGAGTGGAAGTAAGGTAAAATCATAGAATCAACCAGGTTGGAAGAGACCTCCAAGATCATCTGATCTAACCTAGCACCCAGCCCTAGCCAACAACCAGACCGTGGCACTAAGTGCCCCAGCCAGGCTTGGCTTCAACACCTCCAGGGACAGTGACTCCACCACCTCCCTGGGCAGCCCATTCCAGTGCCAATCACTCTCTCTGACAACAACTTCCTAACAACATCCAGCCTGAACCTTCCCTTACACAACTTGAGACTGTGTCCCCTTGTTTTGTCACTGGTTGCCTGGCAGAAGAGCCCAACCCCTCCTGGCTACAGCCTCCCTGCAGGTATCTGTAGACAGCAATGAGGTCCCCCCTGAGCCTCCTCTTCTCCAGGCCAAATAACCCCAGCTCCCTCAGCCTCTCTTCAAAAGGTTTGTGTTCCAGGCCCCAGCTTCATTGCTCTTCTCTGGACACATTCCAGTATCTCAACATCTCTCTTGAATTAAGGGGCCCAGGAGATTGAGTGGCCCTGAAAAACACCCACAGGTACTGTGGTTTTTTGCTCGTTTTTCAGTTATTCTTTTCATTTTCCTGCCCCTTTCTCTTTCCTGCCTGAGCAGCAGTTAATCAGCACCTTTGAACATTCATTTTCTCCATTCCAGATACTCTATGGAAAAGTAGAAGCATATAGGGAGCAAAATAATAAAAAGTAAAATACATGACATTGGCATACCTGAGCCTAGCAGCTTCATTTCTAGCACATTCCTGCTCTTGTCAATCAAAGAAATGCAAATTTAGAATGATGTACAAGAGGCAGGATGGATGAGAACTTAATAAAATGTCTTCTCAGCAGCAATGAAGAGACCATCATATCTATGTCCCTCAATCTAGCAAAACAGTCTAGACAGAGTTAAATGAAGGGAAGGCAGTTTTATATCCAGGCTAGCAAGGTGTGGGTGGTTTGGTGAAAGCAGAAATGGTGGCAAATGCATGTGCAGGTGGACACACACACACACACAGATGATTTTGTAGTGGGAACTCTGCCAGACCTCTGGGACAAGGGAAGTCCTTCTACCCCTATACTCAGTGCTGGTCAGACCACAGCTTGAGTGCTGTGTCCAGTTTTGGGCTCCTCAATTTAAGAAAGATGTTGAGGTGCTGAAAGTTGTCCTGAGAAGGGCAGCAAGGCTGGGGAGGGGCCTGGAGCACAGCCCTGTGAGGAGAGGCTGAGGGAGCTGGGGGTGTGCAGCCTGCAGCAGAGGAGGCTCAGGGCAGAGCTCATTGCTGTCTGCAACTACCCACAGGGAGGCTGTAGCCAGGTGGGGTTGGGCTCTGCTGCCAGGCAATCAGTGACAAAACAAGGGGACACAGCCTCAAGTTCTGTCAGGGCAGATTCAGGCTGGATGTTAGGAAGAAATTATCACAGTATCACAGCATCATCAGGGTTGGAAGAGATCTCACAGATCATCAAGTCCAACCCTTATTTTCAAGTCCAACCCTTTTTTCAAGTCCGACCCTTATTATTCTTCATGGAAAGAGTGATTGGCATTAGAATGGGCTACCCAGGGGGGTGGTGGAGTCACCATCCCTGGAAGTGTTTAAGAGAAGGCTGGATGAGGCACTTAGAGCCATGGTTTAATTAATTAGAAGGTGTTAGGTGAGAGGTTGGACTTGATGGTTCTAGAGGTCTCTTCCAACCTGGCTAGTTCTGTCATTCTGTGACAGGTTGTGAAAGCAGATGTGGAACTAGGAAAAAAACCCTCTTGACTTCTGAATGGGCAGGACTTCAATTATTTTGACACTTAGGAAGTCAAATGGAATGATTTCGGAGAGGATGCTTGTTCCTGGGAAAAGTCAAGAGCTGTCAGAGTACTCCAAGTGTCAGACAAACACCAGAACCTGGCCTTTTAAAAAAAGCTGGAAGGAATCAAGGCTCAGTTTCCAGACCAGCTGAGTGAAAAGGTGGTTAACTTCAATCAACCATGAAGTTCTGGGTCAGATAGACCAAAAATCTATGTTAATAGGGAGATTTAAGTAGGACATGGAACTGTTGGAGCAGGTCCAGAGGTGGCCACAAAGATGCTCAGAGGGTTACAGTAGCTGAGAGAGTTGGGGCTCTGCAGCCTGGAGAAGAGAAGGCTTGGAGGAGACCTTGGAGTGGCCTTCCAGTATCTCAAGAGGGCTACAAGAGGGTTGGGGCTGGACTATAAACAAGGTCTTGTAATGACAGGATGAGTAGGAATGGGTTTGAACTGGCAGAGGGGACAGTTAAACTGAATTTTAGGAAGAAGCTCTTTGCAATGAGGGTGATGAGACACTGGTACAGGTTGCCCAGGGAGGTTGTGGAGCACAGAATTAAAACAACTCAATTAAACAGAATTAAAACTCCATTATTAAGTGGGTGCTCAACAGGTTCAACAAGGTCCTGCAGCGGATCCTGCATTTAGGTCACAACAATCCCATGAATGCTCCAGGCTTAGGGCAGAGTGGCTGGAAACTGTCTGGTAAAAAAAGGATATGGAGGTGTTGGTTGACTGACAGCAGCTGAAGATGAGCCAGGGTATGCCCAGGTGGGCAAGAAGGATCAGCAATAGTGTTCCCAGCAGGACCAGGACAGCCATCATGACCTTGCGTGAGGCCCTGGTGAGGCCACACCACCTCAAGCACTGGGTTCACTGCAAGGACAATAAGGCACTGGAACATGTTCAGAGGAGGGCAGTGAAGCTGGTAAAGGGTTTGGGAGGAGCAGCTGAGGGAACTGGGGCTGTTTAAATCTTGAGGAAAGGAGGCTTTTGTGATTCTATGAAAATTAGATCATCAGAGAATCACAAAATCTCAGCACGGTAGAGGTTGGAAGTGACCTCTGAAGATCATAGAATCAAGCAGGTTGGAAGAGACTGCCAAGATCATTCAGTCCAACCTATCAGCCCTATCCAGTCAACCAGACCATGGCACTAAGTGCCCCATCCAGGCTCTGCTTCAACACCTCCAGGGATGACAACTCCACCCCTCCCTGGGCAGCCCATTCCAATGCCAATCACTCCCTCTGTGAAGAACTTCCTCCTAACATTCCCTTACTAAAGTAGGGTCACCTAGAGCAGGTTGCTCTGGATCACAGTGGCCAGGTGGGTTTGGCACCATGTCAGGCACATAGCCATCATTAATTTTAACTTTCTTTACTCACCTGGTTATTTCACATTTCTAAAAGCAAGGGGATTTCAAATTCAATGAAGCATTTACTGAGAGTGTGGAGTGGGATCTTTCAACAACTCCAAAAGTTGTTCAACAACTTCATTTCTTCCAGAATGGGGAAATTGTTTTCCATGTGTTTTTGTCCCCTCCAGAGATTTGTTTCTGATGAAGTGGCACTTCTATTTAAAAAGCAAGTGTTGGCGAAGTCTCAATCTGTTCTAACACACAGGAATCACAAAAGCCTCACGATGTGGCTGGCAGTCATGGCAGCCCTGATTAGATCCCAGCCTTCAGCAGACTTCTGGACACGTGTAACATCACTTAGTGGAGATGGGAGAACATTTGATCAACTGCAGAAACAAGAAACAAAACAGAAACCAGAAGCAGTAGGTGCTGGGCTCTGGGATGAAGATGGAGACCCACAGGCTAAGGATCCATGAAGGAGCACAGCATTGACTCAGCTGCTCCTTAAGCCTCCAGTTGCTACATGCTCTCACATGGAGACCCACAGGCTAAGGATCCATGAAGGAGCACAGCATTGACTCAGCTGCTCCTTAAGCCTCCAGTTGCTACATGCTCTCACACGAAGATGGAGACCCATGGGCTAAGGATCCATGGAGGAGCACAGAGCTGACTTAGCTGGTCCTTAAACCTCCAGTTGCTACATGCTCTCACACGAAGATGGAGACCCATGGGCTAAGCATCCATGAAGAAGCACAGAGCTGACTTAGCTGGTCCTTAAACCTCCAGTTGCTACATGCTCTCACACAAAGATGGAGACCCATGGGCTAAGGATCCATGAAGGAGCACAGAGCTGATTTAGCTGGTCTTTAAACCTCTAGTTACTACATGCTCTTACTTGGCAGGGTCACTATGCACTTGTTAAAGACTTTGCAGAAGCCATGATGTCATTTTTTTCTTCCCTCACAGGGAGCTACAAATCAGCCATGAGTACAGAGAGCAATGGGAAGCAGGCAGGCATGCAGGAAAGGTGAGGATATCCAGAGGGAGATGGTCTTCCACCTGCTAAATCATCACCCATTGGAGGTCAGTGGAATGTGATGAACAGAAACATGCCTTCTGAATGCTAAAGAGTGGATTTAAATGCTGAAATTCAGAGGGAAACACTGAGAAATGTTCAGATAGTGATGTGCTCTTTCAACAAGGACTGGAGAATATTTATCACAACACAACAGACCACTGGAGGGGGGGAAAAAAGACAGCAAAAAACTTGTCTGGATCTCAAAGAGACTCTTATTTATGCTTCAAATATTTCCTGTATTAATATTTTTCTTGGCAAAAAGAAGCAGAGAAAATATTTTGGGAATCGTTTTGAAGGCATTCACAGTTTGGGAAGCATCAGTTCAAAAGATCCCAGTGGGTGACCTCTTAGCCTGGCTGTTTCTTAAGAGAAATAAAATGAAGCTTATCTTCTGAAATAAAACTTGCCAGAGAAGTCCTTGGGAAGCAGCAAGTAGTAAGAAATGTATGGGGATAAATGCAGTGAAGAGATACAAGAACATTTCTGCCTCCTTACTGACCTTTGTGCCCACTTTGGCCAGTATAGGCTCCATATCTTTGCTTCTTTCCTGGATACAAGAATGTGAGCAGCTTAAGGGGAGTCTACTGTCAGAACTCAGACTTGTGCATGTAAATGTGTATCTTCCCTCATCTGCTTCAAGGAGAACTGGAAATCACTGGCCAGATGAAAAGGAAGCAGATTTCTCTGGCAGATGCTGAGCTCCTTCTTTGTTTCATGCATGGCATGGCCAGTATGAGAAGAAATCTAAGTAATAAGAAGCTAGGAAGAATGTGTATGCCAGCAGTCCTTGCTGGGTGAGTGTCCAAGAGCTACTGCTCAAGATGCACAGCAAAAGCAGCATTGGCAGATTTATCCCAGGCTGTCAAGCCCATATTAGAGCACAGACGTGGCAGGATTTCATGGTGGCATTGGCCACAGAACAGTTATTTACATACAGGCCTTGAGGGCAACACTGAGGTCCTTTTTGTTTATCTATAGTTCTGGCTCTGGTTCTTGGAGCTCTTTGCTTTCTGGCTAGAAGCTGCCTTTCTGTAACAGCTCCTACAAATGAAGCCAAACACCTACTTTGGATTAGGCTGCAGGAACTCAGTGTACAGCATAACCTTGACTCCTATGGGTCCTCCCTTCCAGTGGGCATTGGGACCCCACAACCCACCCAGCTGGGGCTCTCCATACCTACAAAGACAGGCAGCTGTCACTTTTCTTTTGATGGCACACTTCTTTCTAGGGGATGAGTTAACAGCAAGGCAGCCACCTTCCCAAGGCCTGCTGGCAGCTTCTGGCTGGACAAAACCATCACCTGGGGCTGCTTTCATAGTGATCAATACTTGGCATGAACTGGACACAGCAGTAGTCACTGAATGATAAACTAATAGGATGGTTTGGGCTGGAAAAGACTTTTAAAGGCTATCTAGCCCAATGGCTCTGCAATCATAGAATCAACCAAGTTGGAAGAGACCTCCAAGGTCATCCAGCCCAACCTATCAGCCAGCCCTGTCCAATCAACTAAACCATGGCACTAAGTGCCCCAGCCAGGCTTTGCTTCAACACCTCCAGGGATGGCAACTCCACCACCTCCCCGGGCAGCCCATTCCAATGCCAATCACTCTCTCTGGGAAGAACTTCCTCCTAACATCCAGCCAAGACCTCCCCTGGCACAACTTGAGACACCAGGGACACCTGCCACTATGGCAGGTTGCTCAGAGCCCCAGACAACTTGAACTGAAATATTTTCAGGGATGATCTTGGAGGTCTCTTCCAACCTGGTTGATTCTACGTTGCATTTACCATCTCTTTGAGGAATCTGGGCTAAAGTTTCACTCCCCTCAGAGTAAAAAAGTATCTTCCTTTTATCTAGTATAAGTCTTCTACTAGTTTAAATCCACCACCCTTTTTCCTGGCACACCAGGCCCTGCTAAAAGGTCTGTCCCCAGCTTTCTTGTAGGCCACTTTAAGCACTGGAAGGCCACCAGAAGGACTCTCTGGAGGCTTCCTTTCTCCAGGCTGAAGGAGCCCTACTCTCTCAGCCCATGTATCACATCTCTACCTCCAGAAGATGCTGCAGGCACGCAGCTTTGTTCTCTACAGAAGAGCCACAGACATCTTTTCATCACTCTCTGCCTGAGCTTCAGCCATCAGCAGGCGGCTTTGCCACGTTGTCCTAGAGATGACTAGAAGCAGATGGAGCGGGGCATAGAGTCGCCCTCATTTTCCATCTGCCACCATCTACTTTTAGCTCCACAAGTCCTTAGGAGGGTTTTAAGTCTCTTGGCTAGCACTGTCTGCTTCGGAGAATTCATACCCCCCTCCTCCCCGAGACGCTGCCCCTGATGCTGCAGTGTGCATCATCTACTGCATGCTGCACAACTCAACAACTTTCCAGACCTTCCATGGATCTCTCTCTCTCCCTCTCTCTCTATTTTTAATGCTAAAATAAAAGCAGATGATGTATTGAAGACCTCCCTGCATGCTGTATTTATGCAGAGCATAAAAAAGTGATAGGAGGTTTTTGCTAGCTTCAATAACATCGAGTTGAATACATGCGAGTGTGGTGCAATATAAGATCATAAATCTCACAACCTTCTCACAAGGAGATTCCTTGGAAAAACACTTTTTCTTTTGAATTTTGGCTGCCATGAATGCAGACCTACTGTGTTAGAGCACCTCATAAGCAGAAAGCCCAAGCAGTACAGACATATGGATTTCAGGTTAAATATTTACAGATACCCTCATCAACTGAAAATTTCCAACAAGATGGGGGGGACACAGAGCCTGCAGTTACTAAAGTGTGATGGGCTTGAAATGGCTGATTCTATCTTACTGTTCATAGAATCATCAAACTGTAGAACCACAGGATGGTTTGGGTTGGAAAAGGACCTTAAAGATCATCTAGTTCCAGATGTAGGCATGGATGACTTCCACTAGACTAAGTTGCTCAAAGCCCCATCCAATCTGGCCTTGAATCTTCCAGAGATGAGGCATCCATAGCTTCTCTGGGGAACCTGTTCCAGTGTCTCACTACCCTCATTGGAGAGAACTTCTTCCTCAGGTCTAATCTTAAATTGCTCTCTTTCAGTTTGAAGCCCTTACACTATACCCCAGCTCTTATCAATGAAGAATCCAACTCCTTATTTCCTTTAGACCACATTCAAACACTAAAAGGCCACGATCATAGAATGATTTGGGTTGGAAGGGACTTCCAAAGGTCATCTACCTCAACCCCTCTGCAGTCAGCAAGGGATATCCCCCACTAGATCAGGTTGGCAGAGCTCTGTGGAGCCTGGTCTCGAATATCTCCAAGGATGTGGTCTCAACTACCTCCCTAAGCATGAGGTGTTCCACCACCCTCATGATAAAGCTCCTAACATCCAACTTAAATCTACTCTTCTCTAACTTCAGAGCATTGTAGCTCATTCTGTCACTTAATGTCTTTGCAAACAAGCCTTCTTATAGGCCCCCTTGGAAACTGCTACTAGGTGTCTTCTCTTTTCCAGGCTGAACAACCCCAACTGCCTCATTCTGTCCTCATAGGGCAGGTGCTTCAGTGCCTTGAAACTCCACAATACATTTAATTATGCCAGTGGAGGCACTTTCATTTGAGCACAATCAATGAGTACTCCTAGACTCACAGAATGGTAGGGGTTAGAAAGGATCTCTGGAAACCATCTAGCCCAAGCTCCCTGCTAAATCAGGGTCACCTAAAGCAGGCTGCACAGGAATGCATTCCTGTGCAGACTACCCTAAGTGATCCTGCTTTTGACAGGGGCCTTGGACTAAATGATTTCTGGGGGTCCTTTCCAACCTCTAAAATTCTGTGAGCCTGTAACATGTCCAGGAAGATCTGTACATGCAACTTATTTATTCTTTTACAAGTTACTGATTTATACATTTATTTGGAGAAAGAATGCAGATGTTCAATGTTTTCTTCCAGAGAACTCATCCTTGTAAAGGCTAAATAGTGAATAAAGTGTACAAGATTGTGTATTTCTTCATGGTCCAGCAAAAACACAGACCATGAGAATAGAGAACGTAACAATGGGAATAGAGAACATAGCAGGAACACATTAGTGGAGCTGCCATTCCTGCAGTGGTGTTTAATTCCAAATAATTTACAACTCAGGACCTCAGAAGTGGGGGGGGGAAGAGCAGTCTGGTGGCCCTTTAATATGTAAAGAGCTTTTGAAATGACCTCAGCATCAACAAAACACCCTGCTTGTAACTGTTGAGATGTTTATGAACAGGATGGTGTGATAGGATTGACTCTGCTAACAGGCAGAGAAAGGCTTCCCAACCTTGGGATCCATCTTATTAGCTCCATTGATTACTTGTGGCTACTAATAGGTTTAAAATCCCACCTTTTAAATTTTGATTAAGCCTGGTGTGGAGTAAACATTCTGATTTACATGGTGCTTGACATATGGCACTTGTCTAGTATTTCAACACAACCAATTACCAGCCACACTTCCTCAAAGACATGGATGCCCAAGCCTGAGACTTTCTTTTACTTGCATGAAAATAGAGAAGATTGCACACTGCTCAGTAATTGTTATTCCAAAGACAGACACCACACAACAACCCCAAGCAGCACTACAGGCTGGGGACAGAATGGCTGGAGAGCAGCCAGGCAGAAAGGGACTTGGGACTGCTGGTAGAGAGTAGGCTGAACATAAGCCAGCAGTGTGCCCAGGTTGGCAGGAGAGCCAATGGCATCCTGGGCTGGCTTATTAACAGTGTGGCCAGTAGGACAAGAGAGGTTCTGTCCCTGTACTCAGCACTGGTCAGGCCACAGCTTGGGTCCAGTTCTGGGCTCCTCAGTTCAAGAGAGACGTTGAGGCACTGGAAGGTGTTCAGAGAAGGGCAGCAAGGCTGATGAGAGGCCTGGAACACAGCCCTGTGAGGAGAGGCTGAGGGAGCTGGGGGTGTGCAGCCTGCAGAAGAGGAGGCTCAGGGGTGACCTCATGGCCGTCTACAACTACCTGAAGGAGGCTGTAGCCAGGTGGGACTGGGCTCTGCTGCCAGGCACCCAGCAACAGGACAAGGAGAAACAGCATCAAGTTGTACCAGAGGAGGTCTAGGCTGGATGTTAAGAGGAAGTTCTTGACAGAAAGGGATTGGCGTTGGAATGGGCTGCCCAGGGAGGTGGTGGAGTCACCATCCCTGGAGGTGTTCAAGCAAAGACTGGATGTGGCACTTAGTGCCATGGTCTGGTTGATTGGAGAGGGCTGGGTGACCCCGTGCTTCACAACCTCCCTGCACAACCTGTGCCAATGTCTTACCACTCTCACTGACAAGAACCCTTTCCTAACATCTAGTCTGAATCTTCCCTCTGCCAGTTTAAACCCATTACCACTTGTCCTTTCATTACAGAAGATTCCCAAAAGCCCTGTGTGGTTTTGCAGACAATGTGGCCATGTCTCTGCCTTCTCCAACTCATAGTCACTTCTTGTCAGCATTCAATAAACCTTCTCTTTTCCTCAGCTTGTGTTTAATTTAGTAACAATGTGCTGGGCTTGTCTAAGCGGAGGAGGAGGGGGAGGAAACAAAGGGAAAGCAGATTTTGACTTCAAGAACTTCAACGTGTGAAATCGTGCTCTCAGCTAAAATAGGACATAGTGTAAATCATTTAAGAAGATGCATGGAGTCTAAGTCATCTCAGTCCAAACAGAGTCATCAGAGACTCAGACAGAAGATGTTCTTTGCTGGGTGAAGCAGAAAGCAGAACATCTGTTTCTCAGAAGGACTCTTTTTCCTTGTGGAAAAAAAAAGAGTCCACTTTTAACATTATGAGTTACAAACCTGTAAGGTTTTATTCTACTACTGCTAAGATTGCAGAAGATTTCATTTCAATTTCAAGAGCAAATCACAGAATCATAGAATCAAGCAGGTTGGAAGAGACCTTCAAGCTCAGCCAGCCCAACCTAGCACCCAGCCCTAGCCAATCAGCCAGACCATGGCACTAAGTGCCCCAGCCAGGATTTGCTTCAACACCTGCAGGCACAGTGACTCCACCACCTCCCTGGGCAGCCCATTCCAATGCCAATCACTCTCTCTGCCAACAACTTCCTAACAACATCCAGCCTAGACCTCCCCTGGCACAACTTGAGGCTGTGTCCCCTTCTTCTGTTGCTGGGTGCCTGGCAGCAGAGTCCAACCCCACCTGGCTACAGCCTCCCTGCAGGTAGTAGGCAGCAATGAGCTCTGCCCTGAGCCTCCTGTTCTGCAGGCTGCACACCCCCAGCTCCCTCAGCCTCTCCTCACAGGGCTGTGCTTCAGGCCCCTCCCCAGCCTTGCTGCCCTTCTCTCAACACCTTCCAGTACCTCAACATCTCTCCTGAATTGAGGGGCCCAGAATTGGACCCAAGCTGTGGCCTGACCAGTGTTGAGTACCGGAGAAGAATAACCTCCCTTGTCCTACTGGCCACACTGTTCCTGATACAGGTCAGGATGCCACTGGCTCTCTTGGCCACCTGGGCACACTGCTGGCTCATCTTCAGCCTACTCTCTACCAGAGAGTAGAAAAGGTGCCTTTCTTCCTGGCTGCTCTCAGCCACTCTGTCCCTAGCCTGCAGCATGGCTTGGGGTTGTTGTGGCCAAAGTGCAGAACCCTGCACTTAACCTTGTTCAGTCTCATCCTGTTGGCCTCTGCCCACCCATCCAGCCTGTCTAGGTCCCTCTGCAGGGCTCTCTTACCTTCCAACAGCTCCACACCTGCTCCTAGCTTGGTGTCATCTGCAGACTTACTGATGCTGGACTTTTATGTTCAAGCTGCATGAGAAACTTCACAAAGAACCAAGTTCTTTTCAACACATTAACTTTTCTCATAAACACCACAGGTGTTGTGAATTATGGTGCACAAATAAAAGCAATTTTGATTTGTAGGAGCCTGCTTCCTTATGCCATCCATAGTTTGGTTGGGTTTTGTTTTCACAAGGATAATACACCCTTCAAAGAGCCCATAAACAGACTCAGGTCTTCAGGTTTCACAGCAGAGAATTCAGGAGAGATGGAAACCCAAGGTGGCACACCCAGAGCAGGAATGCCCCCAGCATGTCTGGGCTGCTGAAGGATGCAGAATAAAGACAAATAATCCTGGAGTATTCCTGAAGACTGAATCAAATGGTGCCAGATGATGACTGCTGGATACACTGGGAAGTGAAAAGAAATTGAAGTCTGTGAGATGATTGGTCCTAATGTACATAAGTGATGCTACAAGATGGCTGGTTGAGTGGTAGGCAAATGAAGAAGGATGGCTTCAGGTAGCTATTGCTGACTGCGAGTGAGGAGATCCAGGCTGAGCAATGTCAGACAGCCACTGCTAAGTGGGTATTTGGGGAATGAAGATGAACAATGTCAGAGAAAAACTGCTAAGGAACTGTTAAGTCAAACAAAGATTAATAATATCAAAGGATTATTACAGGGACTGTATAGGGGAATGAAGATAAATAAAGTCAGTCAGGAGCTGAGCAGATATTAGACAAACAAAGCTGAATGTAGAGAGATAAGAAAGACACACAGCACAAACAATGCCTACAGAAGATTCCTTTAAATTGGGTAAGGAAAACAAAAAGTCTTCTCTCCCTACAGACAGATCTTTCTCCTCTTTTCCTTCTATTTTCTGCAGAGATTTCCACTTCATCCCTAAACCTGTTAGATTTTATAACTTCCTTTTTCACTTGCTTCATTGCCCTCAGATAGAATGGTTTAGATTGGAAGGGACCTCAAGGATCATCCAGTTCCAACTTCCCACCAGAGACAAGGACACTTCCCACTAGAACAGGTTGCTCAAGGCCTCATCCACCCTGGCATTGAACACCTCCAGGGAGGTTGTGGAGCACAGAATCACCAAACATGATCTTTGATCACATTCTGTGATTCTGTGCTCCACAACCTCCCTAGGCAACCTGTGCCAGTGTCTCACCACCCTCACTGCAAACAACTTCTTCCTAACATCCAGTTTCAATCTACCCTCTGCCAGTTTAAACCCATTTCCCCTCATCCTGTCATTACAAGACCTTGTCAATAGTCACTCCCCAGCCTTCCTGTAGGTCCCCTTCAGATACTGGAAGGCCACTATAAGGTCTCCTCGAAACCTTCTCTTCTCCAAGCTGAAGATCCCCATTTCTTGCAGCCTGTCCTCATAGCAGAGCTGCTGCAGCCCTCTGATTATCCTTATAGCCCTCCGATCATCCTTATAGCCCTCCTCTGGACTCACTCTAATAGTTCCATGGCATTCTTGTGTTGATATTTACACAATGTCCTATTCAGCCAGGAAAAGACCTGTAGTTGGGGACTAGACCCTCTTCTCTCTGCAGTACCATAACTCTATTAATATCATGATGAAATCAAATCACTCTGATATGATCAAGGATGAAATATGGCATAATTTGCTTTGGGCAGGAGTAATACATAACACATGAGACACAAAACCCAAGAAATGCCAAATAATGATACATGCTGAGAGGGAAAAAAAAAGAGAGAAGCTAATTACTACAATTAGAGAAGACTGCAAACCAGCATACTGGAATTACCTGGCCTATTACTGAGACTGAATTCACCAGTCCCTTCTGATTTTTCATTTGCTAGTGTGAAAATTGTAGGTTTTCAGGGGGAAAAAAGGAAATGTGACATTCTCAAATGAAAAAGGAATTAGGCATTAAGTTGGTGTGAATTACAGAGTAAATAGTCGAGTGGGTAATGTTGAATAGATCACACCTCTGTTCTAAAAGGAAGTAAAAGTAAATAAGTGCCTCAGTCATGGTGTTTTCTCAACACAGAGTCATCAATAATGTGTTCAGTTTAGGGATCCTCACTACAAAAACAACACTGAGTTGCTGGAGCGTGTCCAGAGAAAGGCAATGTAGCTGGTGAAGGGTCTGGAGAACAGGTTTGTTGAGGAACAGCTAAGAGGACAGTGGTTGTTTAGTCTGGAGAAGACTGAGAGGAGATTTCATTGCTCTCCACAACTCCCTGAAAGCAGGTTGGAGTGAGGTGGAGTTTGGTCTCTTCTCCCTAGTAAGAAGTGATAGGACAAGACAAAAAGGCCTCAAGTTGCACCCAGTATTTCAAATGAGGAAAAAATTCTTTCCCGACTGTGCTAGTTTGAAGCTAGCTACAATGTTTTGGTGAGAAGAACTAGATTACAGGCTGTAAAGACAAACAAGGGTGATGTCTGCTTCACTCATAGGCTTGCTGAGAGGTATAAGAACAAGAATCCAAACACAGATAAGGCACTTCTTCATGGGGCATTACAGTATCACAGTACCACAGTATCACCAAGGTTGGAAGAGACCTCACAGATCATCAAGTCCAACCCTTGTGCTTCTCCCTAGCCTCTTAGCCATCTCTCTGATTAATCCACTTTGCTTCCTAACCCCCTGGCCAAACCTCCATTCTTCCCTGGGACTGGGATAAGGTTGAGAGGGGTGGGAGAAGGTGGAAGGGCAGTTGGGAGCCCCTCCTGGGGACTCAGGTTTCTGGGAGGGCTGTTGTGTGTCTGTATTACCTTTAACTTGTATATTTCTGTCTATAACTGTATGTACTGTAAGTATCTGCTTGTGTATTAAGTTAAGCTGTAAATATAAGCTTCATTCAAGTTTCAGAGCTGGCTGAGTCTACTCTGGGTGATTTCCAAAGTATAGGGGGGCAGGGAACACCCAAACCATCACACTGACAGAGTCAGGCTGCCCAGGGAGGTAGGAGACACCATCCTGGAGCTGTTCTAAGAACTCTGGGACATGGTTTAATGGCCATGGTGGTGGTGTTACCTTCACATGTGTAGCCAGCTGTGAGCACAAGCTTGCAGGGCAAGACAGTTTGCTGACCAACTTTCTATCTTTAATAGTGTGCCAAAAATAAGACTTTGTGATTTAATGACATGTGTATGTTCACCATGTTCTACCTGGAGGTGTTCAAGAAAAGACTGGATGGGAACTTAGTGCCATGGCCTGGTTGATTGGATAGGGCTGGGTGCTAGGTTGGACTGGATGAGTGTGGAGGTCTCTTCCAATCTGGCTGAATCTATGATGTGACACAAAGATTTACCTGTCCCAAATTTATAACCATTTCTATTGAGTTTACAATCAGTAAGAACTGCTAGGTCCCTAGGAGAGGGAAAAAAATCCAAACAGAACAACAAACTAAAACAGTTTTTAGGCTCTATAACTTACTCTGAATGAACCTAACCAGCCCAGGTTGACGAGACAGAACACAGAGTTCTACTGTGCAGACAGGGATTAAAGTGAAACCAGCAGCAGCTGTGTTAATCATGGATGGATCAGTGGAAATTTCTGCTGTGCCAATGTCAGAATTTGTCTACAAGGTCAGCACATGATATGATTCAATTACATACAGACATCTGCCATATAACCAAAGAGAGGACTAACAATAACATATAAGAAATTAAGTGAGGGCTCCCATTAGCTGCCTAAATTAGTGACTTTTGGTTCTCCAAAGTGATTGATTTTATCTGTTATTTAAGGGAATTACAAGGTCAGGAAGCACAGCAAAGTGTATGGCTTAATTTAGAGATTTTGGGGACAGAAGAGCTTATTACCATCAGCTCATCTGACCTTCCACTGAGCAAGGGCAAAGACTTCCTCTTGAAAAAAGCCCAGGGTTGTGCTGGTTTAGATCATCAGCCTTGGGCTTCATTCCAGTTTCAAGTGTCTGTGGTAGGGCAAGAGTTCAAAGGACGGAAGTTGGAAAGTAATGAAGAAAGGCCATGAGGTTTGTATCACAGGAGGAACACCACGAATGAAGGATAATTGAATATGGCATCCAGGTAAGGTCAAAAGCTGCTTTTAACAATACAAACTTGTTGAGATAATCAATAGGAGTCTCAGAGCTCTTAAAATCATAGAATGCATTGGGTTGGAAGGGACCTACAAAGGTCATCCAGTCCAATCCCTCTGCAGTAGGCAGGGACATCCTCAACTAGATCAGGTTGCTCAGATCCCCATCAAGACTGACCTGGAACGTCTCCAGGGATGAGGCTTCTAACACCTCCCTGGGCAATCTGTTCCACCACCCTCATTGTAAAGAGCTTCCTACTGTCCAATCTAAATGCACATTCCTCTAGTTTAAAAGTACTGTCCCTTGTCCTCTTGCTACATACCTTTGCACAGTCCCTCTGCAGCTTTCTTGTGGGTTGCCTTCAGGTACTGGAAGTCTTCTATGAGGTTTCCATGGAGCCTTCTCTTCTCTAGGCTGACCAACCCAAATTTCTCAGTCTGTCTTCACAGCAGAGGTGCTCCAGTCCTCTGATAATTTTTGTGGCCCTTTTCTGGACCCTCTTTATCAGGTCCATGCTCTTCTTGTGCTGATGGCCTCACAGCTGGTCACAGTACTCCAGATGAAGTCTCACCAGAGTAGAGTGGTAGAATCACCTGTCTCAACATGCTGACCATGCTTCTTTTGATATGATTGTCCTCCTTTTATTGACCAGTACCCAAAGTCCTTTTCTGCAACACTGCTTTCTTATCACATCCTCTCCCATCTTGGACTATTAGGATTCAGGTGCACGGCTCTGTATTTGGCCTTGTTGAATCCCATGAAGCTCATCTGCATCCACTTAGCCAGGCCAATCTTGCAATTAGAGTTCTAAGTCCTTCCATAAAAATCAAGTGCTGCCCTTTATAACAGAGTTACAGCTCTAAAGAAGACTCCAAACATAAAATCAGTAGGAGAGAATAAAGATTTTGGAGTACAGGTGAACTGAAGGCAAAGTTTTTCTTCTTAAACCCATTCCAAATAATACTTTACTATGAATTACTGTAAGTAATGCAGAACACAATTTTGCACCACTCTGAAGTTTTCTGGGTTGCAGACACCAAACAATGTAGTCACTTCAGATCTTTCTCCTCCATTATGAGTTGTTTAGAATCATGGGTGGGAAAGACCTTCAAGATCATTGAGTCCAACCATGAAAACTGGTTACGGTGCTTGCATATTCACACCTCCAAAAGCAGAGAGAAGGAAAACTTGAATCTTGCCTTAATTAAAAAGAGCCATCCTTTAGACAAGTCAGTCTTTGAGCTTCTCATTGTTACACTGTTTGTCTCCAGAGGACTTTCTGCTTTCTTCCTCACCACAGCTGAAGTCTATGTCAGATGAACTTTTGAACTTCTGTTTCATAAAAAATAAAGAAGCTTCAGATATTCTCAGCTTCACTACAGGGAAGACAAGACATTTGTCTCAGTGCAACATGACCTCCTCAGAGTGAGACTCAGCAATGCTCCTGTCCTGAACAAAACACAGAAAATAAAAGAAAGCAAGACAGGTTCAGGACTTGGTGTGGCTGAAATAAGATTAAAACCTATTAAAACGAAAATATCTTTTGGAGTGGCTCTCAGCTCACTCCAATGACAAAGTGTTTGGAACTGGATCCACAAGGATCATTCTGTTCATTTTCTTTCCTGCCTGTTCTGCAGACTTCTGAAAAAATAACCTAAAACTCAACTCCCCAAAAGCCAACAGCAGCACAAATGGGACTCTCAGTGAGCATGGAGATACAGTGAGGGTTTTTAGATAAATGGTTCACTGTACACATCACACAACCACTGAAAATCACTCTTGGAAAAGCCCTTTAAAATCATCAAGCCCAACCATTATCTATCTCTACCAGTGCCACTACTACACCGTACCCTAACAACACTAAATTCTCCTTGTGGTGCTGATGATTGCAGGTTTGGTTGCAGTTCACACTTCTGCTGTTCATGCATTCTGTGATCCTCGAGCACCAAGTCTAGACAGCTTTTAAATACATCCAGAGATGGCAATTCAATGTAAGAATTGCTTTATTGTAGGTGTATGAACACCACAAGTACCTACTGCAATCAAACCTGCAATCATCAACACCAAGAGAGGAAACCAATGATGCTAGGAAGTGCTTGCAGCTGCAAGAAGCTGTCACACACACTTAGTCCAGCTGTTATCATCCATGTACAGATTTACCATGAGATTGAAACCCACATATTGGTAGTTGTTATTATAGAAGGGAGAAAGCCATTTGTTACACAAAGGTGAGAAGAGAATGGATGCAGTCAAACAGAACTGAACTTCAGCTATAAGCAGCCAAGCCTTTATGCTTCTCATCTTGAAGAAAACTCTCTAGCTAAGTGGTAAATTGTAATAGCCACCACATCAATCAACTACAAGGAAACATAATTGGACACACTCAGGCAAATATATTGTGCTCACATTATTTTTTCTCTACTGGTGAGGCTGAAAAGACATCTCAATGAGATGGTGTGGGGACCCAATGGCTACTGAAGAGCACTTAAAGGTGTATTTAATACAACACATAAATACAAATGGGAGCACAAAACAGCTTTGCAGATTTTAGGTGCAAAGATTCATATTGAAATACTCTGGCTGAATGCTCTTCAAGGGTGGTTTTTATGTGAGATCAGATAAAAACTGTTCTCTGCAAATAAAGCTTTTGATACACACAGTACTGAAGCCTGTGGAAATAATATTTGGCTTTCCAATCTTTAAAAAAACCTCATCTTGTCCCTGCATAAAGAGAAATCACAGAACCACTTATCTCAGGGCTGATTCTCTTTCAGATATACTACCTTTAATTCTTCTAAGCTCTCCCCTAACTGCTTGCAAGCTTCAGCAGAGAGCTTTGTTGGCAGTAGTATGCATGTCACGATTATCACACTCAGGATGGGTATCGATGCACACTCAGCAAAGGGATGAATGATTTGCTGATATTAATCAAAGATGGCTGAGGGTAGAAAAAGTATCTGCCTGGTAAGGTAGACTTGCACTTTTTCTACCAGTTTGAAGTGAATGGCCTAAGCAACTCATCAATAGATTCTTTTCAAATGACCTTTTAAAACCAAATTTTAGCTAGAAGCCTTCTTCTTTGTATCATCTCTACCTCAAAGATCAATGTTAAAAGATTATGAAACAGCTGCACATATTTCTTTGATATTTGCTCACCTTCCATCCAAATCTTTCTTTACTCAAGGTTTACTTTTAGCCAGGAGTCAGATTAGTCTCAGTGAGTGAACCCACAGAGAATCTCCTCAGATCCATAATATATTTGTCTCAGCAGGACTCTGTATTGGCTCTCTGTTGAAGAGGCTAAAAACCTGACAACCTCGTTTTCTGTCTTGAGTGTCTACAGCTGTGAACCTTGCCCTCTGCCTCCACGAATAAATGCCTGGATTAGGCTCTTTAGGATTGTTTCTGCATGACAAATACAGAAGCCACCTACATTCAATTTCAGTGGGGGCCAAATCAAGATGACACTTCCCAGATCAAAATACAGAGTTAATGTCTTGATTACCTCAATTAAATCATTTTTAAAGGAATTAAATCATGTAAAAAGGAAGCACTGTATTACAGAGGTGCACTAGAGAGTTTCAGACGACACTGCCATGCCTTCGAGGCACTGCTGGTAATGTGCATTGAGAAAGCATTGAGAGAATTGATTACTCCTAACTGAGTCTTTATTTTGCCTAGTATAAGTTTACAGACAAGCTTCCAATCAATGCCTCTGGTACCAAAAGGTTTTTTCAAGAGCAGGCTGGGACTACAGATATCTGTTGAGATCCACTGCATTCAGTTGGGAATATCCCAGTCCTTGCATTAGCAATCGAGAGGAAATGTCTGTTCTGTTACCATGGCCATTCCTGCAGTTGTGGAAGAGGAAGCAGGATTTATTTCTTTGTATCCTATCCATCCTAAAAGGATTACATTAATATGTCCCAAAGGAAACAGCAGATAAAAGAGTATTTGTAGCCATTTCTCCTCATCATTTGTTAACTGTGGAACCTGATTAATAGATTATGAGACTAAGCCATTTCAGTTTTTTTCTTTCAGAACACTTGAATTTGAAATTGATTTATTTGCTTCCACTGTATACAGGGCTGGTCTTAATGATCTTAGAGGTCTTTCCAACAGAAACAATTCTATGATTCTTCCCAACAGACACATCACTGAAGGATATCTGATAAAAACCACACACAGTCAGTGCTCTAATCCCTTTGATTGCAGGCTATGCAATGATAGAACCTTCCTCCTTACCCATTGCCTTGTGTTTCACTGCTTACTTCTTGTTTTGCTTCTGCTTTGTGTTTCTTATTAAGCACTTTGGAGATTTTCCTGAGTTGAGGATCAGACCTTGAGATGTTGTTTTGGTCTGTTTAGGGATCATTTTTTAATTACTGCTTAACTTCTCTATAGATTTTATACTTTACTACTGCAGGTACAGCAAATGGCTGTCCTTGCCTTCCTCTCTTTATTTGAGTGTTAACAGCTAGTAAGTCAACCCTAAGATGACTCTGTGGAATATGCAGAGCTTTAAATGCACCACTGAAGGCATAATGCACCTGATAATCTGAAAACAAGTAATGCAATTTGAAAGGATTTTACTTGGAAAGGCATCCAGAGGTCAAGGATATTTTGAGTTCTGAAAAGCTGAGTGTGGGCTTTGGTTTTGTTGTTTTTCTTTCATGGTGAAATGCAATTAAAAAAAGAGATCTTTGTCATTGTACCTGTTAGGATTCAATACATTGACTCTTAGTGCAATATGGAAATGAGAGGAGCAGAGATGCCTGCTTGTGTTATGTTGCAGGGCTCCAGTGCTATGAAGGAGCTCAGCTCAGCACAATACAAATCTCTTTGTAGGGTGTGCAATCCTTCTGACAGCACTGCCTCTGCCCTGCTGAGATGGAAATAAAAAACTGGTGGCCAAGAAACATGGGGAGTGGTTCTTACACTGTTCCTTAGGGTCTCAGGGCAATATGGTCAGGGAAGCATCCTTGGCATATCTTTGGAGTGCAGAAGGCCAGAGGAGCTGTCATCAGGTTTCTGTGCAGTCTGTGTGATTCAGACCATGCCATGAAGTGTTGGATGCACCCTCTAGTAAGGAGGTCACTAGTGTCCTCTCTTTATCTCTGCTGAGTGCTCTGGAAAAGACAGACATCTTTAGGTAATGCTTTTCATCCAGAGCTTTACTCAACCTTCCTAAAATGAAGGATGACCAAACAAGTCTGAAAAGAGTTTCCAGGTTGTTTTAAATCTGAATTACTCTGTGCAAGAACAACATGGAAACTAGAAGCTTCTAGCAAGGCTTGGTTCTGGAAAGAACTGAACAAACTTGATGTTAGATATCACCATTTGGGATTTGTGATAATTAAGGAGTAGAACAAGAAGGAACCCCTTTAAACCACACCCAGGAGGGAGCTTCTGATGATAGTCCACACAGGATGGCAGGAACAAGCCACTGGTTTTGTGCTGTAGGTCACTTGGAAACTCATGGAATTCAACAAGGCCAAGTGTAAGATCCTGCACCTGAGTGGGAACAGTCCCAAGCACAATTCTAGGCTGGGTAGGGAATGGCTGAGATAAACCTGGAGGGGTCTGGACTGATGAAAAGCTCAATATGAACCTGCAGTGTGAGTGCAGCCCAGACACCAACCCTGTGCTGGGCTGCAGCAAGAGCAGTGTGGTCAGCAGGGCAAGGGAGGGGATTCTGCCCCTTGGCTCTGCTCTCCTCACACCCCACCTGCAGTCCTAGGGGCAGCTCTGGAGCCCCCAGCACAAGGACATGGAAGTGTTTGAGCCAGTCCAAAGGAGGCCACCAAAGTGCTGAGAGGGCTGCAGCAGCTCTGCTCTGAGGACAGGTTACAAGAGCTGGGGCTCTACAGCCTGGAGAAGAGAAGGCTTCCAGGAGACTTTATAGTAGCCTTCCAGTATGTGAAAGGGGTTCCAGGAGGGCTGGGAGGGTACAATTGACAAAGGTCTTGTAATGACAGGATGAGAGGAGAAATGGGTTTGAACTGGCAGAAGGGAGATGTAAACTGGATGTGAGCAGTCTACAGCACAGACTGAGTGCTGGTTTTAGTCCAAGACCTATTCATTAAGCACTTACAATTAATGAAAGAATTGAAAACCCCATTCCTTTGATGCACAGGTTGCAAAGAAAACAGTGCAGCAAATGACATATTTGTACAGGGTGAACACTCCAGGGGGAGTAACCTTGCACCTGACCCTATGTGTACAACATTGTTTATTGCAAATTGGTCATTTGAGTTAGATTTTCATACACCACAGCTTCCTCAGAGCCAGCTCCATCCTTAAGCACTACTTCTCTGCTGCTTTCTATGAAGCAGGGACCATTTCTAGCTTAAAGCAAAGCTCAGTGCTTCATTTGAAGAGAGTGGCTTCACACTGCATTATCTTTTTGACCTAAGTGTAAAAATATCTCCCAGTTAATTAAATTTAATTCTAGTTCTTCAGTTCTCTTCACTCTCCTTAATAATCTGCATGTGGACTCAAAGAGGAGGTTTTTGCATCTTGGAGCTGAACGGATTTTGGATATGAATTTGGAAGCCTTTAGCCACAGTTTAATGTCACTAACTAAGGCCTTTAACATTTAGTAAATGCCTAATACAACAACAACAAAATCTTTCACATTCACAGGGAAATATTTTCCTCTCTTTTGTTCTCATTTATTCCATGCACTCCTAGAACAGATTTTTGATGCAGATTAATATTCCTTCCATGCTCATTTCCTGTCACACCAGTATTTGCTTGCTTTGCTGTGCAGAAATACCTTCAGTCCAAGCTGATCAGAGTCCATCCAAGCTTTTGTCTTGCTGTTATAAAGGCATTTATTAAATGGCAAAAATTAGATGATCAATGAAGGAATGATAGAGCGATTCAGAACAAACCCTCATAACCTTTGCTGCCCTTTTTGCCACACGATTTAGAAATGGGAGTTTTTTTAAAAAGACCTTTATAAAATCTTCCATGGACAAACAATTCAGATAATATTTGTTGGCAGAAGACTTTGGGAGAAGCAGAAAACTAAATGAGCTCTGTTTCCTGATCCAGATTTCATAAAGTGGTCAGCTGGCCTTGAACACCCAGCAGAAAAATTGACTCTCTTCTCCAAGACAACTTCCTGAGGGCAAATCAAACTGAGTATGAATTGGGTGCATGAAAACTTGGAAAATCTTTCCCTTTCCAGCTCTTTCAGCAACAGTATAGTCTACAAGACAAAATGCCACCTTTTTTCTTTCTCCTCTTTAATAACAAACACAAAGCCATCCAGGTTCTGATTTCTAGCAGCCAACAGATACAAGCCAAAAACCTTATGCAGATCAGCTCAGAAGCTCAAAAATGGAAATGTAAATTTCAACAAGGGGAAAAAATGGATACAGAAGAAAATATCATGAAATGTTTTTTGTTTTTGTTGCTCATCCTGGAGGTGTTTAAGAAAAGCCTGGATGAGGCATTTAGTGCCATGGTCTAGATGACTGGATAGGGCTGAGTGCTAGGTTGGACTGGATTATCCATCCTGGTTGATTCTATGATTCTATAATTAGTGTCAGGGTGGTCATGTTGCAAAGTTCACTTTTACTGGTGCTGAGTAGCTGCATCTCCAGCAGAGATGATGATGATCTGTGGGACTGTCCACCCAAATGATGTGTAGGACCTTGGTGTGTCTGGAGATCAAGCCCACACAGCTGTAATCAGTGCTCAGTGGAAAATGTCAGCTGTCATGAGTCAACGCAACAACTCAACAATCCCAAGAAGGCTGTTTAGACATGAACTAAGCCATTTTGTTATCTGCAGCATAACTAATTCTAGGACTGGTTTGCAAAGAGATTGGCCCCTAATGAGTCCAAAATCTTGATTATATCAGATAAACAGCATCGGTAGGAAGACAAAGAGGTACAGGTGTTGGAGTGACACCTAAGGAACTGCGGTTCCTGGATTGATGTTATGCATTGCAGTGTCTCCCTATCTCCAGGAGACCATGACTTCAGCATGCTTGATAGCACCATTAAGCAGCTGTGTAGCACTTAAAGCAAAACACAAAAACTCAGGCTGAAACAGTGGAATTAACTGAAGTGAATACAAATTAGCTAACAGATTTATTTCTCACACTGACATAATAAACAAATATTGATGGTTTCCTGTGGTGTAATACATCCTTATTCACTGCTTCACAACTCACTTGGAGCTTCATCATTTTCTCTTCACTGCTTTTAAATGGGTGATTTATCCCCTACTTCTCAAAATATTAGTCTGTTTACAGTCTTCAGATAGCTAACAGATTGTGCATCATTGAAGTAACAATGTGGAGACTTGCAATGCTTGTGCTGTTCACCTTTGTTTTCCCTCTTTTTTTATGCATCAAAGTTTTAAGGAAGAGAATTAAAAGCAAACTGCATCAGCTTTGTAGTTAACAGAAGCATTTAGAATGTGGATCCTGGTAATGCCTTTTGAATAACTTCAGCACCTCAGAACACCTCCTGCTTTTGGCAAATGATGATTTGTTTGGTGCATAAAGCAGCCAAGGAGCACAGGTTTGCAAAGCACCTGAAGAATGATGGGGCCCCAAGTTGTAATCTCAAGCACAGACTCACATAGTGTGCCACGGTGTAAAACTTGAGTGGCAGCTTGCAAACGAATGGAGACCAATTCCAATGCAGTGAAGATCAAACATTCCTCATGCTTGGTCTAGTCACAATTCAGTTCAGAATGGAGAGATTTTCTCCTGCCTTGAGTAGATGCTCAAACACTCATGCTTGGTCCAGTCACAATTCAATTAAGAATGGAGACATCTTCTCCTACCTTGAGTAGACACCCAAACCCTACCTCCATGCTTCTCAAAGGCAAATACAATGAGCAATCACTACAGGAACACTGACTAAAACAGTCAGGTATGATAAACATTATTTCCAGTTGAGACTGAGAAATACTTTCATGCATTAAGCATGTAAGACTCATTTTCACAAAGAAATACCCCAAATACTGAAAAATGTAATAAATATATTGGTAAAATTTGCAGATGGAATCTTTGTCTAGACAAAGTGACAGAGTTTCACTGCATACCTTCATAAAACTAGGATCCTCTTCATGGGAATTGAGAGCTGGTTGTAGTCCAGCTCTGGATTTGCACAATCCCACAGAAATGAAAGGATTCTCAGTTAAGATTTATAACCACTACAAAATGAACCTGAAGATTTTGTATGAATTTCGAGATTTAAATTTTTTTTTTCAATAAAAGAAAATCCCTTTTCATGTGATATAGTATTATTTAAATTTAAATAATAAAATCATAGAATCATAGGATGTGTTTGGTTGGAAAAGACCTTAAAGATAATTGAGTGTATGCTGAGATCTCAAAGTTTCCTGTGCAAAGAGAATAGTAAACAGGTAGCAAAAGTCTCTACCCTCATGAGGCCACATCTAGAATATTGTGTCCAGTTCTGGGCCCCTTATTTTAAGAAGGCCCTGAGTGAAGTGCTTGAAAGAGTTCAGTGCAGAGCCACAAAGCTGCTGAAGGCAGTAGAATATAGAATCAACCAGGTTGGAAAAGACCTCCAAGATCATCCAGTCCAACCTATCAACACTTTGGATTCTTTGGAAAGGCTGAGGGAGGTGGGTCTCTTAATTGTGAAGAGGAGCCTGAAAGGTGACCTCATTGATGTTTCTAAAGATGTGCAGAGCAGTGTCAGGAGGATGGAGCCAGGCCCTGCTCAGTGATGTCCAATGATAGGACAAGAGGCAGTGCATGCAAGCACTGCAGGTTCCACACGAACATAAGGAAAAACTTTTCCACTGTGAGGGTGACAGAGTCCTGGAGTAGGCTGCCCACAGAAGTTGTGGAGTCCCCTGTGCAGACATTCAAAACCTTCCTGGATGCATTCCTGCGTGATCTGCTCTAGGTGGTCCTGCTTGTAATGGAGGAGTAATTCATTAAAGCAAGATGATTAATGCGCGTGCTGGGAAAGGAGGCAGACAACCTCTGGCCTGGGACCTGGTTTCTCTGGACAATCTGTGTATCTCCAGGACTTCCTGTCTTGGCAGGAGACTTTCAGATGTAGGCAGGATGTCTTGCAATGTGCAGTCTCAGCATGATGTCACTGGCTATGAAGGCCAACTGTGTGGAGGCATTTAGAGCCTGTTCTGGTGAACCCAAAGCAGGCAGTTTCCAGGCAAACAAACTCAAGAGCATCAGAATTCGCTACTTTGTGGCAGAACTAGTTTATAGTTTAGCATAGCATGGCAAGATGCAATAAGTTAGTAAGGCAGTATACTGCCAGGAACAGAGAGCAATAGCAGTAGGCAACAGCAGGCATGAATAAAATGGCAGAGCACATAGCATTACCTGCTCAACTCTTCTATCAATACAGCCCAAGACTAATGGGCCTTTGGACACAGGATAACCAATCAAAATGGCAGTTAGCCAAGCTTGACCATATTAGGTGAAGATATAGGCTTGCTTTACCCAAATATAGGGAAAACACGGACCTGGCACAAGGCAGACACAAGCTAAGCATGTGTACCTTGTTTACCACAGGATGGAAACAAGTCTGGGCAGGCCAGAGTCCTTAAACTCAGTGGCTCCAGGTTCTCTGTCCTCTCTCCCGCAGTTGCTTCTCCCCAGAACAGGAGGAAGAGCAGAAAAACATGCCTGGGCAAGCCAGGACATGTAAAGCCTGTTTCAGCCTATCAGGCCTACCACAACACTCCTCTGTCAGGGGGGTTGGACTTCATGATCTTCTGATCCAACTCCTCACACTCTGTGATTGTATGATTTTGATTGAAATTATTTGACAGGTTTTATTCCATTGTTTCCACCTTATTATGTAGAACTACTTCCAGATTTATGATTTAATTACTTGACATTAGCACAGAATATAAATGAGAAGCTCCTTTAGAAAGTAAGCTCTACTGAGATTTGAGAGTTTGGAATCAGACTCAACATAGATCAAAATACCCACAATTTGTTCTGCAGCACTTGAGATTTACTAGATGAATTAAATGCTTATAAAAAGTTTCTTCCACCCTTTCAAAATGTAAGACATGAAACTATGCCTCATTATGCTGTTTTGTGCTGCCTTCTACTATGTCTGTTAAGTTATTCTATGTAATATGTAAAATGAATCAAAGGCTGCCAGAAGGTGCAATTTGCTTTTGGGGCATTTTTGGAAGCAATATGTTAGAAAGTGTAATTTACAGTTTGCTTTAAATGAGGGAAAACCCAGATATATCAATGGAAAGTAAAAGTGGTTTGCCTAGATTATTGATCTTAGGAAAAAGAGCATTTTAATTAAATCTCCCATTTGCAATTTAATACTCCACCATTTTGCATGAACAGTCATTGGTATGAGATGAAGCATGTTTGGAAGAGGCATGCAAATCATGCTGCTTGCACATGTTCTTGTTCACTGTTAATGAAGCAAAGGGCCACTCGTGGCAGGGGCTGGAAGAAATTGGTTCTCTATTGCCTGCTTGGAGTTTCATCAGGATTTTCTACCTTGCTTCAAGGGCTGAATTTTGGAATTCAGCCTTGATTTTTTTCCCCCCTCTATTTTCTTTATTTTTTTAAAATAGGAAAAATCCTTTCCCCCCCCCCTTTGAAAACAGTGACCTTTTAGTTGATTATTCCATGGAACAAATTAGTAAATTAAATATAGAAAATAAAAACCAACTTTAAAGGTTGCATTTGGTCCACTGAGAAAACTGGAATTAGAGGGAGGCTCTTTCTACCTGTTATCATCCTTCTCCAAGGCAGCAACGACAACATCCTCATCTGTACCTCTGCCCTGGCAAGGAGCCCAAAGCACAATTATTTTCTTTCTTCTTTTACTGCAGGTTGCAGTAGCTGGTATTCCTGAATGGGTTTCTTGACAGCCCCAGGACATATGTCTACTGATCTGCCCTGAGGAAAACAGATCTCCTGGAGTGAGGGATGAGAAAGAAACTAAGCTGCAGTGCTCATTGGTTTCTTTTGTCTAAAGCAAAAACTTGCTGCCAAAACCCATAACACAGTCAAAAGAAAACTAGAGCTGCTTTTGTTACTGGCATTAATAACCTTAGGGGGAAAAAAGGTATTTCCTTTACTCATCACTAGAGTAGCCACTGGGGATTGAAGAGCCTTCCCTTGCCGTGGTGCAATTTTGCTCATCAAATCCCACTGTCCTCTTTCAGCAGCACCTGCTGGACCCAGACACTCATCTTCATCTTTGGCTTTGGCATGAGTTCCTGCTCCAGCAGCTCTACTTCTCTGATAATCATCTCAAATAATCACACTGGCAGCTTTCACATCACTCTGGGACCCACTGATGGCTTGTCTGGCTGGACAGCAGTTCTCTCCTGGATGCCTCTGTAAATTTTTTATCAAGAGGAATATTCCAGATTCAAGCCATCTGTGACTCTGACCAAAGCCTCGCTGATACCTCTGATCTCTATGCAGGTTGTGGTATAGAAATTCCACATTTCCATGTTCAGTTCAGGCAGAAATCTGCTTTGATGGCATTGAGTCATACACACCATCCTGTGCTTCTCCTATAAACCAGTCCAGTGGCTTTTTAGCCAGTCTTTGATCTGAGAGTCTTTTTGCAGTGCAGTTTGACTTGAAGCACCATCCAGACACTGTCTTTAGGAAACCAAACAACATTAATCTGATCTCTTTCCTGGAGAACTGGACTTTGATAGGCTGAAATAGGCAATTTCATCTTCATCAGCATTGTAGGCAGGTAAATCTGCTTGCTTACAGGGGAATCTGTCCCTAAACCACTCACAAATCAACAAGTTAGGAGGCTGAAATTGTGCTGGTAAGGAGTGTGATAGCTTAAGGAACATATTAAATGGTGGAGTCCCAGTTCCTGGAGATGTTCAAGGAAAGACTGGATGGGGCACTTAGTGCCATGGTCTAGTTGACTGGATAGGGTTGGGTGCTAGGTTGGGCTGGATGAGCTTGGAGGTTTCTTCCAATCTGTTTGATTCTATGATTCTATGATCATGAGGGTCATCACAGAATGATAAAATCCCAGCACAGTGGATGCTGGAAAGCACCTCTGGAGATTATCCAGTCCAACCCCACTGCTAAAGCAGGGTCACTCACAGCAACTTGCCCTGGATCACAGTGTCCAGGTGGGTTTGAAATCTCTCCAGAGAGGGAGACTCCACAACCTCTCTGGGCAGCCTCCTCCAGAGGAGGCAATAAACTGAAAGTGAAGATACATTTCAAGCTTTTCCTTGCTCTTTTTTTCTGGTGTTCTGCAGGAAAACCAATCAATTCCCACAACTGCTGATAACATGAAACTCCTGCACGATCAAGCCCTTTCCTATTTCACTGAATTATTTCAAGTGGCTATTCCTCTGTGTGCTTTTCCATTTCTGCATAGCTGTAGATTTCAAGCTTTCCTGTACACCATTGCAAAAGCTAATAATCCTACTTCTCTCCATCCAGCATAATAACATCTTGAGATTGGCTAATAAATCTCCTTTAAAAAAACACACCAAACCCATTCTTGATTCTTTAGATTTGCTTTCTGGTTTTCTAGATTACATTTCTCCTGCTTTACATTGCAATTCCTTCTTTGTAGGAGGATAGGAAAATAGGTGTTTCCTTCTTTTTAAACTGAAATTGAGATTTACATGAAAAATCAGCAGTGCAATCTCTAAAGGAGAAGAAAAAAATCTGTGGGACTCATTAAAGCTACAGTAACACTTCAGTAGTGGATATTGTTTTCAGAATCACAGGAATGTTGTGATAAAAATGGTATTGGGACCCACTTACAGGATTCAATCAAAGCCCAAACCTTTCTTTTCTGTTCTTACCCAAAGTATTACAGGTTGCTATTAGCACTCCTGGATTGAATCTTTGAAAAGAAATTATTCATGGATTATTCATGGATTGCTGTGATCTGGTCAAAGCATCACAGAATTGTTTTGGTTCATCCAAATCAAGATCATCCAGTCCAACCATCACCCCAGCACCACCATGGCTTCTAAACCATGTCCCAAAGTGCCACACCCACACCTTTCTTGAACACTTCCAGAGATGGGGACTCCATCACCTCCCTGGGTAGCCTGTTCCAATGCCTGACCACTCTTGTGGCAAAGAAATTTTTCCTGCTATCTATTGTAAACCTCCTCTGTGTAACTTGAGGCTGTTTCCTCTTGTCCTGTCACTTGATACTGTGGAGAAGAGACCAACTTCCACTTCACTCCAACCTCCTTTGAGTGAACTATAGAGAGCAATGAAGTCTCCCCTCAGGCTCTTCTCCAGACTGAACCTCAGCTGCTCCTCACCAGACATGTTCTCCAGACCTTTCACCTGCCTTGTTGCCCTTCTCTGGGCATTTTTCAGCACCCCAATGGCCTTCTTGGATTGAGGGCCCAGAACTGATCCCAGTACTCAAGATGCATCCTCACCACTGTTGTTTATAGGGGCACGACAACTTCCCTGCTCCTGCTGGCCACCTATTCCTAATACACTACACCATACCTCAAAAGGTACCATGACTACTGCAGGTGCATTTCATAGTAACAGCTCTTCAACAAAGTACTGGGGGTTAGATCTTTCTCTGCATATGGCTCTTTGCAGCCAATTCATGGCAGTTATCAACTACTGACTGTGTGGAATTGGTCACCTGAGCTATAAAGGTTGCTCTTGCCTGATGACAAACACTACAGAAAGAGGACTAAAAAGTAGGAAATACATTTGTTTACATGGAAATACAGATGGGTGAAGGAAAAACGATCTTACAGAACTTCAGCATCCTGGCATGGTGGGAGTTGGAAGGGACCTATAGAGATCACCTAGTCCAACCCTCCTGCTAAAGCAGGGTCACTCAAAGCAGATTGCCCAGAATCGTTTCTAGGCAGGTATGAATCAATCCAGAGACTTCACAACCTCTTTGGGCAGCCTGTTGGAGGGCTTCAGCACCCTCAAAGTAGAAGAGCTCCTTGTCCTGTTCAGACACAACCTCCTGAGTTCAAATTTGCAATCTCTGCCCCTTATTTTCTCCCTAGGCACCACTGAGAAGACTCTGGTCCCATCCTCTCATTCCTCACCCTTTAGCTATTGATTAGCATTAAGAAGACCCCTTCTGAGGCTGCTCTTCTCCAGGATAAACAGCCTCAGGTTTCTCAGCCTCAAAGGCACATTAAAAAAAAAGAAAGAAGTTATTCACAGAAATGTTTATGTACATTGAATGATTAAAGGGATTGAATACAGCCAGAACTGAATTAGACTATGGAATTCAAAGGAACAGCTTCAGAATTTGTTTGCTGCAATCCAAGAGCTACATTAAGAATCTATTTGAGCTTCTTTAGTGTGTAACATCCCTTGTAAAATTAGTTCCAGCATATGTGTGCTCATGTGCATCCAAAGGAAAGACTGAGCCCTGAGAGAATACCTCTCATTCTCTGATTTACTGCTCTGTGACTTCTGCTAATGTCACTTTATCAGCCAGCAACACACCAGTATGAACAGAACAACTCCCACCAGCAATCCCACCACCTCCCTGCTCATCACTGACTTCATTCTTGAGCTCTTCTTCTCTCCTCTACCAAGCTGCTGTAAGTTGATGTCACCATTACATGGCTGCATGGCATCAGAATCAGAATTAATCAGGTTGGGAAAGACCTTCAAGACCATTGAGTCCAACTCATCACCTAACATCTTCTCATTAACTAACCTATGGCACTAAGTGCCTCATCCTGCCTTCTCTTAAACACCTCCAGGCACGGCCACTCCACCACCTCCCTGGGCAGCCCATTCCAATGCCAATCACTCTCTCTGACAACAACTTCCTAACAACATCCAGCCTAGACCTCCCCCGGCACAGCTTGAGGCTGTGTCCCCTTGTTCTGTTGCTGGCTGCCTGGCAGCAGAGCCCAACCCCACCTGGCTACAGCCTCCCTGCAGGCAGCTGCAGGCAGCAATGAGCTCTGCCCTGAGCCTCCTCTGCTGCAGGCTGCACCCCCCCAGCTCCCTCAGCCTCTCCTCACAGGGCTGTGCTCCAGGCCCCTCCCCAGCCTTGCTGCCCTTCTCCAAACACCTTCCAGCACCTCAGCAGCTCTCTGCAATTCAGGAGCCCAGAACTGGACACAGCACTCCAGGTGTGGCCTGAGCAGTGCTGAGCACAGGGGCAGAAGAACCTCCCTTGTCCTGCTGCCCACACTGCTCCTGAGCCAGCCCAGGATGCCATTGGCTCTGCTGCCCACCTGGGCACTGCTGCCTCACCTTCAGGGCAGGCGCTGCGTCTGTCCCGCCAGGGCTGCAGCCCTCGCCGCCGTGGCGCACTCACCGAGCTGCCCGCGGGCTCCGTCCGGGCTGCCTGGGCGGGAAAAGCTGAGGGAGGGGAAGCCCCTGCCCGCGCGCCCTGCCCGCGCGCCCTGCCCGCGCGCCCTGCCCGCGCGCCCTGCCCGCGCGCCCTGCCCGCGCGCCCTGCCCGCGCGCCCTGCCCGCGCGCCCTGCCCGCGCGCCCTGCCCGCGCGCCCTGCCCGCGCGCCGTCTGTCACGCCGCTCCGCGGGCGCTGCGCTGTGCCGCGGCCGCTGCCCGCAGGGCTCCGAGCAGGCCGCGCTGGGGCCTCGCCTCCTTCCTCACTGCCGCTTCGGCTCCTGGCGCTGCCCGCCCTGCCTGCCGCCACCGGAGGGTAACCCCAAACCTGCCTCTCTCTGGCTTTTCGATCTTATTCTTCCCCACAGCACTTCTGAGATCTTCACCTCAGCCGCTCCGCAGTGGGTTCGAAGGTTCCGTCATGCCCTTGTGTTTGCTTTCAGCTGGGCACACAAAGCACACTTCTGTGTTTAGCAGCTCCTGGAAGTGAATAGCCTGGAAAGGAGCAAATCTGACCTGGCTTGGGCCGGGTTTCGCTGCCCATGATCGTGCTGGGACTCCAGTGCAGTCACACTGCACTGAGACTCGGCAGCAGGAGGTGTGCCTGGGATTTGCTGTGCTCTTGGAGGGAGTGCGAAGGAAGGCAGCCAGTGGTTACTGTGGTAAGATGTGAAAGTTGTACCAAACTAAAAGCCAAATAACTTCCCTCTGAGTTGAAGGTTGGGGTTTTTAGCTGTGGTTGGTTTTGTTTTTCCTGAGGTTTGCTGGAAGTTGTCGTTGACAGCACAGGGTCAGAGGCTGGCCCTGGAAATTGGGTTTCATACCCCCGGTGAATACTGGTGGTGTCTGGCTCAGACTGGGATAAACCCCTGGCAACAGCACTTGTCAGATAGATGTAATCAAAAAGCAAGGAAAACCAGTGAACAGCATGCAGGGCCTCTGGGAGCAGTTCCTTCCCACAAACAGCAGACAGGAGAAAAATCTTTACCTGAGCCTCTTTTTCAAAGCAAGTTTTCTGTGGAAGCAGAGAGGTGTAGATGAGTGTCGTAGCCACGTGTCTCTGAACCACTGAGCCCACCAGATCCATGTGGCACCTGGAGCTCTGCAGTGTCATAGGAATGGACCCAAAGAAACCGTCACCGTGAGTCACAGAATCACAGAAACATCCAGGTTGGAAAAGCCCCTCAGGACCACCAAGTCCAACCTCTAACCCTACTCTGGTAAGATTCACCTTAGCCCTAAGCACCACTTCCAAACAACTCTTAAATGTATCCGAGGTCAATGACTCAACCACCTCCCTGAACAGCTCATTCCAGTGCCTGGATGTGACACATACTTCAATAAATCCAAGCATATACCTTATCAGGGTTTATCTATTGATATCTCCTCTTAGCCTGGAGAAGAGGAGGCTCAGGGGTGATCTTATTACTGTCTACAACTACCTGAAGGGGCATTGTAGCCAGATGGGGGGTGGCCTCTTCTCCCAGGCAACCAGCAATAGAACAAGGGGACACAGTCTCAAGTTGCGCCAGGGTAGGTATAGGCTGGATATTAGGAAGAAGTTCTTCACAGAGAGAGTGATTGGCATTGGAATGGGCTGCCCAGGGAGGTGGTGGAGGCACCGTCCCTGGGGGTCTTCAAGAAAAGACTGGATGAGGCACTTAGTGCCATGGTCTGGTTGATTGGTTAGGGCTGGGTGCTAGGTTGGACTGGATGATCTTGGAGGTCTCTTCCAACCTGCTTGATTCTATGATTCTTAGCAAAGATACTCCAGGTGCTCTAACAAGTGATAGAATGAGAGGCAGTGGCCTTAAATTTTACCAGGGAAGGTTCAGGTTGGCTATAAGGAGAAAAATTCCTCACTAAAAGTGTTCTCAGACATTGGAATAGGCTGCCCAGGGAGGTGGTTGAAGGAGGTGTTTCAAAGACACCTGGAGGTGTTTCAAAGATGCGATGCTGAGGGACATGGTTTAGCATCAGGCTTGGTGAAGCTAGAGAATGGTTGGACTTGATGATCTTAAGGATCTTTTCCAACTTAAACAATACTACAATTCTGTTACTATGCTTTTATTACATTTTCTACAGTACATCCCTGGGTGTGTTGAGGGGAAAGGGCAGGGAGAGAATAATGGGCAAGATTATGCTACCTGAGTAAAGCTGCACGTGTCCCACAGCTCTGCACACTGCCAGTGCCCTTCTGCTTAATGCCTAATTGGATTCAGCCTCATTTGACATCAAAGCAAAGCTTAACTTGAAAACTGGCATTTATCTAAGCTATAACCTCAGTACAACCCCTAATTGGACTTCAAACTTATCTGGTTAGATGTCTATTTGTTTTTGGAATGCAGACCTAAATATTTCTGGGTCATATAGTTGTGCTCATAGACAAAGCTAAATATGATCCCTAGTCTTGAATGCACTGGAATGTGCTAAAGTCAATATATCTAAAATCAATACCTTAGAATCACAGAATCATAGGTCATTTCGTTTGGAAAAGACCTTTAAGATCAGTAAGTCCAACCAGTCTCTAACTCTGCCAAGTCTGGTGCTAAACCATGTCCCTCAGCATGACATCTGTCTTTGAAACACCTCCAGGTGTAGGGGTTTGGCTATCTCCCTGGGGAGCCTGTGTCAGGGTTTGAGAGGCCTTTCAGTGGTAGAAGTTTCTTCTAATCATAGAATCATAGAATCAACCAGGTTAGAAAAGACCTCCAAGATCATCCAGTCCAACCTATTACCCAGCCCTATCCAATCATATCCAACCTGAACCTCCCCTGCTGCAACTTGAGGCCATTTCCTCTCATCCTTCCACTTGTTCTGAGAGAGAAGAGGCCCACACCCACCTGGCTCCAGCTTTCTTTCAGGTAGTTGTAGAGGGCAAGAAGGTCTCCCCCTCAGCCTCCTTTTCTCCAGACTAAGTACCATTTATAGAATCATAGAATCAGTCAGGGTTGGAAGGGACCACAAGGATCATCTGGTTCCACCCCCCTGCCATGGGCAGGGACACCCTACCCTAGATTCGAATCAGCTCATTCAAATCTATGCTTAAGGAATGTGGCTCAAGGTTTTATCAGACCAAAGATTTGTCTGGCTCCTTTTTAAAGTTAGCTCCACTCTGCACAGAAAGCAGGTGAACATCCCAGAGCCTACACCTCACCAGCAGCCCTCCACATCCACGTGCTCCTGTAAAAGGATAACAAAATCAGTGGAATTCAGCTTGTAAGAGGCTATATGCAAAAAGTCAAAGGAAACAAATGAATGAAAGTGGGTTTTTTTCCTCACTGTGAATTACACACAGCAGAACCAGAAGTGATCCATTTATTATTTCGTGGATGAAGTCGAGCTGCCAGTATTATCAAGGCAATACTTAGATAACCCCCATGAGAGAGAAGCAATAAAAAGTGCCCTGCAAGCAATATTACCTGCTAAAGCACCATGGCCAGATGGATATACAGCTGAATTTTGGAGAGCATCACTGATAAATTACTTCCAATTTCATATGTGATTTATAAATATTCTTTGGAGACTAAGGAAATATCTTCTTCTTTTAATTAACCACCATTTCCATCTTCTCAAAATAAGGTGAAAATCTCAAGTGCATCTGATCCAAAAACCCTTTGACAAAAATTTTAGCTATTAGCTCAGAGAAAGTCACAGCTATGCCTCCTTATCTTTCTCAAACTGGATTTGTTCTGGGGAAATTCTTAACAGATGGTTCCCAGTATCTAATGAACACAGCAGACCGTTACAAATGGGACATGAGATACACTTAGATAAAGAAAAGTGTTTAAAAACACTTCAGAAGTTTGGGGAAAAGTAGGTAAGTTAGATTCAGGTACTGCACAGTAAGTTCAGTGACTTGAATTAAAACAACAGGACATAAAGTCACAGGATCACAGGATGTTAGGTGTTAGAAGGGATTCCTGGAGATCATTGAGTTCAACCCCCCTGCAAGATCAGGACCATAGAATCTAGTGCAGGTCACACAGGAGTGCATCCAGATAGGTCTTGAAAGTCTCCAGAGAAGGAGACTGCACAACCCCTTTGGAGAGTCCAGTGTGTGCTCCATGACCCTTACAGTGAATAAGTTCATCTTGAGGTGGACTTTCCTGTGCTGTAGTTTCCCTCCATTGACCCTTGTCCTATCACAGGACACAAGTGAGAAGAACATCCTGAACAAACCTTCCTTGTGTTCAGAAGCTTTGCTAAAACTACTGGAATAACTTAAGAGGAGCTCAGCCACTCCCTTCAGTAAATACTTTGTGAGAGTAAATGATTGCTTTTTATGCTAAGTAGAGGAGGGAAAAGGGAAAATGAGTGAAAATCTGCCATTCTTTAAGAAAGAAAGACATAAAAACTCAGGAGGAAAAGGCAGCAGAGCTTAGGAGCACTGAGAGCTGCAATGAACAGGAGATTTCTGAGCATATGTGTTCAAAATATCTTTACAGGGCTTCAGGTGCTGGTGGTCAACTGCAACAGGACATAAGAAATGAAGGGTGCCCTGAGAAACAAGGTGCTGCTGGCACAAACGAGGTGTGAAGGGGGGCTCTGTGGCGACTGTCCTCCAGGAACCTGATTTTATCATGCTACAGGTAGGATTGATTTTTTTCTTAGCTTAGCCAAAGCTCTTTCAATCTTAGCTTAGATATTAGTTGTGAGTGCAGCACAAAATGAAACAAGGCAATTGAAGGTTAAAATTGTGTGTGAAGCAGCTTCTCTTTGGGTATCTTCAGAATATGTAGGGCTTGCTATTGCAAGGTGACAACAGCATTGCTTGAAAACTCTCTCTTTTTTTACTGCCTGTGTTAAAAAGACCAACAGGGACTTGATGCTTTCTTACTGTCTTGTGTAAATCAGAAAATGGGAAGGGAACTGAATTTTGTACCTGCTCTAACTAGCATCCAGCTGTGTCCCCTGCAGCTTCAGGGCAGAAACCATTTCTAAGATAATGAAATGTAAACTCCTGAGAAACTGTCCAGCATTTGAAAAGACATCATCAAACTGCTGGAACTTCTGAATGGGACCAGTGGATACAGCTCAGCTTCTGTTTAGGGGCCACTACAGGGACCTGTGATACACAGCAGATAAGCTTAATGTGGGTGAGTGGTTATGCTTAAAGGGATTTGTAAAGCTTTGCTGATATTGCTTCTAAATACTGTGGTTCATCAAAGAGAGAAGGCTCTGGGGAGACTTCTTATGGCCTTTTGATACTTAAAGAGCCAATCAGAAAGATGAGAACTTTATAGCAAGACCTGTTGTGACTGGCAAGGAGTGATGGTTTTAAACTAAAAGAGGGAGATTTAGGTTAGATAGAAGGTAGAAATTTTGCACAATGAGGGGGGTGAGACAGTGGCTCAGGTTGCCTAGAGAAGTGGTACATGCCTCAGCCCTGGAACCACTCTAGGTACGGTTGTTTGGGGCTCTGAGCAACCTCTAGTTGCAGATGTCTCTGCTTACTGCAGGCAGGCTGGACTGGATGAGCTTTAAAGACCCCTTCCAACCCAAATCAGTCTGATTCTAAGATCAAAGACCAGGCAGCCTTGAGCTGGCCAGGCTTTGTTGCTCACTGGAGCATCAGGTTGAAATCAGTAATGATGCAACCATGGTGATGAGCATTCATCTCCATGTGACCAAAATCCAAGCAGGCTGGAACCCTGCTGCTAGAGACTGAGCAGGGCTTTGGGAATTAATGTTGCACTGTTTAATCTTGCTTCTAATTAACACTGCAAACCTTGATTGACACATCAGATCTTAGGGAACTGCCTTATTTGGTGAGGTGAGAAGTTTTTGGCAGCAGTTGCAGGATGCTAAACTTAAGAAGAAAAGTGGACAGAAGTGTTATAAAGCTTATTTTTTTCTTTGATGCCCATCATTGGAGCAGTAGTACAGTGTGGGTCTTGCTCCTCTCTTGTTTCAGGGCCTTAAGCCACACCATCATTCTTCTGTATGCCTTTGTTCTCCCCTCTTTTGTTCCTCTATTATAACCCTTGGATAGAATCACAGAATTATTTGGGTTGGAAAAGACCTCTAAGATCATCAAGTCAGTCTAACACCACAGTGGTCATTAAACCATGTCTCAAGCCACATATTACTTGAAACAAAGCATCATAGAATCAACCAGATTAGAAGAGATCTTCAAGCTCATCCAGTCGAAGCTAGCACCCATCCCTGTCCAGTCAACCAGACCATGGCACTAAGTGCCTCAGCCAGGCTTTTTTTGAACACCCCCAGGGATGGTATCACAGTATCACCTCCTCCTCCCTGGGCAGCCCATTCCACTGTCAATCACTCTCTCTGCCAACAACTTCCTCCTAACAACCAGCCTAGACCTCCCCTGGCTCAGCTTGAGGCTGTGTCCTCCTGTTGCTGGGTGCCTGGCAGCAGAGCCCAGTCCCATCTGGCTACAGCCTCCCTTCAGGCAGCTGCAGACAGCAATGAGCTCTGCCCTGAGCCTCCTCTGCTGCAGGCTGCACACCCCCAGTTCTCTCAGCCTCTCCTCACAGGGCTGTGCTCCAGGCCCCTCACCAGCTTCGTTGCACTTCTCTGGACATGTTCCAGCACCTCAACATCTCTCTTGAATGGAGGAGCCCAGAACTGGACACAGTACTCAAGGCATGACCTCATAGCCTTGTGTTCCAGGCCTCTCACCAGCTTCATCACCCTTCTCCAGCGATGCTATAAGACTACTGAGTAAGTTGAAACCACAAAGCTTCAGACCCTGCACAGTGTTCCCTAGCTGGAGAGATGCCTTTGAGGGTTCTCAAGCAGCTGGTGGAAAACCTAAACAGAGGGCTTGAGGTAGAGCTCCAACCATCTGCACATGCCACTAAGTGTTTGTGTAATCTGCAAGCGATGCTCTAAAACTGATAATAGCTGCTTAGAAAAATTAATATTATGACAGCAGTTATTGTAGGGAGATGTATTGCATTTTTAATGCCAACAGCTGTAATTTTCTAAAGAGAAAGGGAGAAAAAAAAATAAAAGCCAATAGTGCTCTATTTGTCATCATGCAGTCGAAAATGTCTTCAGATGGACATATAAAAGAAAGAAGCCCTGGTGTAGCATGCAGGATTGGAATCTCATATGGAGGTGTATTGACAATGGAACTGTTTTAATCACTTACATTATCATTTTGTACAGAAAAAAGGAAAAAAAAAAGACAAATTTTCTTAATAACCTCACCTACTCCAGGGAAGTAAGAAGCAATTGTCAATAAAAGCAATTATAAGTTAAATGAGAGAGGCAAGCACTGTACAGGCTGGGGTTTGCCTTTTGAATTTTATTTTTTTAGAAATTCATTTATAATTGCAAATAATTGTCCTGATGCAAAGCATCTCAGCCTATGTGGCATGTAACAGATCAATACTGGGGCATCACCATGAAGACGTAGCTTTTACTTTCTACCTAGCTACATTTGAGTGATGATTCCTGAGCAGGACTCTTCTTGTGTGCTAATGGCAAAGCTTTTGTTTGGTAGAGAATGCCTGAATGGGGACTAAAAGGTCAAAGTTCTGATCAGATATAAATTAAGGTTTTCTTATGTCTTCAGTATCTCTTGCCAAAAGAGCCTCTCAAAATATTATAGGAGAAGCAGAGGTCTTTTAAGAATTCAGGCTCTGCTGGTAGCCTGTCCTCAGAGCAGAGCTGCTGCAGCCCTCTCAGCATCTTGGTGGCCACCTCTGGATTGGCTCCAACAGTTCCATGTCCTGCTTGTGCTGGGGGCTCCAGAACTGTCCCCAGGACTGCAGGTGGGGTCTGAGGAGAGCAGAGCCAAGGGGTAGAATCCCCTCCCTTGCCCTGCTGCCCACACTGCTCTTGCTGCAGCCCAGCACAGGGTTGGTGTCTGGGCTGCACTCACCCTTCAGGCTCCTGTTGAACTTTTCCTTAACCCAGACCCCCAAGTCCTTTTCCTCAGGGCTGCTCTCAGCCATTCCCCACTCAGCCTGGAGTTCTGCTTGGGATTGCACCCACTCAGGTGCAGGACCTTCCACTTGGCTTTGTTGAATGTCCTGAGGTTGGCCTGGGCACACCTCTCCAGCCTGCCCAGGTCCCTCTGTATAGATCTCTGCCCTTAGCAAGCCGACTGTGCCACACAGCTTATTGCCATTTGCAGCATGCTCAGGGTGCACTCAATTCCTCTGTCCATTTAACTGACAAAGACATTAAACAGCACTGGGCCCAGCACTGACAACTTGGGGGTTACTTTACTGAGAAAATAAGGTGCATGATATGGAATAGTATTTTTCATTTATATATATATATACACATGTATATATAATGTAAAAATGAAGTGCCTTGTGAAGAAAGAGATACTGGAATTGAGCAGCTGTCAGAGAACCATAGAATGGTTGGGAGAGACTGTTAAAGGTCATCTAGTCCCAACTCTAAAGTAGCTTGTAGCTAACAAACAACTAACTTGCAGAACCATTCAGAACCCATACCACCAACTGATTTCCTTAGGAGGGGACTAAATCTCCCCCTCGTTAACAAGTCTCTGGGTTCAGAGTGAGAGACCACTTCAGCTTCAAAAATCTCAAATTTACAAGTGAGCAGATGACAGGAGTGTCTCAAGTGCTGATGAGTTTATCTGCATAATGCACTGAAGTGCAAATAATTAAGGCTTGCACTGATCACAGGGCTTTAAAGTAGCTTCAAAACTCAAGCTGAGGTTGCACAAACACTTCTCTCCACTAGCAAAGCTGCTTCAAGCCTTTCCCGTTGGCTCCTTCCCTGCCTCCCCTTCTGTTGCAGCTTGCAGTCTCCATGGTGCAGATCTCTCCTGTTTGGGGGCTGTGCTGCAAGCAGGACAGATGTAATTATCAGGATTAAGAAACTCAAAGCTCAACAGACCTTCAGGTTATGTTTTTTTAACTCGTATCATTTGCTGATCCAATTTACGGCACAGCCTCTGCATTCTAATGCAGTGACCAAACAAAGGGAGGGGGAGGAGAAGGAGGAAGGAGGAAGGACCAAGACCTTTAGTGATACATCCTGAGAAAAAACCTCTTCTACCTTTGATGTACGTGTTGCCTTTCGAGATGCCACCCAGAACCAAAAAGGAGGTTGTACTGAGGTTGGGGTCAGACTCTTCTCTAGTATCAAGTGATAGAATGAGAGGAAATAGCCTCATGCTGCACCAGACTGGATATTAGGCAAAAAAAATCTTCATTGCAAGAGTGGTCAGGCATTGGAACAGGCTGCCCAGAGAGGTGATGGTACTCCATCCCTGGAGGTGTTCATAAAACTTGTAGACATGGCACTCTGGGACATGGTATAGTGGCTATGGTGATGCTGGGTTTATGGTTATACTCGATGATCGTGGAGGTCTTTTCCAACCCAAATGACTCTATGATTCTGTCATTCAGCTCTGTCCTTAAAACATGGATATTTGGGATTTATTTAGTGTGTGTGGCTTTAGATAATTTCAAAGAGAGTAAAATTCCTCAAAATTCCAGGTGCCTTTAGAGAGAGTTTGTGTTTTAAATGCAATGTAGGTGTTTTATATCTAGCTAAGATCATCCACACACCCATGTGCAGTGATTCTGAGTCAAACTTCCACTCCTCTGGGAGTACCAATCTCTGGCAGAACGGAGGAGCAAGCAATGAGTGGAGTGGGTGGACATTTCCCACTACTTACACAGCTGAAGGATTTGCAGTATGAAGCTGTGACCACCATCACTCATCACCACACTCTGTATTGAACCAGAACTGGACTTGGAAAATGTTCTTCTTGTCAAGGTAATCCTTCATGTGTCTCACAGGAGATGAAAAGCAGGTTTGGATGGCTCAGATTCTTCTCTTTCCAGTATGCTCAAAACCACTGGAGGATTTTCTCCCAAGAGTTCAGCACAAATGAGTTACCATTTCAGCTGTCTCTTGGGTTGAGTTTGCAGTTCACCTGAACCAGATCAAACTTTACCACTGGGAACTGCCAGTGGGAGTTAGGCACTTCTGGAAATCCTACTGCTGCTTATATATTATAAGAGCAAGGCAGGAGAACTGACCTGTGTATGGCAAAACCTGATTGACATAGCTGAACAGAAAAGGGAAAAATAAATTAGGTCTTAATAAAATTGGAAATGAAAGCTGAAAGAATGCTGTATGTCCCTAGCAAGGGGAAAAAAAGCATGAGGAGAATATTCATTATGACAGAAAGTATTGAAAGTGCAGGATATTTGTTCTCTAAAATAGCAGTGATGAGCTGGCTCAGATCTAGGCTCCCTGCTGATGGATCTGTTTTACTGCTTTATTTTCCCTTTAACTTTTCTTATCCTTTTAAATGTTTGAAAGGGAGAAGATTTTTTTTTTCTTTTAAAGTAGTAGAAAGCTTATACAGTTTTGACTCTACAGTTGTGGAATACCAAACATGCTTTTTCTCTGCTATGGAGCAACATGGAGATGGAAATGTTGGGCAGAGAGAAATGAATTTTTACCAGCTCAGTTCCTAAATAAAATGGTTATTCTTCCCAGCTCCCAGGGCTGCTCCTACTGGGACTATGTGTTGTGACACCAGTTTAAGCCCTGAAGAACCTCCTCATCATCCTACATGTCCATCACTGCTCCTTCAGCAGAAGTTTCTGTCTTTCCTCCATGCTGCAGCTGTAGTTGTTCCTCAACCCGATTCTGTCAAAAAGATCCAGTTAATTTGAGCACTTTTAATGGTAGAGGGTTTTTTGTTTCCTTTTTCAACCTGGATGATTTTGACAGACTGTGGAACTGAGTGGGCAGGGGAATGAATTACACTTGGACAGATGGTCCCTTAATTCACGGTGCTATTACTACTTCTGTGGTGGTGCTGAGATACTGTAATGAACACAGCAGTGATCATGGCTCTATTGCAGTAGGTGCCACACAAAGAGAGATAGAAATAGATCCTGTCCTGGAAAAAACTTACCTTCCTCTAGACAAAACATCCAAGAGAGGGGGGAAACTGGTGAGGGCTCTGTAGTACACGTGGCTGATCTGGGGTTCTTTAGTCTGGAGAGAGGGGGCTGAAGGAAAACCTCCTCACTCTTTGTAATTCCCTGAGAGGAGATTGGAATGAGGTGGGAGTTGGTCTCTCCTTGCAGGTAACAAGTGGTAAGGCAATAGGAAACAGCCTTAAGTTGTACCAGGCGAGGTTTAGGTTGGAAGTGAGGAAAAAAATCTTCCCCAAAAGTCTTGTCAAGCTCTGGAAAAGGCTGCCCAGAGCAGTTGTGGAGTCCTCATCACTGGACAGACTTAAAAGCCATGTAGCTGTGGTGCTGAGGGACATGGCTTAGTGGTGACCTGGCAGTGCTGGGTTAAGAGCTGAACTTGATGATCTTGTCATTTGTTAGGCTGGCATTTTAACAACACCAAGAACATATTTCTACATCTGTTGGCTTAACCACAAAGCCATCACTTTCTGCAGGCTGCAGAGCTCTTCCAAACCTGGTGACATGAGTTTGATGGTATTAAAAGGATGCAAGAAAATAGCTATACAGTGCCTAATATTCTAATTATCTTTGGTTTACTACAATTTGGCTTGTGTTTTCTGTTTTCACCTATACTATGCTGTCCACTCTGTAGAATGACCAGGATGTATAACTCTGCTCTAGTTGCTTCTTTATCCTTTATTCACATTTCCTCTTAATTCACAAGCTGCCTGACCCTAGGCAATGACTTTGTGTTATCAAGGAAGAGGTTAAGAGGAAGAGGCTAATCTTCAGCCTAAATCTTCCCTCTTTCAGCTCAAAGCTATTGCCCCTCTTCTTATCACTACAAGCCCTTGTCCAAAGTCCCCCCTCAATTTCATTGTAGTCTCCCTTCATTTAACTGGAAGGCTGCTATGATGTCTTCCCAGAGTCTTCTCCAGACACAGTAACCCCAACTCTCACAGGCTGTCCCCACAGGGGACATTCTCCAGCCCTCATGATTTTCCTCATGGCCTCCTCTGGACCTGCTACAACAGTTCAATGCCTTTAAGCTGGGGACACCAGAACTGGACACAGTACAGAGAGAATCATAGAACCATGGAATCAATCAGGTTGGAAGAGGCCTCCAAGATCATCCATTCCAACCTATCACAACAAAATAATCACAACAAACAGGATAATCACAACAAATCTATCTCAACAGCTCACTGTGTGCTTTCAGCTGATGTCCTCCTTGAATTTGTGTTTAATTCAAGTAAATTATATGGTGCTGTTAGTGAGGTTTCTTATTCTTCCTTTGATGGCCTCAGAGCCAGTAAAATAAACTGTGGTGGTGGTTGAGCAATTATGCAATTAATGGCTCAGTGTGGTTGGCAACTCTGTTGCCAGGGAGATAGTCAAAATGTTTTGGAGTTTTTTGGTTTGTTTGTTTGTTTTTAATTAATGCAGTAATTCAAGGTGGATCCCCAAGAGTCTTGTAGTTTCTGCTTTGTTTGCTGTCATCTCTTGCTCTAGGTGTCAAACTCAGAGAACCTTGCTTGTGTTGTTTTCAGAGCAGAAAGGAAGTGGAATTTTAGTCTATTGATTTTTCACTTGTTTGGATTCTTTTCTTTCTTTTTTTTCCCTTCCATCTTCCTAAAGCATTTGCTGGCCTTTTAAATTTTCTCTATCAATCTGGTTCTTTTTCTGTGTTCTATATAAATCTCTTTCCCTTATTATATAATGCCCTTAGTCAGGCTGCAGCCTATAGTTATTTTTCTGCTCCTACTTTTCACTGTAAGCACCAACATGAGATGATTTTTGTTTTTATTTTTTTCTCTGAACTCCTTCACAGTTACAGGACTGTGATTTTCTTTCCAAGGAGTATCAGCTGGGCAGATCTAAACACTCCTACCTAGGATAAGATAGCATCTGTCTGTATATGACTGCTGGAAAGCTCAGCCCTTTGAGAAGCCTATAGCTAAACTTGACCTAGAGGAGGTTAAACAATTTGATTCATTCATGCACCAGTCCCTGGTAAAAGCAGCAGTACTGAGGAAAACTTTGCTGGTCATTACCTTTGGAGCTGCAAAATCTCTGTGCCAGAAAGCCAGATGGACATGCTGCCAAATCAAGTAGTTTTGGATGGCAACAGTTGTTGGCAATGAGAGACCTTCTCACTCTCTACAACTACCTGAAAGGAGGTTGTAGTGAGGTGGGGCTTGATCTCTCGAATATCAAGTGATAGAATCAGAGGAAATGACCTCAAGATGTTCCAGGGGAAGTTTAGGTTGGATGTTAGGAAAAATATCTTTCCTCTGAGAGTGATCAGGCATTGGAACAGGTTACCCAGGGAGGTGGTGGAGTCACTGTCCTTGGAGGCATAGACATGGTGCTTGGGAATGTGATTTAATGTCCATGGTGGTGCTAGGTTGATGGCTGAACTTGATCTCAGAGGTCTTTTCCAAAGGTTTCCTGGGAAAAAAAATAAGTGTAATTATTTTCTAGGATTGAAAAGTTTCCCTTTTGGGAAATGAAATTTCTGTTCTCCCTCTAGTCATGGGAGACAGACCAGAGAATGAAAATGGATGTGTTTGGTCTCTACAACTAAACAAAACCAGATTCCTTCCCTAGTAATGATAATTACAAATGTCAAACCTAATATAAATACCATGGATGTGACCCTGCAGTTTTCCCTCCCTTTCTATTCCATGGATGTGAAGGACAACCGAGAGAGTTTTGCCAAGGTACTCTGTGAAATCCATGGCTGTGCTGCCATGCATCTCATCAAATGCATTTGCCCTCACTTCAGAGTTTGTACATCCAGCAGCCCAGCCTCCTGATCCAGCTCTTGCTCTTTCCTACCTTCATTAGTATAATTTTAAACCTCATCTCTTGGCAAAATCAGTGTGGATGCTGCTGGCTGAAGCACCTTGAGTCCCTGATTTAGAGCACTGCCTGGGGGTCACAGATTTGAGGCTGAGCAGATCTGATGTGATTAAATAAATATTCAGATGATGAGCAAAACCCTTGTGTGCATGAGTATCTCAGTAGGATTGTGCTAATGACAAGTGAGTCATATCATTTAGACTAACCCATTGTGCCTTGTGTAGCTGTTTATTAAGCTAAACAGCTTGCTCCTGCTCTTCTTCTGTGTTTAGACAGAAGTGAAGTTATAGGAGGTAAAAGAGCACTGCATCCACTCTACTCTGCACTTGTGAGACCCCACCTGGAGCACTGAGCTCAGTTCTGGAGCCCTTGTTACAAGAGGGCTATGGATGTGCTGGAAGGTGTCCAGAGAAGGGTCATGAGGATGAGCAGAGGGCTGGAGCACCCCTGCTATCAGGAGAGACTGAGGCATTTGGGGCTGTTCAGTCTGGAGAGGAGAAGGCTCTGAGGTGACCTTATTGTGGCCTTCCAGGATCTGAAGTGGGCTACAAGAAAGCTGAGGAGGGAGTTTTTAAGCTGTCAGGAAATGATAGGACTGGGAGGAATGGAACAAACCTAGAAATGGGTAGATTCAGACTGGATGTTAGGAAGAAGTCTAGGATGTTAGGAAGGAGTGTGGTGAGAAGCTGGAAGGGGTTGCCCATGGAGGTAGTGAAAGCCTCATCCCTGGAGGTGTTTAAGGCCAGGCTGGATGAGGCTGTGGGCAGCCTGCTCTAGTGTGAGGTGTCCCTGCCCATGGCAGGGGGGTTGGAACTGGCTGAGCTTTGTGGTCCCTTCCAACCCTGACTGATTCTGTGATTCTATCTACAAAAAAATATGATGAGAAAACAGCAAAGGGCTAAGCCTAGAGGTGGATCAGAGGATTGCACTGTGGTTATAGGAGCACTAAGATCCTGTTTTCTTTTAAAGAACAGGGAATTTTCAGGAAGAATTTGGCCAGTGTAGCACTTTTGAATGTAGTCACTTTGATTTCTGCTCATGGAAAGGACCATGCATGGTACAGGAAGGCTGGAACAGTCTGACTCAGCTTTGTGGCTTTGAGACAAACAGGTTGTCTGAGGAAAGCAGGATGTTCTGGAACCTGCACGTTTCACAGGTATGAGGCAGACAATCCAAAGTGAGATCTTGCTGATTGACACAGATTAATTAGATCAAACTCTGCCGGATCGTAACACTGAGGATGCAGTTCCACTATTATCCACCCTCCACTCCAGAGCTTTTATCTTCAGTGCTTTTCTTCCTCTGAAAGTACCAGAAAGATCAGAAAGAGGAGACTCACTGAAGGACAGTTTGGCATTTCGCTCACGGGGGGTCTGGCCAACGTGGAGATGACTAATGCAGCTATTTCAGATGTAAGAAAAGCCATCCAGTAGACAGCAAGCAACCTTACCCTTGGGTTTTGATTTTTTTTTTTTAATTCCCCTAACAGGGCTTAGTGGATGCATAGATTGTTGAGCTGTTTGATTTCAAACCTGTATTTTCAAGAGCAGAGCAAGGCCAAATCCTTGGCTGGTGAGCAGAAGCCTTGCGTGGATGAGTTTCTCTGCGGCGCTCTGCTAATGACAAATGAGTCACATCATTTTGACTAATTGATCTTGTCTTGTGTGTTTGTTTATTAACATGAAGCCACTTACTGCTGTTCCCATTTTGCATTTGTACAGACATGAAGGTTGCAAGAAGCTAACAGGCAGGTTTCTGTTGGTCTGTAACTATATAGCAGTTTTCAGTGGTTCCTTTGATGGAACTGCTCTCGTGAGACTCCACCTGGAGTACTGTGCCCAGTTCTGGACCCCCTATTACAAGAAGGATCTGGATGTGCTGGAATGTGTTCAGAAAAGGGCCATGAGGATGATCAGAGGGCTGGAACCTCTCTCCTATGAGGACAGGCTGAAGGAGCTAAGGTTGTTCAGTTTGAAGAAGGCTCTGAGGACACCTTATTGTGGTCTTCCAGTGTCTGAAGTGGCCTATGAGAAAGCTGAGGAAGGACTTTTTAGGGTGATGGGTAGTAATAGGACTGGGGGGAATGGATCCTAGCTAGAGCAGAGAGACTTAGATTAAACATTAGGAAGAAGTTCTTCACCACAGGGGTGGTGAGACACTGGAACAGGTTGCCCAGGGAAGTGGTGGAAGCCTCATCTCTAGGTATTTCTAAGCCCAGGCTGAATGTGGCTCTGGACAGCCTGATCTAGCGTGAGGAGTCCTTGCCCATGGCAGGGGGGTTGGATCTGGCTGATCCTTGTGGTCCCTTCCAACCCTGACAATTCTGTGATAATCCTGGCAGGTAGTTTCCAGCTTGCTTCAATAATGGTTTTAGCAACAGGAAGAATTTTACTGTCTAAATTATTAAACAAGCCTGAAAATAGTAACCAGTTAACATCCTTCTTTTAGTTGTTAGAGCTCTGTTGGAATCACCTGAAAGCCACAGTGCAGGCTGTATGTGTGGAATGAGTACCACCAAGAGCTGACTCTGCTGTGTGGGGCATGATCAGAAGCAAGATGTGCTTCCTCTCCTTACAGCTCCTGCTCCTCACAAAGGGAAGAGCTTTCTTTTCAGAGTATGTGACTTTGCTATTGATTGTCTAGGAAACAGATCCATGCCAATGAGCCTGAATGGCCAGGCTGATCAGAAGAATAGACAGGTTGATGTCGAAGGTTTCTTTTACCCCTTTCTGTTGCAGTTTTAACTAATGTGGTTCATTAAAATTGGAAGGTAGACAAATGACAAAGTCTAGTTTGGGTGATGGCTTCTGGGGACCAAATGCTATTCCTGTTCACCCCCTCTGCTGGAGAACAAAGGAGCAAGTAAAAAAAAACCTTATGGAGAGATAAAAGAGTTAATGGTGCTTAAATGTGAGCTTTCCTCACACTCCTTCTGTCCCCTTGGCATTGTGCATGCCCGATGCCCCTTCCCTGGAAACATTCAAGTTCAGGTTGGATGTGATTTTAAGCATCCTAACGTGGTTGCAGATGTCCCTGCTGACTGCAGGGTTGTTGGACTTGATGACCTTTAAAGTCACTTCAAACTCAAACTGTTGTATGATTTATTCTATGTGCAGCTGCAGTCATTATCACCGGTGAACCACACCAGCAGCTGGGCACTCTCCTTCCAGGAAGCCGAGGGAAAGAAACTGAGATGAGTGTTTGCAAACCTAGCTGTAGAAATCAGGTTGTTTGTTTGAGGTCCCAGATTCTGTTGCTGCAGGTGGTGAGGTAGGGAAATGCCCCAAAGCTTTGTTCCCTGACTACCACAGGGCTGCTGAGCTGCAGCAGTTCTGCTCCTCTCGATGTCAAACTCACTCTCTGAAACGAGATAAGAAAGTAAACATTCAGCTCCCAGTGTCTATATTTCTAAGGGGGAAATGACATTTCATAAATACTCAACTCTGCTGTTCTCCACATCCAATTTTCTATATTGGATTCATTTCTCAAATCTACTTACTCAGTTCAGAAGACTGAAATGTTAATCTAACAGGTCCTGCAGTTTTATAAGCAGCGTGTAGCTTTCCATTTAATCTGACAGTTGCATTTAAATGACCCTACAGCTTTAGGGCACTGAGACAACCATTATTTCATTACACCATTTCCATACAATCATAAATAATTCTATGCATGATAACTCTTGAAAGGAAATAACGTGCATATGGTGTGGCTGGGATCAACTGTTGAAAGAATGTGTGTTGTGAGAATTTATCCACAGGAAACCACTATTCCCAGAGGCCAGATAGCAACCGAGCAGTCAAACCGAGCTGTTCCTCAGTGTAGTTTATTCTTCCTCTCCTTTGCAGAGAAGCAGAGTGTATGAATGAGGGAGGTTCTCCTCCACCTCTACTTTGCCCTGGTAAGACTCCATCTTGAGTATTGCATTCAGTTTTGGGCTCCCCAACTATTCCCAGAGGCCAGATAGCAACCGAGCAGTCAAACCGAGCTGTTCCTCAGTGTAGTTTATTCTTCCTCTCCTCTGCAGAGAAGCAGAGTGTATGAATGAGGGAGGTTCTCCTCCACCTCTGCTTTGCCCTGGTAAGACTCCATCTTGAGTATTGCATTCAGTTTTGGGCTCCCCACTTTAAGAGGGACAAGGGTCTGATGGATAGAGTCCGACAGAGGGCTATGAGGATGATGAGGGGACTGGAGCACGGCTTGATGAGGAGAGGCTGAGGGACCTGGGGCTGTGTAGTCTGGACAAGAGAAGACTGAGAGGGGATCTTATAAATGTTTATAAATATCTGAGGGCTGGGGGTCAGGAGGGGAGGGACAGGCTCTTGAATATCTCCAGAGAGGGAGACTCCATAACCCCACCCAGGCAGCCTGTCCCAGTGTTCTGTCACCCTCACAGGGAAAAAAATTCCTCCTCATGTTTCCATGGAAGTTCCCATGCCTCACCTTCCACCCTTTGCTCTTCTCACTTGCTCCCTGGGATAGGACAAGGAACAATGGATGGAAGCTGCAGCAGAGGAGGTTCCAGCTCAACACAAGAGGGAACTTCTTTACTCAAAGGGTCCCAGAACACTGCAACAGGTTGCCCACAGAGGCTGTGAAGTCTCCTTCTCTGGAGATTTTCCAGGCCTGTCTGGATGTGTTCCTGTGTGCCCTGAGCTAGACTGTATGGTCCTGCTCTGGCAGAGGGTTGGACTGGATGAGCTTTGAGGTCCCTTCCAACCCCTAACATCCTGTGATCCTGTGACCTCACTCTAAGAGGTCATTAAAACTGCTAACAAAAAAACCCAAAAAAACAAAACAAACAAAAAATTGCCCTTACAGGCAATTGTAGCAGATTTTTAACATTTGTGATTTTAGAGCCAGCTAAGGCTCTACTCAGTGCACCACTGAGCAGTTGTCAGTTGTTAATCAGCTGCAGTCAATTAGTGTTCTCGCTATGGATTTGTTCAATGCGTGACAGCTCTGGATGGCTCCGTGGGACTAGAAAGCATCTGACAAAAGGGAAAGAAGCATTTCTAGGAATTTCTTGCTTCTGTGCTTCAAATTCAGGACCTCTAATGCAAATTTTTCATCATGGTTTGTAAATTGAAAGTTTCAAGCAGTTCCAATCAGCCTTCTAACACTGCTGGCCAAAAGCATGGGGCAGTTGGTTTCAGAGAATAGAATAGAATTAGAGAACACATCAGGTTGGAAGGGACCCTTGAAGTCATCCTGTCCAACTCCTACCTGCAGTAAGCAGGGACGTCCCCCACTAGATCAGGATTCTCAGAGCCCCATCAAGCCTGACTTGAATGTCTCCAGGAATGGGGCCTCCATCACATATCTGGGCAACCTGTTTCAGTATTTCACCATTCCCATTGTGAAGAACTTCCTCTGTAAGCCCATCCTGTATCTACCCTGCCCCAGTTTCAATCTATTGCCCCTCATCTATCACTACAAGCCCTTCTAAACAGTCCTTCCCCAGCCTTCCTGTGGCTCCTCTTCTATTGAAATGTAGCTATAAGTCTTCCCCAGTGCCTTCTCTTCTCCAGGCTGAACAACCCCAACTGTGTCAGCCTTTCCTTCTAGGAGAGATGCTGCAGCCCTCTGGTCACCTTTGGGACCTTTTTCTGGACCCATTCCAGCAGGTCCATGTCCTTTCTGTGTTGGGGGCCCCAGAACTGGATGCAGTATTCCAGAAGAGATAATCCTCCACAGTGTTACCTTTAGTTTTTCACTCAAGAGTGCCCTGCTGAGAAGCTCATCCACATGAGGATTCTGCACATCATCCACATCATCCAAGACATGGCCTTGTTCTGCTTCTCAAGTAATCTATTCAAAATCAGACAGCTCAATGATCTGTGCATCCACCATGGGGCTGACTTTCTCAGTAGATGAGCACAATGCTTGCAAAAAGCTTTTCCTTAATGTACTTCTGATCTGGTCACCTATAGTCACTGGGCACAGACTAATCCTGGATGCTACTGAAGGCCATAAATGGACTCCAACACATAGGTACTGGGCAGTAAGGGCAAAAACTACCTTTTTGTGCCAACAAAATGCTGTGCAGGTGCCTGTGAAGTAACTTTCTTGGACCTCATAGCTGACTTTTGAGTCTAGTATTGGACTAGAGGTTTCCAGAGGGCCCATTCAGACAGAGCTGTGGTATGCAGCTAAGGAGCTGGGAAGAGAAGGACAATTTATGACTCTTTGAAACCCTCTGAAGAGAGTTTGAGTCGTCCACAAAATGCAAGCTGTGCTCCTTCATCTCAGCTCCCCCCTTCCAGAGCAGCAGATGACTCGAGTCAATTAATTCAATTCCATCATATTTCTAAGCAATCAGCTTTCATGTTTGTTGAGATTGAAATTTTGGGGTTTCAAAGTTTTAATTTCGTTTCAGAGCTGATCCATTTCTCTCAGGAGATGCATTCCATGGAGTACTGAATGTATGCACGTACAGGGACAATAGGGATTCATTAACTGGCTGAGGCGTGGGGGCTTTTGTCTGCTTTGTTGACACTTCCTTTCATATGGAAAATCCAGCGCCGAGTTTTCATCTATTCATGTTGTGTCACCTCCTGTAAAAGTCAATATGTCACTGTTTTCTGTACGTCAGCTGAGACTGATGGGAGTGCTGACTTTAAAGACAGGTCAGGAAGGCAGCAGGGAAAGAGAAGGGGAAAAAATAAAAGAGGCAACAACCTTTGCGAAAGCAGAGTGATGCTAAATGTCACAGAACAAAGATTTAGATGCAATTTAGAGAGCTGACATGCAAAATGTGTACACTGTGGAGTTCAGAGGCTTGGGTAAAACGTAGCAAAGTCTGTGATATTATACTCAGACACCTTATTACTTCCTCATTCTCCTCCACAGCTCCAATCTGTCTTCTAAGGCACCAAGATCTCTTTCAGCAGTACTGCAGGTCTGCATCATCCAGTGTGATGCTCAGTGGTGTTTTGCAGGCTGTTGCTCAGCTGTCACCATAAGTTGGAAATGTATCCACTGCTATCTGTTTCAGGCTATTCTCTCCTTCTACATTAGTCCATTAGCCCCAAATGGATTTGGACAGAAAGTTTGGCTCGCAGCTGCTTTTGGCTACACAGACTATCGTTAGAGCAGGCCTAGGGAGAGAGCAGATGTACCAAAAATGCAGGAAGAGCAGCTGACAACTTGTCAGGCTGTGCTGCCATTCAGTGAGACATGGACAGGCTGGCGAGCTGGGTGGAAGAAAGCCAGCGAGGGCAAGAGTAGAGTCTTTCATCTGGGGAGGAATAATCTCCTGCACCAGTACAGGTGAGGGGTTGAATAGGTGGGAAGCAGTTGTACAGGGAAGGACTTGGCAGTACTGAAGGCTAACAAGTTCCTTGTGAGCCAGCAATGTCACTTTGTGACCAAGAAGGCCACAGGTCTCGTAGGATGTAGACACTGGGTTGATTTCTGGGCTCCCCAGTTCAGCAGAGACAAGCAACTGCTGGAGAGGGTTCAGAAGAGACTATGAAGATGCAGAGAAGCCTGGAGCATCTCTGTGAGGAGAAGTGGCTGAAAGCCCTGGGGCTCTTGAGCCTGGAGAAGAGCAGCTCCAGAAGGGATTTGATCAATGCTCAGCAAGAGCTAAAGGACCTGCGGGGAGCAAGAGAATGGGGCTAGACTCTTCTCAGTGGTATCCAGTGACAGGACAAGGGGCAACAGGCACAAACTGCAACCCAGGGCTCCAGCTGAACAGCAGGAGAAACATCTTTGATGTGAGGGTGCTGGAGACCTGGAGCAGGCTGCCCAGAGAGGTTACGGAATCTCTAATTGTAGTCTGCAACTACCTGAAAGGAGGCTGTAGCCAGGTAGGGGTCAGTCTCTTCTCCCGGGCAACCAGCCACAGAACAAGGGGACACAGTCTCAAGTTGTGCCAGAGGAGGTCTAGGCTGGATGTTAGGAGGAAGTTGTTGGCAGAGAGAGTGATTGGCATTGGAATGGGCTGCCCAGGAAGGTGGTGGAGTCACCGTGCCTGGAGGTGTTGAAGCCAAGCCTGGCTGAGGCACTTAGTGCCATGGTCTGGTTGGTTGGCCAGGGCTGGGTGCTAGGTTGGACTGGATGAGCTTGGAGGTCTCTTCCAACCTGCTTGATTTTATGATTCTATGATTCTCCTTCTGTGGAGAGCTTCCAACCCCAGGTGGCCATTGTGATCCTGGGCAAGCTGCTGTGGGTGCCCTCCCTTTAGCAGGGGGTTTGGACTGGATGATCTCTTGAGGTCTTTCTCAGCCCCCACCATCTTGGGATTCTGTGATTGTGTGACTGGATTCAGAGCTGGGAATTCTGCACTGGCATCAGCCCCATTTCCATTGCCTGTCTCTTGCTATTTTACAAAGGTTCATGCATTGCCATCACGGTGCAAACCACCACAGAAACCAGCTCACCTTTAACATGCAAAATGTTTAGTCTGAGAGCTGGGCTGAAGGGGTCTTACACACACAAGTAATTGTCATCACAAAGACTTACCCACCCTGCAGTGAATGGGTTGGAGAAATTAGGATGCAGATGTCACTCTCTGGAGGTCACTGTTCTGGATTGATGAATTGAGAACCAGTGTCTGCTGTGTACAGTTTAAGATCTGATTTTTGTCTGCTCTTCCCTCTGACCTCTATTATTATCCCTGTATTATTACTTCAGTGCTAGAAATCAAAGGCAAGCACAGGCTCAAAATATTGTGCATTAAATAAATAAAATCAAGAGTTATAATAACTTGGTCCTAACTTTGCATTTCAAAGGATCTGTCACATCATTCCAAGAGCCACAAGTTCAGAGATAATGCCACCTATGTCAGAGACTCCATTTTATTCATATCCAAAATTACTGACTTTTTTTTCCTCTCTTTTTAACTGAACTTCAGTGAAAATAGAAATGAACTAGATACTCTGTAGTCCAGTAATGTGCTGTAGAATCCTGCAAGTCTGAGCCACTTGAAAATGTATTTATCTGTATGTATATAAAGAAGTGTGCACAGCCAAGCCTGGAAATGGTGGAATCGTAGAAAAGTTCAGGTTGGAAAAAACACTCAGGATCATAGAATGGTTTAGGTTGGAAGGGACCTCAAAGATCATCTACTCCAACCCCCCACCATAGAGAGGGACACCTCTCACTAGAACAGGTCACTCAAGATCTCATCTAACCTGTCTTTGAACAGCTCCAGGGAGGTTGTGGAGCACAGAAGAACAGAATGGGATCTTTGATCCTATGCCAGTGTCTGACCACCCTCACGTCATCCAGCCTGGCATTGAACACCTCCAGGGAGGTTGTGAAGCACAGAATCATCCAATGTGATCTTGATCACATCGGGTGATTTTGTGCTTCACAACCTCCCTGGGCAACCTGTGCCAGTGTCTCATCACCCTCACTGTCAAAAACTCCTCCTAACATCCAGTTTCAATCTCCTCTGTGCCAGTTTAAACCCATTACTCCTTTTCCTGTCGTTACAAGACCTTGTCAATAGTCCTTCCCCAGCCTTCCTGGATCCCCCTTCAGATACTGCAAGGCCACTATAAGGTCTCCTTGAAGCTTTCTCTTCTCCAGGCTGCAGAGCCCCAACTCTCTCAGCCTGTCCTCATAGCAGAGCTGCTGCAGCCCTCTGAGCATCTTCATGGCCTCCTCTGGACTGGCTCCAACAGTTCCATGTCTTTCTTGTACACAGTACTCCAGATGAGGTCTCAGGAGATCACAGAATCATAGAATGGGCTAAGTTGGAAGTGACCTCAAAGATCATTCAGTTCCAACACCCCACCATAGGCAGGAATACCTCCCACCAGTCCAACTGATAAGAGAACATTGAAACCCTGGTGTTCAGTGCCCAGGGTGAAATGAGTTGTTTCCTTTCCTCTGTGCTTGACAGAGACCTGTTCCCATCACAGATCTGTCATCACTGTCACAAACTGACAGCATCTCTGCAGAGAGGCTCACAAGTCAAGGAGAAGACAGGCTGCAGCCTCTTGTTCCTCTGGTCTGAAGAACTCACACAGAGGATATGAAGCTGTGCTTCCTCCTGGAAACATGCAAGTGGAGATCTTCATCACAGGCCCTAATGCAGCTGGAGCAGCTTTCTGGTCAGGTAGGTCCAAAGTTTTCATGCTGAGGTACCACAGATTTTCTTTGCTAACCACTCTGTTAGTTTCTCTGAGGACTGAGGACTCAGATTTCCGGAGGTCTTTGTGCTCCTAGAGAAAGTGTCATTGTTTCATAAAAGTTTCCTAGATGTTTATGTACAATTTTGTGAGATCTCATTTGTTGGAGGGTGAAATGAAAGGAAAGCAATATTCTGTCATTTCTGCTTCCATGCTGCACCTCTGTTTTTTCGTTGTTGAAAGGTATGAAGATAAAGTAAACCTGTCAAAACCATTTTCAACCCAAAAAAAAAAAAGGTTCTACTTTCAGCTGCTTTTGATATTCTGACCTGCACCTGGGGTACTTTGAGGGCTTTGTGTCCAAGATTTTAAAACCTGTGCTCAACACAACAGTGTGAATAATTGTGAGTGACAGTCATAACTAAACTAGTGCACTGTGTAGCCCCACCTCTCTTTTAATGGTTCAGGGAAGGATGCCTGTATCATATTAGCATAAATTTAATTGACTGTCTCATGTAAAATGTAAATCAATAAGACTAAACTTTAAGTAGCATTCATTTAGTTTTTCAGGCAGAGCAAGGATTCTACCCAGAGGTGAGGGATAAATAAATCAACATCCACCTATGAGGCATTTGAATTCAGCTATGAAAGTAAAGCATAGTCATAGAATCAACCAGGTTGGAAGAGACCTCCAAGCTCATCCATTCCAACCTAGCACCCAGCCCTAGCCAATCAACTACACCATGGCACTAAGTGCCTCATTCAGTCTCTCTTTCAGGGGTCTGGTGGAAACTGCTTTAGGAATTCTCTTTCTCTCAGATGTGATGTGATGCAGGCCACTTCAAATTCTTTGCTAGAAACCCTTAGTTAAACACATTTTGAAGTCATTTCTTTAGCAGTGTCAGTGAACACTGATGGAGGGTGTGGATTCCCAAATGGTTTCCATCCAAGGCCAAGATCTAGCATCTACTTTAAAGCTGACTGATTACTAAGCTCACAGAATCATAGAATGGTGGGAGTTGGGAGGCACCTTTGGAGATGAACTAGTCAAAGCCCCGCTGCTAAAGCAAGTTCATGCACAGCAGCTTGCCCAGATCACAGTGTTTGGAGGGAGAGTTGGGGAATCTCTCCAGAGAAGGAGTCTCCACAGCCTCTCTGGGCAGCCCTCTCCAGGGCTCCAGTACCCTCACAGCAAAGCAATTTCTCCTGCAAACAATCCATGCACTTCCCTGGGACAATGAACCCATTACACCTATAGGTGCCAGCAGCCTGCACCATATCAGCATCTCAGTAGCTGGTAGCCCTCAACGCTCCAACCACCCCTCTAAAATGCTCTCCACAGAAGCTCTCCTCAGAGCCTTGTTTTCTGGCAGGTCTGAGAAAACAAACAGGCTTTGAAGTATGCCCTGAAAGTCTTTCCAAACTGTAAGTCAAGTGCGACTTGCTACAACCTGACAAGAGTTTAACATGATCCCTATCTTTATATATATATAAATTTGAAGTCACAGTTCTTTATTTATCATAGGGTTTGAGGAACAAAAATCTCCTGCCTTTGATTGCCTGGGAGAAAACATTTTAGAGATGCCTCTACCGAGTTCTAAGGGTTGTTTAAAGTCATCTGCTTTTGTAAAGATGGAAGTTCAAGGGAAATGATTTCAAAGAACCTCAGAGGAAAGAAACCAACGTTGGCATTTCTTCTCATTTGTATATTCCTTAGGTTGTATTTGAAAGAGAGGAAGTGTTGTTGTTTTGTAGAGAGAGAACTGAGATGGAAAATGCCATAAATTCCAACCAGCTCCAAAGGAATGGAGATTTATCTTATCACCTGCTGAAATCAACAAGGCCATTACTGGCTTTGCTTCATTTCAGCCTGGATGTAGGTAACAGGAAGGGGACTGTAAGCAGAGGTTAGTGGCAGGATGTAATACTTAAACCTCTTCAAGCTGATCATCTCTCTCTTGAAGATGCTATTCAAGGCAAAGCGTTTGAATAAAATCTCGTGGGGAAACTACAGCAAGACTGAAATGTTTGTCAGAAACGGTGGGGAAGTGTTATTTTGTTCTTGTTCTTGCTGGTTTTACCTATACATTACCATCTGTGTTCAAAGTACATCTCTGTCATTAGGAGCTTTTTTATTGAAGGTGATGGAAGTGCCTAATGCCACTCAGATTTTCTAGAGCTGGAGGATAATTTCTAGTAGCAACTTGCTCTCTGAATGCACAAATAACATTTCTGGAAGGGAAGAAGTCAGAAGTCAGAGCATTCTGCAGTCCCCTTTGCCAGGAATCACTCAGCCTTTGAATGAGACACTTTTGTCTGGGAGTTTGCTGCTTCTCTTCAGGGCTGCTTTTAGAAACGAACATTGCAAAAAAGCCTTCAGCTCCTCTTGAAAAATGTTTATTTTGTTCAGCCACTGAAAAACAAAATCTGCAACAACAACAAGAGACTTTATAAGCAGTCTGCAAGAGGTCATTTCTGCTTAAAACATCATCTGAAATTGTTACATTATATTCAACCCACAAAAGTAAGGGATAATCTGGATGAGGGGATTGAGTCCAGCATCAGTAAGTTTGCAGATGACACCAAGCTAGGAGCAGGTGTTGATCTGCGGGAAGGTAGGAGAGCCCTGCAGAGGGACCTAGACAGGCTGGGTAGATGGGCAGAGGCCAGTGGGATGAGACTGAACCAGGCCAAGTGCAGGGTTCTGCACTTTGGCCACAACAACCCCAAGCAGTGCCGCAGGCGGCTGACAGAGTGGCTGAGAGCAGCCAGGAAGAAAAGGACCTGGGGGTACTGGTAGAGAGTAGCTGAAGCTGAGGCATCAATGTGCCCAGGTGGGCAGCAGAGCCAATGGCATCCTGGCCTGACTCAGGAGCAGTGTGGGCAGCAGGACAAGGGAGGTTCTTGTGCCCCTGTGCTCAGCACTGCTCAGGCCACCCCTATACTGCTGTGTACAGTTCTGGGCTCCTCCATTCAGGAGAGATGTTGAGGTGCTGGAAGGTGTCCAGAGAAGGGCAACGAAGCTGGTGGAGGGGCCTGGAGCACAGCCCTGTGAGGAGAGGCTGAGGGAGCTGGGGGTGTGCAGCCTGGAGAAGTGGAGGCTCAGGGCAGAGCTCATTGCTGGCTACAACTACCTGCAGGGAGGCTGTAGTCAGGTGGGGTTGGGCTCTTCTCCCAGACAACTAGCCACAGAACAAGGGGACACAGTCTCAAGTTGTGCCAGGGGAGGTCTAGGCTGGATGTTGTTAGGAAGTTGTTGTCAGAGAGAGTGATTGGCATCGGAATGGGCTGCCCAGGGAGGTGGTGGAGTTGCCATCCCTGGAGGTGTTGAAGCCAAGCCTGGCTGAGGCACTTAGTGCCATGATCTTGTTGACTGGCTAGGGCTGGCTGCTAGATTGGACTGAATGTTGTTGGAGGTCTCTTCCAACCTGGTTGATTCTGTGATTCTATGAAAAACCCCACCCAACTTGAATTAACTGATACAAATAGAGTGTTAGACTTTCATTTGCCATTGGCTCGCTTTAAACACTTCCCTGATCTGTGGCACCTCCCGAATCGTTCACAGCTATATGACACAGTAATTTCAATCACACAAAGTGATTAGATTCTCTAATTTCGAATGCAGATGCATGATGGGAAAGCAGATTATCAGACAAAATGGTGTGTCAGCTTTATTCAGGAGAAAGGAGAATGGAATAGATTATTTTTCCTTCAGATCTAATATCTGCTCTTCACAGCAAGTGACTCTGTTTTCTGCTCCGTCATAGCTAATTTTCTTTCTCTTTTCTTTTTGGACATATTTTCCTGATTCTCTTAAAAATATCCTGTGTTGTTCTATTTTCTCTAAAGCTAAGCTCTGTTTTTCAGATAGTCTTTCTGTTTCATTTATTTGTATCTTCATCTAGCTCCATTTCCACACCCCCCCCCCCCCCCCCCCCAAAGTATTTAGGGCTCAGTGACTTAAGAATCCTCTCCAGAACGCTTAAATGAAAGCATTTGACAGCTCATTTTAGTCCTCTCTAATCTAATCTTCTCCAGCCTGCACATAAAATCTGTGCTCTCCTGAACCTCTTGTCTAACAGCCTGACTCAAGCCAGACGCTCTCTGGATTTAAGTCATTGAAAGGCAGTGGTGGTTTGAAACATCTTTGGCAAGAACAGAGTAATTTCTTGATACAATCTCAATAGCAATTCAAGAATGCAAAGTTTCCAAAGATCATCCTTGATTTGTTCTCTGAGTTGTATCAGCAGACCAACATCCACAGAGCACCTTCTGGCTTCCTGTCCTCACTGCTTGCTGTCTCTCTGACTCTCATACTTAACCGTCTTGCCCTCTTGCATTTGATGTTTGATCAATATTATCAGAAACCTGATCTGGTTGCCATTGAAATGACTGCCCCAACTTTTCTTTGTTTTGCCTGGCAACATGACCAGCCTCAGATTTTTGTCTTTTAATTAACAAGAGGTTTTAAAGACGAGTCTCATTAGAGCTGGCTTCATTTGATCTGCCTGGTGACCTTCTCTGCTGCGCTCAGGGTTGTGTTTCAGAGCTTTGCCGGTGCAGAGGAGAACCCTTTTTGTGGGGTCAAAGGGAGCAAAGCAGCAGCAGAATAAACCAGCCAGTACTGAAGTTGTCCCAGGAAGAACAAAGAATAAGACTAATTAGATTACTTTATGGCAAGTGTTTAATCTTTTCCAATTAATTGAGATCCGTTTCCCATCTCTCTTCCCTGGTGATTTCCCTGAGCTTATGCAGCCTCAGTGTATTCTTTGTGGACCTTGCTCCCGAGGCTGAATGAAAACCTCGTGGAAATGTCTAACCATCAGATTTTGCTAATCCACTTTTGCAGATTAATGTCTAAACTGAACTCTAGTTTCTGTCCAGCATTCTCTCTGCTGTTTTCAATACACCTTCTTATAATCACTGCTCCCAAAGAAAGGCTTAGTCCATCATTTCTGGAGATTAGTTCATCTTCTTTAAATCCCTTTTCAATAAATCTTTGAAATTAAGACAAATGTTATAAATGGGAGATTTAATTAACAATGTATTTTTAGTGTTTGTTTCCTTTTAGGTAGGGTTTGGTCTCTACGCTCGCTAAAGCCCTTGGAGATGATTCCCTTTCTCTTGCAATCTTTTCATCTCATCTCTATGAAATATTTAAATGCTCAACATTTAATAGTGATGAATAAGATCAAGATTGGAGCTTACAGCAACTTAACGAAAAATCTTTCATTTCAGCCAGTGACTGAGAGCATTAAAGTTACAAAATCAGCATTCTTCTGCCTCCTTTAAGGTGATATTTTGACTGTCAGATTATATTGAAATGCAGATTTTAGGGTTTTTAATGTTCTTATTGTATTTCAGACTTGCTGACTAAAAGATCTGAATTTTTCCTGGTCAATCTGCTTATAAAACATTGTTCTTGAAGTTGTTCCTTCTGAGGTCTGGGGTTTGGAGTGACCTCAGGTTGTTTGGCTCCTTAGTTGAGCAGAGGAGAGAAGCAGTGTCCTGCCTGTGAGCCCCACTCAGCCTTCCCCAGTGAGATTATTACAAAGACTAATGACTGAATGAGAGATGTGAAGTTGAACCACAGTGATCAGAGGATGAACTGAAGTATCTACCACAAGTGCTTCTCTGAGTCTGATCTTTTAAATCTATTTTAATGTGCCCAAGCCTAAAATATTTCTGATGTCCTCATCATTCCTTTTTAATTTCACCTTTTTCTCTCTGAGACAGCTTTGACATTCCCTAAGATATTCAAGGTGAGGCTCGATGGAGCTCTGGGCAACCTGATTCAGTTGAGGATGTCACTGCTTACTGCAGAGGGGCTTGGACTAGGTGGCATTTGAAGGTCTCTTCCAACCCAGACCATTCTATGATTCCAAGACAGATCTACCCATAACTGTAAGTTGTGGAAGTTCTCTCTTTGTGATGCTTGCATCCAGGTCATAGAATCAATCACGTTGGAAGAGACCTCCAAGCTCATCCAGTCCAAGCATCACCCAGCCCTATCCAATCAACCAGACCATGGCACTAAGTGCCCCAGCCAGGCTTTGCTTGAACAATGAAGTAAAACTTTTAAGAGCATACCTTTGGTGACCTATCACTGGAAAACTGAGCTTTTCCTCCTGTTTGCCCTTGAGTTACCAGTTGACCATCCCTGAGTGCCTACTGAATGCTGAGTAGAGAAGTCTACATCTCTGTGCTAGTTTAAGGCTAGTGAGAGAGATTAGATGATAGGCTGTGAGAAGGAAACAGTGGTGATGGCTACTGCACTCGTAGGCTTGATGAGAGGTATAAAAGCAAGAACACAAACATAGATAAGACACTGTGTGTGAGAGTCTCTATCTGTTGGAGTCAGTCTCTGTGCTTTTTTTCTCTCTGGGCTTTTGCTGTGTAACCCAACTGATTCTGCTTCTAACCCTCCTTGCTGACCTTCACAGCTCACCTTGACCATAAGGCAAACTCTGGGATAAAGTAGAGGGGTGGAAAGAAGGTGGAAAGGTGGATGGGAGCCCTAATTTACAGGGGACTAAGATTTGTGCCTAGGTTTTGTCTCTCCTCTATCCTCTTTCTCCCTCTCTCCTTTTGTCCTGTATGATGCATCTTGTTCTTCTCAAAATACCTGAAAGCAGATCATTATGCCCAGATAAGGCTCCTCTGATTCTTCTTTTTATCATCTCTAAACTTTTTAAAAGGTACAGCATATGTAGGCACTGAAGGGTTATTCTTTAGAAGGAACCTTCATTAGTTCAGCTCTGAGGCAGAAACAGCTTGGTTTAGTTTCTTATTTGTTCTGCTTTGCCTTCATTTCAAATTGAGAATGTAAAAATAGGGGAAAAAAGGCAAATGTCTTCACTTTGTTCATGCTGATTTCATCACTATGCAGGGTCATAGCTTCCTTTTGTACCTTATTCAACATTTTACTGTTAGTCTTCTTTTGTGTGTGTGTGTGGTTGATAACAACCACAGCTTTGGTGACAATCTCTCTGCCCCTTACTGTAAGGCATTTAATAGTTGTCATTCTGTGGCTTCACTGCAGCTGTCTCAGAAAATGTGCCTGACCTACACACCCACCAAAATGTAGTCGTGGGAACATCCTGGGAGGCATTCTCTATTCTGGGGTGATCCTTGTCCTCCCTCCACTCAAAACAGCATAGAAAAAGGAGAACAAACAAACACACAAACAAAAAACTAAAAGTTTCCTTTTTTCTTATTTGTTTTGGGGGGGGGTAAACTTTGTTTCTCCCTGCCTGGCAGGAGGGAGAAGCAGCTAATGTCTCCCTGCCGAAAGCATTAACTGATTGCATTGTTACTTGAGCACAGCAGCTGTCCTTATACATTTAGACTCCCAGTGACAACAAAATTAAGGCAGCTTCCCCTTCTGTCAGGCAATAAAATGATTTTCTCAACTTCTTTATTTCTTCTGAGAACTTCTTAGTGCCTGCCTTTCTGTGTCTGCACTGAGATGCTACATTTGAAGCGATCGTAATGAAGGGAACCTTTTACTCAGTGTTTTCTGGAAAGCCAACAAGAAATACAAAGGAATAACCCAGATTCCAGGGTGCCCTGAGGAACTGTTTTCCCCCACTTCTCTGTTTGCTATAAGTCTGGTGATGTGAGTGGGTGTTTAATCCCCTTTACACCACCAGTGCTGTGCTCAGTAATTGCCCGTTGCTGTCTGGTATCTGATTAAAGGGATCTAGCAATGACAGCCATGGCAAAGCCCAACTCCCTGGCAAGGAGGAGGCTGCTCCTACATGGTCTTAATTTCATTTTTGAGTCTGGAAGGGTCCTAAGGCTTGCTACTAGATGGTAAAGCTAAATCAGTATCCACACATTTCTGAGCAGTCTTCTCTATGCCAGTGTATTCAGTGAACCTTGGCAGGCTGAAGGCTCCCAGTTGAGAGTTGCAACCAAGTGCCATCTGCTCTTGCACCCTTACAGGGCCAGGGTAACCAGGCCTTTGGATGTCCTGCAATGACTGTGCTCATCTTCTGTGACTGGTCTAGGCTCTGGCAAAATTGATCTAGTTAGGCAATTCAGAATTTTCTGTTCAGATCTAGAGAAGGCAACATCTTGCCAGCTGCAGCACCACTGGTCGCAGGAAATCACAGAATCACAACAGGAGTGATCACAGAATCACAGAAACATCCAAGCTGGCAAAGCCCCTCCGGATCACCAAGTCCAACCTAGAACCCTACTCTACAAGGGTCACCTTGAACCATAGCCCTAAGCACCACATCCAAACCACCCTTAAACACAGCCAGGGTTGGCATCTCCACCACCTCCCTGGGCAGCTCCCTGGAGGTGTGCAAGGCCAGGTGGGATGAGACATTGAGTGACCTGTTCTAGTGAGAGGTGTCCCTGCCTATAGCAGGGGGTTGCAACTGGATGATCTTTGAGGTCCCTTCCAACCTAAACCATTCTATGACAAATATCTACTTAAATCTGGATTGTTTTTCCTGTGACAATAGCCCTTCCATCTTTCAATAACTTACTTTACCCAGTTCTGATTTTGTCTTTATGTGCAGTTGTGACTTCCAGCTCGATACTCTAAACCAGCAAGCTTACAGATTACAGGGAGGAAAAACCTGCAGCCTGGGCTAAATCATCCAAATTTACCACAGCAGGACCCTTCACCTATTTTCTGAAACATTTAGCTTCTTTTTGTTTTGTTTTTTTTCTTGTCTCCTCTCAATCTGACCCTTGAAGCTCAGTACTGGTAATTAGCCCCCTGCTTCTTCTGTAGCTACTACTAGAGGGGGGGTTAAAAATGAATGTTTCCATTTTAAACCATTATTGCAAAGGCACAACCATGGAGCACTGGAGACTCACTCATGATGTGAGGGCAATTTTCATAAAATGACACTCAGGCATTTTTGTTTCAGCCTTTAGAATTAAGAGCAGTGCATTTTCTGAGGTTTGAAAATGAAAACTTGTGGCAAGGCTATTTCTGTGGCCACAGAGTATGAGCTCAGTGGTTGAAATCTGAGCTTGAGATGCTATCGGCTTCAAATCCCTTCTGGAAAAGCCTCCAATTTGAGATAATAAAAATTAGTGTTAATGTAAGCAAAGTAAAAGTCTGTGGGAATGTGATTTCTTCTCCAGTGGTAGCAAAAGGAAATGATGTCTGTGTGGAAGGAGGTCAAGTGATGAACTTGTTAAAATAGAATTGTTATTATAGGAGATCTGCAAAATGATCACACGTGGTCCTAATGGGACTTGAGAGCTTTTCATAGCAGCCCTCTCAGCAAATTCCAGTTCAAGAGAGACAGGAAACTACTGGAAAGATGGAAAGAGTCCAGTGAAGTCTAAAAAGGTGCTGAGGGGCCTGGAGCCTCTCTGTGAGGAGCAAAGGCTATGAGCTCTGGGGCTGAGAACCTGGAGAAGAGCACCCCAGAGGGGATCTGAGCAATGCTTAGCAAGAGATGAAGGGTGAGGGGCAAGAGGATGTCCCCCCAGTAACGTCCAGTGCCAGCAAGAGCTGAAGGGTAAGGGGCAAGAGGATGTCCCCCCAGTAACGTCCAGTGCCAGCAAGAGATAAAGGGTGAGGGGCAAGAGGATGTCCTCCTAGTGATGCCCAGTGCCAGCAAGAGATGAAGGGTGAGGGGCAAGAGGATGTCCTCCCAGTGATGCCCAGTGCCAGCAAGAGATGAAGGGTGAGGGGCAAGAGGATGTCCTCCCAGTGATGCCCAGTGCCAGCAAGAGCTGAAGGGTAAGGGGCAAGAGGATGTCCTCCCAGTGATGCCCAGTGCCAGGGCAGGGAGCAACAGGAGAAGTGTGGAACGCAGGAAGTTCCACCTAAACATAAGTTAAAAGTCCCTTAGTGTGAGGGTGCTGGAGCCTTGGAGGAGGGTGCTAGAGCCTTGGAGCAAGCTGCTGTGGCTGCCCCTGGTTTAGTAGGGGGTTGGACTGGATGATCTCCAGAAGTCCCTTCCAACCCCATCATGCTGGGATTGTGGGATTCTCTGCAAATAGCCTCCCAATTATTGCATCTGTTCCACTCAAATACAAATTTGATGTTTAAAGAAGCCAGCAAAAGGTTAGATCAGCTGCTGCAGGGGTGTTCAGTTCTGAGCCTTCTGCAGGCAGATACAATTAAGGAGATATTTCATTAAATCAGTAAATGCCAAATTTAGGCAAGAATTTAGCAAAACCTCTAAGGAGGAATTGCACCTTTCTAGCTATGATTCTGCTGCTTCTTCCATCTATGGATTTCAATTTAAATCCTGTTTTCCTTTTTCTACAAGGCACATATTGGAACAGATGTTATTGACTGAGAACCTAATCCTACCTTGACACCATGTCCAGCTCACCCAATTTTCTTATGAAATTTGATGGCTTCCTTTAAGCTTCAGCTGCTTGTATCAACCAGTTGTGTAAGGAGCTCAGCCTTTCATTCATTTCAGGAGTGGTTTCTTGACAGGCATAATCGAGGGCTCGGTCACACACTGCAGGCTCAAAACACCTCACATATATAAATGGTCAAATTCTTGCCCTTTTTGGGTAGCAATCATGACTTTTTAATGTGTTCAACCAGAAATAAGCAGGTGTGTGGAGCTGCAGAGGAGAGTGGTGGAGATGCAGCACATCTCACCCCACTGACAGCCCCAGGTACAAACTGGTTTTCAGAGGAGAATGAATTAACTGCCACGAAGGATCTTACAGTGTCCACTGGCTTAGTCTGAAGATTCTGAGTCCTTGATTCTCCCATCTCATGGAATCCCAGACTGGTTTGAGTTTGAAGAGACCTTTAAAGATCATCTGATCCAAACCTCCTGCAGTCAGCAGGGACATCTGCAACTGGAGCAGGTTGCACAGAGCCCCAGACAGGCTGATGTGGAATGGTTCCAGGGTTTCTTTGCAATATATGATGGTTTTTCACCATCCTCAGTGTAAAAAGCTTCCTTCTCTCTGGCCTAAATCAACCCTGTTCTTTTTGAAAGCCATCACCCCTTGTCCTGTCAGAACAGGCCTTACTATAAAGCCTGTCCTCATTTCTCCTTTTGGCCCCTTTGAGCACTGCAAGGCCACAAGAAGGTCTCCCTGGAGCCTTCTCTTCTCCAGGCTGAACAAGTCCAGGTGTCTCAACCTTTCCTCATAGCAGAAGTGCTCCATCATTATTATTGTAGCCTCCTCTGGACCAAATCCAACAGGTCCATGTCCTTCTTGTTCTGAGGACTGCAGAGTTGGAGGCAGTGCTTTGAGTGTGGCCTCAGCAGGGTGGGGCAGAGGGGCAGAATCTCCTCAGAGAATCTTCTACATTTCTTAAGACTGAGATTAGTCTGGGGAAAAAAATGTCTTTTTTGTTTCCTTTTTTTTTTTGGTGTGTGTGTTTTTATTGAGTTCTCCTTCCCTATAAAGATTATACCTACTCCACTCTTGGCTTGATGCTGTTCTTCTTCAGAAATCCTTCTCGGCATCAACTTTTCTTGTAGCACAGGGTGATGAGGCTGGTGAGAGGTCTGGCAAACATGACCTATGAGGAGTGACTGAGGGAGCTGGGGTTGTTTAATCTGGAGAAGAGGAGGCTGAGAGGGGACCTTACTGCCCTCCACAACTACCTAAAAGGAGGTTGCAGTGAGGCTGGAGCTGGTCTCTGCTCCCGAATTACTAATGATAGGACAAAAGGAAATGGCCTCAAGTTGTGTCAGGGGAGGTTTAGGTTGGATGTTGGGAGGAAGTTCTTTATTGAGCAGATGGTCAGGCACTGGAACAGGCTGCCCAGGGAGGTGGTGGAGTCCCCATCCCTGGAGGTGTTTAAAAGAAGAGTGGCTGTGGTGCTTGAGGCTATGGTCTGGTGATGAAGGCTGCTGGGATGAAGGTTGGACTGTATGCTCCTGGTGGTCCTTTCCAACCATAGCAATTCATAGCGATGAGATGTTGTGCTGAGGGATTTGGTTGAGTCAAGGACTTGTCAGTGTGAACCTAATGATTGGACTTCATCAGCTTGAAGGTTTTGTCCAATCTAAGGAATTCTGTGATTCTGTGTGATTCTGTGACCTGAGAGCCCTTAAAAGCATCATTAAACTTTGTTTTCATTTCCATGCCTTTCAAAGCCCCTGGAAATATATATTGTGTGGCAAGCATTACACTGCATCATTGTAAATAGGATTTCTCTTAATGTAATAATCTCATTCTAATCTTCCAGTGGTGTGAATTTGCCAAAAAGAAGGCTTCAAGAGATAGATGCTAAATAAATTAAAATGAGCTGAGGGAAGATGCTTTATACCCTAGAAATATTGCAAGCATTATTTAAAGCAGTTAATATTTTTACAGCCTCATGAATGCTAATCTTTGGGAAATCTCAGGTAGCAAATATAGTTTTAATTCTCAATTTAGTTATCACAATCTGGAACTGTAAATTAATTTCACCACTATAAAAAGTAATAGAGACGTTTATTTTCTTCAGCAATCTGGCTTATTCAGCTTCAGCCTCTCTCTGAATTAATGGCCCTGATATGCTGAATGCAAAATTAGTAATAATGGGAAATGCATGTAATGATAGTATCTGCTAGAAGAGTTATAATGCTGGGGTCCAACTTTGTCTCATTAATATACTCCATTACTATTAAAAAAATGAGGCTGAGTTTTCTATCTGGTGCTTGAAGGCTTTTTTTTCCCTGGTGTCTTCTCTATGAAGTGAAAGACACCTTCTGCAGTATGAGCACAGCATAAGTGTGCTTCCTTCTTTTGGAGATGCATCAAAGCTTGAATTCCTAGAATCATGGAATCATAGAATAGTACAGGTTGGAAGGAACCTCCAAAGGTCATACAATTATAGAATCATAGAATCAAACAAGTTGGAAGAGGCCTCCAAGGTCTTCCAGTCCAACCTAGCACCCAGCCCTTGCCAGTCAAACAGCCCATGGCACTAAGTGCCTCATCCAAGCTTGGCTTCAACACCTCCAGGGACAGCGACTCCACCACCTCCCTGGGCAGCCCATTCCGATGCCAATCTCTCTCTCTGCCAACAGCTTCCTCCTAACATCCAGCCTAGACCTCCCCTGGCACAACTTGACACTTTCCCCTTGTTGCTGGTTGCCTTTCCCCTTGTTGCTGGTTGCCTGGAAGAAAAGCCCAACCCCACCTGGCTACAGCCTCCCTGCAGGTAGTTGTAGACAGCAATGAGCTCTGCCCTGAGCCTCCTCTTCTGCAAGCTGCACACCCCCAGCTCCCTCAGCCTCTCCTCACAGGGCTGTTCTCCAGGCCCCTCCCCAGCCTTGCTGCCCTTCCCTGGACACCTTCCAGAACCTCAACATCTCTCTTGAGTTGAGGAGCCCAGAACTGGACAGTCCAACTGCCTCTGCAGTCATCAGGGGCATCCTCAACTAAATCAGGGTGCCTAGAGCCTTGTTGAGCCTCACCGTGAATATCTTCATGGATGAGTTCCCAACCACCTCCTTGGGCAACCTGTTCCAGTGTTCCATTACTGTCATGGTATAGAATTTGTTCCTGACAGCCAATCTCAATCTGCTCTTCTCCAGTTTGAAGCCATTGTCCTCATCCTATCACTGCAGGACTTTGCAAACAGTCTCTCTCCATCCTTCTTGTAAGTCTCATTCAGATACTGGCAAGCTGCTATTAGGTTTCCCCAGAGCCTTCTCTTCTCCAGGCTGAACAAGCCCAAATCCTTCAGAGTGGCTTTGTAGCAGAGGTGCTCCTCTGAACCTGTTCCATCAGGTCCATGTCTTTCCTGTATTGACAGCTCCAGACCTCTACTCCAGATGAGGTCTCACCAGAGCAAAGTGGCAGAATCCCCTCTCTGGATGTGCTGGCAATGCACCCAGCTTTTGTGGCAGCCCAGGATGTGATTGAGCTTCTGGGCTTCAAGCTCACACTGTCTGCTCATGTCCAGCTTCTCATCTCCCAGCACAATGGGGTGATGCTTGACCTGTGCAAACCAGATTGAGGAGGTGGGGTTGGTAGACCAGTTCCTCACACCAAATCCTCCCAAGGAACTCAGGCAGTCTGTGCCTCCTCGGGGCTCTTCATGCTCAAAGGTTATTTGCAAGCCTTTTCAAAGCAGAGGTGAATCACTTGGTGCTTGTGGCATTAAACAAAAGTCAAAGCAAATAGCAAAGCAAGAACAAACTTATTCTACAGCCTCAAAAATGAACATCTTTAATGTGAGAGCTTGCAGAGAAATCTTTCCCATCCCTGTGGATGTTCAGCAGTTCTCCTCCTTCCTGAGCGAGACCATTAATGGAAGGCAAGTCTTGCTGTCTACAACTACCTGAAGGGAAGTTGCAGCCAGATGGGAGTTGGTCTCTTCTCCCAAAGAACAAGCATTAGGACAAGAGCAGTTGCCCACAAGTTGCACCAGAGGAGGTTTAGGTTGGACATGAGGAACAATTTCTTCCCCTAAAGGGTCATCAAGTCTTGGAACAGGCTGCCCAGGGCAGTGGTGGAGTCCCCATCCCTGGAGGGGTTTCCAAGCTGTGTAGATATGGTGCTGAGGTATGTGAATTAGCAGTCACTTGGCTGTATTGGGCTAAGGGTTGGACTCACTGATCCTAAAGGTCTTTTATAATCAAAAGAATTCTCTGATTCTGTGATGCATTTGCTCTGGGAGCAGATGATGCTCTGGACCAGAGGCAGAGAGGGTGCTGGGGGGGGTGACTGTGCTGGATTGGGCAAGACAGCAGCAGCCTGAGACAGTGGTGGCAGCTTCTTCTGCCAAGAACACAGTTGCTTTCACACAGTTGTACACCTCAGGGTGTTTCTGTGGTTGAAAGTAGAAGCTTTTGCATCCACCAGCATTTAGTTTTTTTGGGTTTAATTTACTTTGGGCTAACGAGCCCTGAGTTAGGAAACCATGCAGGGAAAATCCTTACTCTTTCCAAAGAGTGCAAGCATCAATGTAAATCCACAAAGAGCTGCAGTGGGCTATAGAAAGATTTATTAATCAAAACATTTACAAAATATTGACTGTGCAAAATATGCTGTTAGGCCTGAGAGATCATCTGCAAAGTAAAGCTTGAATTAATCACTTCTCAGGCATTAATCTTTGCAGAATAGGGGGAAAAAAAAAAGAGATGTAGGAGATATTTGTGGATTATTTTTTTCCCCCTAGCTGTGTTTTTGGTAATTTCATTCTCTAATTTAAAATTATTTCCACTCAACAGTTGTCATCTTAGAGGGGAGAAACAAAAACTCAGGGGATGCAGCCAAAGTGTGGCTGACAGAACAAATGTTGTTTTGGAGAGGGACTGGCTGCCGCCTCCTCCTGACCCCCTCCCTCCCACCCCCCGAGGGAACCAGCCTGATGCACAAAGCTCCCACAGGGCCAAGCACAACTGCAGAATAACACTGAGAGCATTTTGCTGCCTCTTTTTTGGCTTCCAAAGCTCTTGGGGATGGAAATGTGGGAAAATCTGGTTAGGAGGATTTGGCAGTGCCTGTTCCCTGCAAAAATAGAGATGTATCACACACACAAAATGTGTTAGTGATGGGAAAAAAAACCCCAACTCTCTAGATTTTAGTATCCAACCAAAGAAACCTTCACATTTTTCTTTCTAGAGAGAGTGTTGAGACACTGCAAAAGATAATCCAGGGAAATTGGGGATGCCCTTTCCTTGAAAGCATTGAAGGCCAGGCTGGACAGGGCCTTGAGTCTAGCGGAAAGTCTCCCTGCCCATGGCAAGAGGAGTTCATAGAACCATAGAATCATAGAATCAGCCATGTTGTAAGATACCTCCAAGCTCATCCAGTTCAACCTAGCACCCAGCCCTATCCCATCAACTAGACCATGGCACAAAGAGCCTCATCCAAGCTTTGCTTGAACACCTCCAGGAAAGGCGACTCCACTACCTCCCTTGGCAGCCCATTCCAATGCCAATCACTCTGTCTGTGAAGAACTTCTTCCTAACAAGTTGGAACTAACTGTTTGAGGAAGTAGAGCCTGGAGAAGAGGAGGCTCAGCAGTGACCTCATTGCTATCTACAACTACCTGAAGAGAGGCTGTAGCCAGGTGGGGTTGGTCTCATCTGCCAGGCACCCAGCAACAAAACGAGGGGACACAGTCTCAAGTTGTGCCAGGGGAAGTACAGGCTGGATGTTGTTAGGAAGTTGTTGTCAGAGAGAGTGATTGGCATTGGAATGGGCTGCCCAGGGAGGTGGTGGAGTGGCTGTTCCTGGAGGTGCTGAAGCCAAGCCTGGCTGGGGCACTTAGTGCCATAGTCTGGTTGATTGGCTAGGGCTGGGTGCTAGGTTGGCCTGGATGTTGTTGGAGGTCTCTTCCAACCTGGTTGATTCCATGATTCAATGATCTTTTGAGGTCTCTTCCAACCCAAACCATTCTATGATTCTATGATTTCTGGTTTTATTTGGTTGGTTGGTTGAAAAGTCTGCCTTGCATTATCTAAATGTGAACTATTTTGCTAAAGCATTAAGTAAATGTTGAAATATTAAACCACTCCTAACTAAAAAACTAGAGATAGGCAATTTTGTTCCTAACCAGAGCAAAAGCAACAACAGAAAAAGAAAAGTAGGAAGCACTAAAACTCTCTTCCTCAGCAGCCCAATGGGGACCTACATTTTTGACAGCTCTTTATAAACATGAAGGCATCCAGATGTCTGTCTGAGAGTCTCTGTATAAATGACTTGCACTTCTTTGGTTACCAGCAAATTGCTTTAATAAAGACTTGATGTAGGAAAAAAAAAAAATCTGTGGGTGTTTTAGCGTGCTGAAATGTCAAAAGAAATATCATAGAAGTCAAATATCTCTTAGAGAGCAGTGTGAGATGTGTTTCCCAGGCTGAAGTTTTCCACCCTTGGAGAGAAGATAGCTTTCTGTCAGTGCCTGCTGGGCTGAGAGAAGCCTATGGATACAGGGACAGCATCCTGGCCATATTGAGTGACTGTCCTGGGTACCCCAAATCCTTCTCACTCTGTGGATTGAGTGGGAGGAGAAAGGCACTAAAACCTACTTTCCCCCCTGCCCCACGGGCTTTAAGGGTGCAGCAAAAGGTCCTTGCTGCACATGGGCTGAGCTGTGTAAATGCCTGCACTGAAATCAGGCTGGTGATTGGCTGTATTTTGGCACCCACTAAATGCTAAATGGACACTTTGTCCATTTAGAAAAGGGATAAATAGAGCATGGGTTCCTGCCTTGATAGTTCCCCTCTGGAGAGTCCCCTGCCACTGTGAAGGACAAATTCCCTCTGTGACTGGACAATCCCTGCTTTTGGATGGCTCCTACCTTTCTACTGCTCATGGTTTCATCCTGTCCCTGCTTTTGGATGGTTGTCTCCACTTGTTTGCACCCTTTGTGCAAACCAGCAGACTTGATGAGCCTTGGGTCCTTAGAGAGAGTGGCATCTGGGCTGCCCTCTTTCAGACTCTATCAGTAGCTAATTCCTGGCTGCCTCTTGGACTGGAAGTGTTTGGCTCTCCCCTGCCATTGTGAAGGCAGCATCGTCCCGTGACCATCCCACACAGAAAGAAGTGCTTGAGACATTTCTGAGTTTGGCAGCTCTGTGACTCGTCTCAGACTTCTGCAGTGTGGATCTCTGTTATTGGATATTGGCTGCAATGTCAGAAGGCTGCAGAGGAATTCATGATCTTTGCTGAGTGCCTAGCTCACATCCATGAGTAAGCTTTTCCCTTAACCTTCTGGACAGCCTGATTGATAGTGGGGTAAAGCTGTGTTTAGAGCTTAGCCTTTTCCATTTCCTGACTTCCTAAATATCCAACTTTATCTACAGTATCCATTTGGAAGATATTCTGGATCAAACTGAGTCTGCTAATAAATTAAACAACTTTTGGTTATAGTTTTGGGGGTGGGGTTCCAGGAAAACAAAATCATTCTATTTTATTATGTTTCCTGACTTGGCCACTTTAATTCCCTGCCTCCACGACAGTGATGATGAGAGTCACATTAAAGACTGAATATTATGAGGATTAAAAAAAACAACCCCAAACCAATGGCACTATTTGGTCTGGGCTCTTTGATTGTATTAAATGCCAAGGTATGCACCAGCCTAACCCAGAGGGCTCATGAATCAATAACTGCTGGCAGGGTTATTTTACTTAAAGTTGTGAGCTGCCACAAAGTGGCTGGACTTTAGTCAATGTCTTTAATTTGAGGGAAAAAAAAAGAAAGGAAAGGAATCAATTTGGAGGGCTGGCAAGCTGGTGAGCAGCAGACATGATTTTATTGCCCATGTGCCTTTTAGTGGTTTTATGAAGATGCTTTGTAAACAAAGTTTTAAAGTGCGAGGCGTGATAACGTTTTATTTCCTCAGCACAACTAATGAGGGAGAGAGCCAGGGTGGTATTTATAGCAGGCTGTATTTATAGAAGAAATCTAGGGGCTGTGGGATGGGCTGGGGGGATATGGGGAGGGAAAACACATCCCCTAATGCAGAGAAATGATTGGGAGCTTATACATATGAGTGTGGTGCCATAGCTAAACTAGACAAATTGGCATCGACCCCAGATGCCGATGCCTGCCTCTACACATTGCCTGCTTGTGCAAAATCACTCTCATCATTTTCTTTCTCAAAGAGAGAGGGAAAATAAAAAGTGTGTTATTACTCTTCTTGTTACACAGCTCTCCACTTTCTGCTCCTCATATGTATATGTAGATGTGTGTGTGTGTACTAGATATACTTTCTATATATCATAGAATCATAGCATGTCAGGGGCTGGAAGGGGGAAGGGACCTTGAAAGATCCCATGATCATAGAATCATAGAATCATAGAATCAGCCAGGTTGGAAGAGACCTCCAAGCTCAGCCAGTCCAACCTAGCACCCAACCCTAGCCAGTCAACCAAACCATGGCACTAAGTGCCCCAGCCAGGCTTAGCTTCAACACCTCCAGGCACGGTGACTCCACCACTTCCCTGGGCAGCCCATTCCAATGCCAATCACTCTCTCTGCCAACAACTCCCTCCTAACATCCAGCCTAGACCTCCCCTGGCACAACTTGAGACTGTGTCCCTTTGTTCTGTTGCTGGGTGCCTGGGAGAGGAGATCATCTGGTCCAGGCCCTCTTCCAGAGCAGGATCACCTAGAGCAGATCACACAGGAGCACATCCAGACAGTCCTTGAATATCTCCAGAGAGGGACACTCCACAACCCCTCTGGGCAGCCTGTTCCAGGGCTCTGCCACCCTCACAGGGAAAAAAAAATCTTCCTCAGATTCACATGGAACCTCCTATGCCTCAACTTCCACCCATTGCCCCTTGTCCTGTCACTGAGCATCACCCAACAGACCCTGGCTCCATTCTCCTGGCACTCACCCCTTGCATATTTATAAACATGAATGAGGTCACCCCTTAGTGTGTGCATATATGCTTTGGAAAAGACCTCCTTAGTGTGTGTCATGTGTGGGTGCATGTGGCTGCAGGAGTTGTTTGTACCACTCACACTGTGTCTACAACACTGGGTACCACTGGGGTGGCCCAACCCAGGGTGATTTGGGAGTGATTTGTGTCTCCAGAGACCAAGCACCTCTGCATAGCCAAAGTGGAGCCATCAGACTTAGGAAACTACAGCTGTGTTGTGACCAGCATCATGAACAGCCAGCCAGAGAAGGGCCCCTGAGGATGATCAAAAGGCTGCAGCACCTCTGCTATGAGGAAAGGACTGAGGGATTTGGGGCTGTTCAGTCTGGAGAGGAGAAGGCTCCAAGGTGACCTTATTGTGGCATTTCAATATCTTAAGTGGGCTACAAGAAAGCTGGGGAGGGACTTTTTAGGATGTCAGGTAGTGATAGGACTGGGGGGAATGGAACAAAGCTGGAAATGGGGAGAGTCAGACTGGATGTTAGGAAGAAGTTGTTCAGCATGAGGCTGGTGAGAGGCTGGAAGGAGTTGCCCAGGGAGGTGGTGGAAGCCTCACCCCTGGAGGTGTTTAAGGCCAGGCTGGCTGAGGCTGTGGGCAGCCTGCTCTAGTGTGAGGTGTCCTTGCCCATGGCAGGGAGGTTGGAACTGGCTGATTCTTGTGATCCCTTCCAACCCTGACTGATTCTGTGATTCCTGGGGGATAGAACTTGATTCTGAGGAAAATCCATACACCCAAACCATTCTGTACATGACATTCATTACTTAATGAAATAAACTTCATCTTCTGCCAACTGATACGATAGGAGCAGAACACAGCATCTCTCTGCTAACAGATAACTGTGAAACTTGGGTATGGGGAGAGGAGGCTGTATACTGAACAGAACCAAAGGGTTATTTTATGACTTAGGCTCTTAAGACAAACTTTCAACAGCCTTGTGAAACTTGGTAGCCTGGGAGAATTTCTCTGTTAGAGAGTATCTCTGAACTGGAACAGTGTGGGTGTTCACAGACAGCTCCATCCAAGCTATTTATCCATCAGTGCTACTTGTGCTTTATGTATTTCACTAGATAATGCATATAGAAAAATAGATCAATAAACACACATCTATAAACATAAATGCAGTCATACTGCCTTGTAAAGTGCATGCAGAACAGATTACACAAAATAAGAGGGGAAAATGTTTCATCCTCGAGACAGTCTCTGAAATTTCTCCCTGTAAATGAGTAGAATTTCACCATAAATGAGAATGAAAACTGGAATGGATATTGTAAAACATTAGAAAGTCCTTTTTTATTTCCAGTGATGATGGAAAAACGTAAGCCAGAACTGTCTTTGAGTCTGTGCTGGTGCACATCTGTGCAAGCTGGAGTGGGAGGGTGTGTAGTAAACAAGATGCAGCAGTCACAGTATCACAGTATCACAGTATCACCAAGGTTGGAAGAGACCTCACAGATCATCAAGTCCAACCCTTTACCACAGAGCTCAAGGCCAGACCATGGCACCAAGTGCCACGTCCAGTCCTGCCTTGAACAGCTCCAGGGACGGCGACTCCACCACCTCCCCGGGCAGCCCATTCCAGTGTCCAATGACTCTCTCAGTGAAGAACTTTCTCCTCACCTCCAGCCTAAATCTCCCCTGGCACAGCTTGAGGCTGTGTCCTCTTGTTCTGGTGCTGGCCACCTGAGAGAAGAGAGCAACCTCCTCCTGGCCACAACCTCCCCTCAGGTAGCTGTAGACAGCAATAAGGTCTCCCCTGAGCCTCCTCTTCTCCAGGCTAACCAATCCCAGCTCCCTCAGCCTCTCCTCGTAGGGCTGTGCTCAAGGCCTCTCCCCAGCCTCGTCGCCCTTCTCTGGACACGCTCAAGCATCTCAATGTCCCTCCTAAACTGGGGGGCCCAGAACTGAACACAGCACTCAAGGTGTGGTCTAACCAGTGCAGAGTCCAGGGGCAGAATGACCTCCCTGCTCCTGCTGACCACACCATTCCTGATGCAGGCCAGGATGCCACTGGCTCTCTTGGCCACCTGGGCACACTGCTGGCTCATGTTCAGTCGGTATCACCATAAGAAAACCACAAAGTGAAGTGCTTGCATGAAGCAAAGGAGTGTGTGCCTCCTAAGGGAAAGAAAAAGTCAGTCGATTTAATTCTGAGTCACTGGAGAATAGATGTCCCGAAAGCAGCAGCAAATCAGCATGTGCCTGTTAATCTTTGCTCTGAAGAAACCATTTGCTGATGGGCAGCTGTCCCGTGAAGCATTTCCCAAGCAGCTTCAGCACAAACACTGCCAGTTGTCATCGTCTGGGGAAGTGAAGTGTCTGCTCTCAGCTTCCATTCCAGCAGCGTGCAGCAAAGTGGCCTTTTTAATAGACGCCTTTGAGCCGGAGAAGTGGTGGTGAGAAAGGGCTCTGTTAATGGGACAATAGCCCTGATGTTCCTCTGCCCCTCTCCTGACCTTGAGTAAGGAAAAGCCTTGTTATGAGATCCCACTCGGTAAGGCGGTAGCACTTCAGACAAGCTCCTCAAATCAACTCATGACTGAGCTGCTAAGTTTCTGCTGCTCCGAGCTGATCATTGTTTTCCCACTTTAGTCTTCCTTTTGTTGTTGTTGTTGCTTTTTGTCTTTTAAAGAAGCAGGAAAAGCTGGCAGCTAGTGCAGGACTTTTCTTCAGCTGCCCACCTTAGTCTTTCTTCTCTTTTCCTAGGACTTTTAACTCCTATTTCTGAGCGTTTGCTGCTGTTTAGCTCTATCTGCATCTGGAAGCAGCTTTTGGCTTTGAGGGCTTCTTTAAATTCACAGAAGCAGCAGCTTGGGCACTCCTTAGTGGCTGGCGTTGGGGGAGAGGGGCTGACAAAATTCAAGCTGTGTCTTTCACCCTGGAGTTTGAGACAAAGTTTTCTCTTTTTCATTTCTTTCTTGCTTACATATTTCTTCCTCTGGCCTTTTGTGGGCCTTTTTCCCCCCATTGTACTGCCACAGCTCCTCTGAGCTCTGCAAGATTCTCCAGGAGTGCTAATTCTGTTTGAAATTTGTCATCATAAAAGGAGCCTCAAGTCCTTGGGGTGGGGGTGGGGGGGAGTTTCTGTATTTGATGTATGATGTTTGCTTTGGTTGGTTGGTTGGTTTTAAACTCTTTAGAAATTCTGCAGGAGAGATTTGGAGCCTGGGTTGACAGAGAGCCTCAAAACAGAGGGAATTCACCCATGAGAACTTCAGCCTTTGAAGTTAATTCAGTTTTCCAAGCTCCTAATTAAACAGAGGAGTTGTGGAAAGCCACAATACATTGCATGGGTGGTGAGGTGGATCCAGTCTGATGATCCAGGTAGTTGTTTGAAGGCAGACTTTGCTTGGTCAGGCTAGCCTGAGAGAACAATCCCAAGCACCAATATAGGCTGGGCAGTGAGTGACTTGAGAGCAGCCCTGAGGAGAGGGACTTGGGGGTGCTGCTGGATGAGAGGCTCAATATGAGCTGTCATTGCTGGTCTGTGATTGAACCCAGCCAGGTGAGCACTGTAGGGGTTAAGCCATGAATCTTCTTTCCCTTGCTCTGCATCACTGTTTGTCTCCTACTTTTATCTGCTAGAAGCAGAAATACCCCCCCAAAAAAGTGCTTCTAGCTCAGCTTGTGGATGATTTTTATCAGCTCATTTTAGTCAATAAAGAAAGAAGTCAATCACTCCTGGCAAACAGCACTTTCCAGTCCTGTATATACCCGGGCAGTACAATCACAGCATAAATCAATAGCCACATTAATCAATACCATGTAAACTGCTGATCTCTCTGGATAAATTGTACTGGTGGAAGGAGGCTCTCAAATAAATTCTAGACACACTCAAACTGTGCAGGCTTTAAATCTACTAAGGGCAGTAGGACACCTGAGTGATTTGCACAGTTCCTCTTTAAAATCTCTGGGGTAGCAGGGCAGCAAAAGAACCATGGAATCAGCATGGATGGAGAAGACCTCTAAGATCACCAAGTCCTGCCATTGACCTACCACCACCATGCCAGTCCACCACTAAAACCAGTCCCAAAGTGACATGTCTGTATGGATTTTGAACAGATGCAGGGATGGGGACTCTACCACCTCCCTGAGCAGCCTGTTCCAGTGCTTGGCCACTCTTGCAGAAAAGAGATTGTTACTAATATTCAGTCTTTTAATGTAATTAAATCATACCAGCAGTGCTTGTATACCCTCACGTGCAACATCTACTTCAATGAAAGCCCTCAAACTCAAGTCTGTCAGCAACATGGGGGTTGTGTTATCCTGTGATGCCTTTCTTCCTTTCTGTGTACTCTGAGTGTCCCTTCTTTAGGTTTCAAACTTGTCACAACAGGCCCTGCTGAGAAATCTGACATCATTTTTCTCATAGGCCCTTTTAAGTGATGAAAGGTTTCCCTGTAGCCTTCTCTTCTCTAGGCTGAACAACCCCAACTGTCTCAGCCCTTTTTCATAGGCAAAGTGTTCCATCTCTCTAATCATTTTTGTGTCCTACTCAGGACCCTCTCAGAACTGGACTTGGAATGAGGAAAGATGGCAGCAGCATGACCTGTAATATGGTGTCCCTCTGCTCCAGCTGTGCTGCCCTGCATGAGGATGGCAAACAAGCAGATGGTGACAAACAGGTCTCTTGTCCCAGGCAAGCAGCAACAGAACAAGGGGACACAGTCTCAAGTTGTGCCAGGGGAGGTCTAGGCTGGATGTTGTTAGGAAGTTGTTGTCAGAGAGAGTGATTGACATTGAAATGGACTGCCCAGGGAGGTGGTGGAGTCACTGTCCCTGGAGGTGTTCAAGACAAGCCTGGCTGAGGCACTTAGTGCCATGGTCTGGTTGATTGGCTAGGGCTGGGTGCTAGGTTGGAGTGGATGAGCTTGGAGGTCTCTTCCAACCCAGTTTATTCTATGATTTTATGATTCTGTGATCATTTGTGGAACTTTCCACTTTCCTTTGACCTTTTCAGCTTGGCTCTGAACCTGTTTTGGAACAGGAATTTTTAAGGGTTGGTGATTGCCACAAAGCTGAAGATTGCTCAGGGTTGAAGATGAAAGTTGATCAGAGAGGTCGTTGAGGCCATATCCCTGGAGATACTCAAGGTCAGGCTTGAGAAGTCTCTGAGCAACCTGCTCTAGTGGAGGATGTCCCTGCTGACTGCAGGAGGGTTGAACTTCCAACCCAAACTAGTCTGGTATTCTGGTATGCAGAAGATCTAGTGTGAGGTGTCCCTGCCCATAGCAGGGAGGTTGAAACTAGATGATCCTTGTGGTCCCTTCCAACCCTGACTGATTCCCTAAGATATACATCACATCAGTAGGAATGCAGTGGTGATGGGTCTGGAGTGAAGGGAGATTTCAAACCTTAATTTACTAGTGACTGAGCAGCTACACTGAGCAGCTAAGGGTCACACCAACCATGTGCCATGAATACCATGAATGGCAGCCTCCAGTCTAGTAGACTTAGTCAATGTAGCCCTTTTCCCACACCATCTGTGGAAAGCTAAGTTTATTCAAGTGCAACAATTTTACAGACTTGGGCATATCTTGTGAAAAACTTTCATGTTAAAAGGGGTCTTGTGGTAACCTTTTGTGTTTCAGAGTGCTTCTAATTCATTCTCTATAGATGGGAAATACTTGTAGCTGGTTTTCACTACTGAAATATATTGGTCTATGTAGAAGAGGTTAAGAAATGATACATAACAGTGTTATTAATAGGCCATTTTGACTGATACATCAGATGTGTTTTCAAGCCCTAAGTGCTAGGAACTGATAGAAAGAAGAAGTTCATATCTGAAAAAAAGCCTGAATGATTGAAGCCATTTAATGGCCTTTATTGTTCCATGCTGTCAAAATGTCCAACTGACCTTTTCTGCCTGGTAAATTACTCCAAGAAAGGTTTGCAACAAGTTCTTTTAATAGCACTGATTTCACATGCCTTGTAGTTTTGGGGGTTAGATAATGGTCAGAGCAAGAGAAATAACACATCCTTACATAGTGATAGGATGAGGGGCAATGGCTTTAAACTGGAAGAGGAGAGATTTAGAGTGGAGATGAGGAAGAAAATTCTTTCCAGTGAGAGTGGTGAGATGCTGGAACAGGCTGCCCCGGGAGGTTGTGGATGCCCTCTCCCTGGAGGTGTTCAAGACCAAGCTGGATGAGGCTTTGAGCAAGCTGGGCTAGTGGGAAGTGTCCCTGCCCATGGCAGAGGCTTGGAACTTGGTTATGTTTGAGGTTCCTTCCCACTCACCCAGTCTCTGTTTCTATGATAAATAATGCCCAGACTGTGCTTTGAGGTGCCCTGTAGTGATAATTCCATAATCTACTGCTACTATTACCTTATCTCAATCCATGTTCACCCAAAGGCCATCAAATGGCTGTATCTACTCAAGATTCAGCAGCTCTGACATGCAGCAGCTCTGGCACTGCAGGGAAAGTTGTTTGAGATGGTGTCTTGGGAATGTCAGTGCCAGAGGGAGCCAAAAGCATTGCTTTATTCAGAGTAGGAGAAGTTCTGCCCCAGATTTTTAACAAGGAAAGGCAGTAAGGAGAGGAATGGATGGAAGGAGGCCCCAAACACTGAGCCATGGCAGCTCAGTGCATCTCAAAACCTCTCTGAGCAGATTAAATCTCTTTTCCACACAGGCTCTGAAAATCATTGAGGGAAATTCTCCACAACTGCACTACAGTCAGATATTAATAAAACCTTCTTTCCCCCCCTGCTTTTACAACATATTTATACATAAGTGATTTAGAGCTCTGTGTTGAGTCATCCCTAGAGGTGAATTCCAACAACCTGCAGCAAATGCAGGGCGTTTCTGCGCTTCAAGAGAACCTTGATTTAGGGGCTGGTAGCAAAGCACACATGGGCTATTTTATTTAGTTTCTTGGCATTCATATTCAAAAATTGCCCTATAAAGAAGGGAGAAGGCATTAAGAAGGAGAAAAAAAAAGTTTAAATGCTCTTAAATCACAAAGAAACATTGTGTTGAGAGTGAGCTGAAACGTTTGGATAGGCTCAAAATTGCTTTTTCTTCCTTTTCTTTCATGGAGAAATATTTTGTTGAGGTGTGAAACTTAAAAAGGAAATCTCTTGACTGTGACTTTTTTTTATCATGTTTTGGTACTTTGCTTTTGTTATCAAAGTAAAATAAGTGTTACTCTTCCAGCTGCTTGGAAACTTGCCCATGGCTTGATCTGGTGCCTCTGTAGTCTGTACAGACTGGGCCCAAGGATCCTTCTGTTAGGCATCTTTAAGAAAAGTTTTTAGAGCAGCTTTTTTTTGGATTGAGCCAATCCAGGCTGGGCAGTGAGTGGCTGGAGAGCAGCCCTGAGCAGAGGGACTTGGGGGTCCTGCTCCATGAGAGGCTTACCATGAGGCAGCAGTGTGCACTTGCAGTCCAGAAAGCCAAGCAGAGCCTGGGCTGAAGCAGAAGTGTGGCCACAAGGTCGAGGGAGGTGATTCTCCCCCTCTACTCCACTCTGCTGAGACCCCACCTGGAGTACTGCATCCAGTTCTGGAGCCCCTATGACAAGAGGGATGTGGAGATGCTGGAGTGTGTCCAGAGAAGGGCCACGAGGATGCTCAGAGAGCTGCAGCAGCTCTGCTGTGAGCACAGGCTGAAAGAGTTGGGGCTGTGCAGGCTGGAGAAGAGGAGGCTCCCAGGTGACCTTCTTGTGGCCTTCCAGTATCTGAAGAAGGCCTCCAAAAAAGCTGGGGAGGGACTTTTTAGGCTGTCAGGGAGTGTCAGGAGTGGGGGGACTGGAGCAAAGCAGGAGGTGGGAAGATTGAGACTGGAGGTGAGGAGGAAGTTGTTGAGCATGAGAGTGGTGAGAGGCTGGAATGGGTTGCCCAGGGAGGTGGTTGAGGCCCCATGGCTGGAGGTGTTTAAGGCCAGGCTGGCTGAGGCTGTGTGCAGCCTGCTCTAGGGTAGGGTGTCCCTGCCCATGTGAGCAAAAATCACATTCTGCGATTCTGTGCTCCACAACCTCCCTGGAGGTGTCCAAGGCCAGGCTGGATGAGGCCTTGAACAACTTGTTCTAGTGGGAGGTGTCCCTGCTTATGGCAGGGGGTTGGAACTGGATGAGCTTTTTGTTCCCATCCAACCTAAACCATTCTATGGGGACAGCACCACTTCTGTAGGCAGCCTGTGCCAGGGCTTGACAAGCTTTTAGGGAAAGAAATTGTTCCTAATATCCAACCTAAACCTCCCCTGCTGCAATCTGAGGCTGTTTCTTCTTGTTTCCTTGCTCGCTACTTGGGAGGACAGAACAACCTCCACCTCACTCCAGCCTCCTTTCAGAGAGTAGTAGAAAGGTCTCCCCTCAGCCTCCTTTTCTCCAGGCTCAACAGCCACAGTTCTCTCAGCTGCTCCTCACAAGACCTGTTCTTTACTGATGTTCATTGTCTTCCTAGACTATCCCTTACTTTTACAGACCCCCTCCTATGGGAATGACAAAATAGGACTCATGCTGAAATTAAGAGGTTAAACACTGGTGGCATAAAGATCCTGCTTTGGAAAAATGCCTTCTGCAGTGAGAAAAGCACCTTGCAGAGAACACCAGCAGCAGTGCACAGAGAAATGAAAGCAAATCTGAAGAGATGATTCATTGTTTAGTTTCACTGCAAAGAAAATTGCTTTTACTTCATTAGGGCATTATCAAGATTTTTTAATACCATCTCCTCTTCTTTCTAAACTGCTCTCTTCATGTCAAAATGAAGTTAACCCTCTCCCTAATAACTCCTGTGATTAGCATCTTTGTAGAAATCCCAGAGGACAGGCTTCTAAAAGTGGCATTGTATTTCTAGAGCCTCTCTCTAATTAATCCTCTATCAGGACTTGTGCTCCTGCTCTGTGGAAGATTTTTCTTCACTTGAATAAAAAAGAGATGTTTGGTTTAGGCTTAGCAAAAGGGTTGCTTTTATATCATTGAGATGGGTAGGTTCAGGCTGGAGGTGAGGAGGAAGCTGTTCAGCATGAGAGTGGTGAGAGCCTGGAATGGGTTACCCTGGGAGGTGGTTGAAGTGTTCAAGGCCAGGCTGGATGGGGCTGTGGGCAGCCTGCTCTAGGGTAGGGTGTGTCTGCCCATGGCAGGGGGGTGGAACTGAATGATCCTTGTGGTCCCTTCCAATCCTGACTGGTTCTATGATTCTATATTATGAAACATAAAACATTGAGACTCAATTTAACTGAAAAAAAGAAAAATGTGCTCACTGCACAGATACAAGAAGGTCTGCAAGTGAGCTGCCATGGAAGAGGGCAGCTCCTGCTGGAGACCTGCTGGGAAGGAATCATAGAATCATCCAACCTGGCCTTGAACACCTCCAGGGAAGGTTGTGGATCAAAGGTCACATTCTGTGCTTCTGTGCTCCACAACCTCCCTGGGCAACCTGTGCCAGTGTCTCACCACCCTCAACCTGTGCCAGTGTCTCACCACCCTCATTGCCAAGAACTTCTTCCCAACATCCAGTTTAAATCTCCCCTCTGCCACTTCAAATCCATTCCGCCTCATCCTGGCATTACAAGACCTTGTCAATAGTCCCACTCCAGCCCTCCTGTAGCCACCTTCACATACTGGAAAGCCATCCCAAGGTCTCCTGGAAGCCTTCTCTTCCCCAGGCTACAGAGCCCCAACACTCTCAGCCTGTCCTCAGAGCAGAGCTCCTGCAGCCCTCTGAGCATCTTCATGGCCCTCCTCTGGACTTGCTCCAACACTTCCATGTCCTTCTTGTTCTGGGGGCTCCAGAGAAAGTTCTATCAGAGCTGAAATGTTTTGTAACATTGAAGATGAGCACTGTTGAAGGTCACATATCAAAAGTGCTATTTATTTACCACAGTAGAGAGAACCCTCCCAAGTTTCTGCAGTATCTTTGTAGTGAGCCTCCAGCTATCCAGCCATGAGAATATGAAACACAAGGTCACTGGGCTTTGATTGTGTCAACACCAGATGCAAATTTGGGTAAGTCCAAGTGGAACATCTTGTCCTGAGGGTTTAATTTTCTTGTCTTCCAACCTGAACCATTCTATGAATCTATGAACCTCAGATTATAAATGGAACTCATTCAGGTCTGGCTCAAGGCTTGACGATGCCTTTGAAAGTCTTCCCATTGAATTCAGTGGGCTTTGTGTTGGCACTTAGGATTCCTCTTATCTAAATTATACTTAGGATTCCTTTTACCTAAATGTTGCTTTCTTTTTGAGAAATTCTTAGAGCAAATTTTCAAGGCTCACAGGATCACAAGATCACAGGCTCACAGGATGTCAGGGGTTGGAAGAAACACAAAGAAATCATCCAGTCCAACCCCCCTGCCAGAGCTGGACCATACAAGCTAGCTCAGGTCACACAGGAACACATCCAGACAGGCCTGGAAAGTATCCAGAGAAGGAGACTCCACAACCTCTCTGGGTAGCCTGTGCCAGTGCTCTGGGACCCTTACAGTAAAGAAGTTCCCCCTTGTGTGAGCTGGAACCTTCTGTGCTGCAGCTTACATACAATCACAGAATCCCAGAATCAGTCAGAGTTGGAAGGGACCACAAGGATCATCTAGTTCCAATCCCCCTGCCATGGACAGGCACACCCTACCCTAGAGCAGCCTGGCCTTAAACAGCTCCAGGGATGGGGCCTGAACCACCTCCCTGGGCAACCCATTCCAGCATCTCACCACTCTCATGCTCAACAACTTCCTCCTCACCTCCAGCCTGACTCTCCCCACCTCCAGCTTTGCTGCATTCCGCCCAGTCCTGTCACTCCCTGACAGCCTCAAAAGTCCCTCCCCAGCTTTTTTGGAGGCCACTTCAGATGCTGGAAGGCCACAAGAAGGTCACCTGGGAGCCTCCTCTGCTCCAGCCTGCACAGCCCCAACTCTTTCAGCCTGTGCTCACAGCAGAGCTGCTGCAGCCTCTGAGCATCCTCGTGGCCCTTCTCTGGACACTCTCCAGCATCTCCACATCCCTCTTGTTATAGGGGCTCCAGAACTGGATGAAGTACTTCAGGTGGGGTCTCAGCAGAGTGAAGTAGAGGGGGAGCTCCTTTGCTCCTTGTCCTATCCCAGGGAGCAAGTGACTAGAGCCTGTTCCCCATGTCCTGACCCCCAGCCCTCATGGCTTCATAGTTCCTTAATGCATATTTCCTGAGTGGCAGCCCCCCCTCTATGCAAACCAGCACCACATGTAAACAAATAGCTTTTATTTCATTGAAAGTGGGTGGCTGTGGGGAGTTTTACAGGTTACACTGAAGAACATGAGATAAAAATCATGTCAACATCACAAGCAATTGAAAAGCCTCTCCTCTTGGTGACAGCATCTTGGCATAGGTCTTCTTGTGTCTGACATAGCATTACACTGGAGTTCCAGTTAGAACAACTGCTCATAGAAAGTGTTGAGACCACTCTCTTTACAACCTGTTTGGCACCAGTCCATTTAATGAATGCAGATACATTTATCCATTTATTTCAAGGCTTAAAAATTAATGTCATCTTGATAACGTTTTCTTAATAATTAGCCACTTCTACCTCCCCTCCCCCCACCCCTGTCTCCCCCTTCCCCACTTCTTTTCTTTAGCTGGAATGTTGGTTGTGGTGAAGTATGAGGATCAAGTCTACACATGGTTTATTTCTAGAAGTCCATGACTGAGCATTGCTGTAATCATCAAGGAAAAGGGTATAGGAAGCCAGAACTCAACAGCAGGATCCCAGATGTCAATAGATGCTTTATGCTTTGGGACAGCTTGGTAGCTGCAGAGCTCAAACCTGTAAAAAATAGAAGCACATAAATGTTCTGACACAGGTAGCACTGTGTCAAGAAAAGGTTTTCCAGTGTAGCATAGAATCAGAGAATCAAGAAGGTTGGAAGAGACCTCCAAGCTCATCCAGTCCAACCTAGCACCCAGCCCTAGCCAGTCAACCAGACCATGGCACTAAGTGCCTCATCCAGTCTTGAACACCTCCAGGGACAGCAACTCCACCACCTCCCTGGGCAGCCCATTCCAATGCCAATCACTCTCTCTGACAACAACTTCCTAACAACATCCAGCCTAGACCTCCCCCAGCACAACTTGAGACTGTGTTCCCTTGTTCTGTTGCTGGCTGCCTGGCAGCAGAGCCCAACCCCACCTGGCTACAGCCTCCCTGCAGGCAGCTGCAGACAGCAATGAGCTCTGCCCTGAGCCTCCTCTGCTGCAGGCTGCACCCCCCCAGCTCCCTCAGCCTCTCCTCACAGGGCTGTGCTCCAGGCCCCTCCCCAGCCTTGCTGCCCTTCTCCAAACACCTTCCAGCACCTCAACATCTCTCTTGAATTGAGTAGCCCAGAACTGGACACAGCACTCAAGCTGTGCCCTGAGCAGTGTTGAGTGCAGGGGTTGTGGAGTCTCCCTGTGTGGAGAGATTCCAAACCTTTATGGGGACTGTGCTCCTGGGCAAGCTGCTGTGGGTGCCCCTGCTTTAGCAAGGCAGTTGAGCTAGATGATCTCTGGAGTTCCTTCCAACCCTCACCAATTGGAATTCTGTGATCAGAGACTAACCAATATGTATCCAGCACTATGAAGCAACAGAAAAGAAGCCACCTGTGGTAAAGGAAAGTCTTCTAGTCTGCTGTGCTTCTTAGAGGCACAGAGATTTCTTCTTATGCAATAACTTGCAGAGAAAAAGAAGTGAATTTCACATACTTGATATTTTTGGAATCCTAATTTCCTCACTGCTGCTGCCATCACCACCATCGCTGACTGTTCTTATTTCTATGAGATAATCTTCTTCAAATGGTACCAGAAGTTCAGCTGAAGTGTTGTTTGTCTCCAGGATGTGTGCTTTGCTGTGTCTGTTTTGTCTATACAAAATCTAAGGGAAAAGAGATTATTAAAGAAGAGTGACTTAGTTTATTTCTTTTTAAGTTTCAATATATTTATTGGCTGAGAATATCTTGTCACGCCCTGAGCTTTTCACAGCACTATCAGCATCCTGCAGAGCATTAAACTTAGTTCAAAACACAGAAATACATTCTGCAGACTGTTGGGATGGAGATCACAGCAGGTATTCACTCCAGCTTTTAAGAGAGCCTTTCACAGAATCATAGAATCAACCAGGTTGGAAGAGACTTCCAAGATCATCCAGTCCAACCTATCACCCAGCCCTGTCCAGTCAACCAGACCATGGCACTAAGTGCCTCATCCAGGCTTTTCTTGAACACCTCCAGAGATGGTGACTCCACCACCTCCCTGGGCAGGTCACTTCCAACCAAGGCTGGTCTATGATTCTGTGATTGTATGAGTATGCCTGTGTTGGGATAAATCATAGAATCATAGAGTCATAGAGTCATGGAATCATAGAACTAGTCAGGGTTGGAAGGGTCCACAAGGATCATCTAGTTCCAAGCCCCCTGCCATGGGCAGGGACACTTCACACTAGATCAGGCTGGCCAGAGCCTCATCCAGCCTGGCCTTAAACACCTCCAGGGATGAGGCTTCCACCACCTCCCTGGGCAACCTGTTCCAGGGTCTCATCATAGAATCATAAAATCGACCAGGTTGGAAGAGAGCTCCAAGCTCATCCAGTCCAACCTAGCACCCAGCCCTGTGCAGTCAACCAGACCATGGCACTAAGTGCCTCATCCAGGCTTGTCTTGAACACCTCTAGGGACAGTGACTCCATCCCCTCCCCGGGTGGCCCATTCCAATGGCAAATCACTCTATGTGATCTTCATGCTGTGAACTTCTTCCTAATATCCAGTCTGTATCTCCTCACCTCCAGCTTTATTCCATTCCCCCCCAGTCTTATCACTACCTGACAGCCTAAAAAGTCCCTCCCCAGCTTTCTTGTAGCCCCCCTAAGATACTGCAGGGTCACCATAAGGTCACCTGGTAGCCTTCTCCTCTCCAGTCTCTCCAGAGGTTCAATATAGCACATCTTCCACATACAAGTGTACACAGAAATGTTCTTCCATCTGTAAATGTCAGCTAACCATCCCAATAGCTCCAGAAAAGTCACAGTTTCCAGGTAATGAGCAGTCACCTTTCAACAAGCCACTGTTTGTACCTCTGCTGTGAACAACATGGCAGGAATGACTTAAAGCAATGACTTACTTTGTAGCCTAGCACCTCTGATTCGTTCTCCATTGTTTTCACATGTTCCCAGTTCAAGCAGATTTTGGAATTGGTCAGCTTCCAGGCAATGTTTGCTGGGGGTTGACTTGGTGCTTTAGGAAATAAATAAATAAATAAATAAAACAAGATGGTGATGAGGATGAGGAGGACAAGATACAGTTGGATATTACTTTGCATCGTGTAACTGAATGAGCAGCTGACATGGAAGCAGCAAATGCATGGCTGGCTCAAAGCTAAGAGAGTGAAAACTAGATTCCAGACCATCATTGCTCTCCTCTTAGACAGAATAAAGATCTATTCTTAGCACAAAACCACTTACTGTGAGAGTTCATCTTCAAAATTAGCAAAAGCCTGACAGTGTCTGACAGTTCAAGTTCTATTTCATAGATCCTGTTTAAGTTGTCCCAGTCTGAATGTTAACTTTAATGTTAATTTTAGTTGCAATGACACCAAGCTAGGAGCAGCTGTGGAGCTGTTGGAGGGTAGGAGAGCCCTGCAGAGGGACCTGGCCAGGCTGGATGGGTGGGCAGAGGCCAATGGGATGAGATTGAACAGCAGGGTTCTGCACTTTGGCCACAACAACCCCAAGCAGCACTACAGGCTGGGGCCAGAGTGTCTGAGAGCAGCCAGGCAGAGAGGGAGCTGGGGGTGCTGGGAGAGAGGAGCTGAAGAGGAGGCAGCAGTGCCCAGGTGGGCAGCAGAGCCAATGGCATCCTGGGCTGGCTCAGGAGCAGTGTGGGCAGCAGGACAAGGGAGCTTCTTCTGCCCATGTACTTAGTGCCATGGTCTGGTTGATTGGCCAGGGCTGGGTGCTAGGTTGGACTGGATGATCTTGGAGGTCTCTTCCAACCTGGCTGATTTTATGATTCTATGTAGTGAGGAGTGCTTTGGTCTGTAGATTGCAGAAATGGAAGCTAAAAACTAAGAGCAAAATACAAACCCCAAGATTTTCATCAGCCATGAGGACAGGTTAGAAGGAGCTGCACGTTGAAGTCTCCCTGTGTTCCATCAGGAAATGTGGTAGGTCATTAGACATCCTCAGCACCACAGGCTGAGAGTAGCTTTTCAAAGGTTTCCTTATGCCTAAGTGCCAGGACTTTGAAAATTTGCCTTCAAGTGTCTGAAATGGAATCCTGTGGCCTTCAGTGACCTGTTCTAGTGGGAGGTGTCCCTGCCTATGGCAGGGGGTTGGAACTAAATGACCTTTGAGGTCCCTTCCAACCCAACCCACTCTATGATTCTATGAAACCCTAGCATCCTGTGATCCTGGGATCATGGAGCACCATGTCCATGGGAGGAGAACGTCACTTCCACTTTCTTAAGTAGTTTAAACTTAAGCTAACTTAGACCTTAAATTGATCTTAGCTAAGTATTTTTTCAACCAGAATTGCACCTCTTTGGCCAAAGAATAATTTTAGCTTTGCTTAGTCTCTACAATAATGGCATGGACAGACCACTGTAGGAGCCCTGGACAATGAGTAGGAAGACAGAGCTATTACCTTGGAGCTAAAGCTGCCACTGTAGATGTAGATTGTTGTTATTCTCTTGACATATTATCTCTCCTGCTATTGAAAGTGCTTGCATCCTTCAGAGACTGCAGCTTAAAACTTTAATAGATGTTTTTAAATATTAAAAGGGTTATTTTGACTTTAATTTTTAAATGAACCATTAGCACAGTCCTGAATGTGACAGAAGATGAAGTCAATCTGAAACAGGAGCTCATTTCTTCCTTGTGTGTGCCTTGTCATTTGACTGCCATATCTTTCACTTGTCTTTCATACATCTGAATAGGGAAAAGCATTTCCAGAGTCTATTTTCCATTAATTAATCACTTGTTAGGGAAATCCTGTTTGAGCCTTTAAGAAATGCCTTCTCTGGCTTGAGTTTGGGTTATGCTGTTTTGTGTTACATGGTTAATTTTAGCATGAACTCAGTTTACAGATTGGTTCCTGCCTTGCACTTTGAGGAGTAGGATGGAACAGAACATAGATCCAGCCTGGCCCTGAGCCACCTCCAGGGAGAAGTCATCCACAGCCTTGAGCCTCCAGTGACCTAAGCTAGTGAAAGGTGTCCCTGCCCATGGCAGAGGGCTTGAAACTAGGTGACCTTTAAGGTCCCTTCCAATGTAAACCACTCTATGAATCTGATACAAGAAAGCTGTGAAGGGACTTTTTTGGCTGTCAGGTAGTGATAGGACTTGGGGGGGGAAAGAATAAAGCTGGAAATGGGGAGAGTCAGACTGGGTGTTAGGAAGAAGTTGTTCAGCATGAGGGCGGCAAGAGCCTGGAAGGGATTACCCAGGGAGGTGGTAGAAGCCTCATCTCTGGAGGCATTTAAGGCCAGGCTGAGTGAGGCTGTGGGCAGCCTGATGTAGTGTAAGGTGTCCCTCCCCATGGCAGGGGGTTTGGAACTGGATGATCCTTGTGGTCCCTTCCAACCTAAACCATTCTATGAATCTATGATATGAGAAAACTGGGGAGGGACTTTTTAAGACATCAGGTAGTGATAGGACTGGAGGGAATGGAACAAAACTAGAAAGGGGTGTCCCATGGCAGGGGAGGTTGGAACTGGATGATCCTTCTGGTCCCTTCCAACCCTGACTGATTCTATGATTCTAGAGGCCCCATCCCTGTGGCCCTAACCCTAGAGGCCCCAACCAGGTCAGGTTGGATGGGGCTCTACGCAGGCTGGTCTTGTTGAAGACATCTCAGCTGACTGCAGTGGGGTTAGCTAAGTGAGCCTTAAAGTTCTTTCCACCTCAAACATTCTAGGATAGACAAGAAGAAAAATAATGGGAAGAGGGGAACTGTTTCCCCTTTTGTGCAGAGGGCTGATCAGCTGCTTACTGGGGAAACACACTCCAAGGGAAGTGCAAGATAAATGGAAAGCTTAAGCAGTAATGAATTTTTGGCATTCTGGGATGCAGCAGATTACCAAGATTTCCTTCTTTATGACTCTTTTTTCCCTCTCAGTGAACATTTACTTCATGGCTTCAGCCCTGCAGAATGATTCCCAGTGCTTTATTTTCACCTTGGATGATGGCCCCATGAAAGCTTTTGTTGTTGTTGTTGTTCTTTTTTTTCCCCATTAAATTACATCTCAGAAATGAAACAGCTTAAGGCTTTGCTTCTAAAATTGCAGAAAAATTGAAAAACTAATGACTAAATAACATTTATCTCAGTGTATCCCTTATGCTATCCTCAGCAATGCAGTGTAAATGTCTTAAAAAACCCAATCTCTTTAAACAACACACCCAATAATCTCATATTTCTGCATCCATAGCCACTGGTTGACCTGTGGAACATCTTTCCTGTATTGATTCTGCATCTCCTGTGAATCATAGAATCAACCAGGTTAGAAGAGAGCTCCAAGCTCAGCCAGGCCAACCTAGCACCCAGTCGTAGGCAGTCAACTAGACCTTGGCACTAAGTGCCTCATCCAGGCTTTGCTTCAACACCTCCAGGGATGGTGACTTCACCACCTCCCTGGGCAGCCCATTCCAATGCCAATCACTCTCTCTGCCAACGACTTCCTAACAACATCCACCCTAGACCTTCCCTGTCACAGCTTGAGACTGTGTCCCCTTGTTCTGTTGCTGGTTCCCTGGCAGAAGAGCCCAACCCCACCTGCCTATAGAACAGGGTAAATGAAGTAGCCACATTTAAGCAGAGATTTTTGATTTCTAATGAGACAGACCCGAAGCTAAACATTGTGTTAATAATGCCAAAATCTGAGTCAACTTGATGGTGGCCATGAAAATAGTGGGAGGGAAGAGACAGGGAAGTGTCTCACTCATAGCTTTTGTTAGAATCATAGAATCATAGAATCAAACAGGTTGGAAGAGACCTCCAGGCTCAGCCAGTCCAACCTAGCACCCAGCCCTAGCCAATCAACCAGACCATGGCACTAAGTGCCTCATCCAGGCATTGCTTCAACACCTCCAGGAACGGTGACTCCACCACCTCCCTGGGCAGCCCATTCCAATGCCAATCACTCTCTCTGTGAAGAACTTCCTCCCAACATCCAGCCTATACTTCCCCCTGGCACAACTTGAGACTGTGTCCCCTTGTTCTGTTGCTGGGTGTTTCATGAAGAAACTTGGGAGTCAATTTTCTTTGCTGTGACAATGTTCTAGCAGAGGTGGGGCACGGTGAGCTGAAATGTCACTGTCACACCTGGGAGTTTGCAACCTTTGCAGCAGAGAGGAGAAAGCTTACGTGATTTTTTCGTGGTGACATTCACCGGGGTGCTGGATGGTCCTGTCCCGGCCGTGTTGTAAGCCCGGACGGTGGTGAAGTACACCGTGTTAGCTTTCAGCCCTGTGATGTTTTTGGCTGTGACATTACCACTGACTCTGACTTTACCAGCTGTGCTTTCCTTGGGATCATCAGTCCAATATAAAACCTGAAAAGCAAGAACAAAGAGCAGGCAATTCCTTGTTTTCCATCAATTTCCATCTCTTTGGCTGAGAAGGAGACATGCAGACAATCATAGAATCAGCCAGGTTGGAAGAGACCTCCAAGCTCATCCAGCCCAACCTAGCACCCAGCCCTGTGCAAGCAACTAGACCATGGTGCTAAGCACCCCAGCCAGTCTTTTCTTGAACACTTTCAGGGACAGTGACTCCACCACCTCCCTGGGCAGTCCATTCCAATGCCAATCACTCTCTCTGCCAACAACTTCCTCCTAACACCCAGCCTGAACCTCCCCTGGCACAGCTTGAGACTGTGTCCCCTTGTTCTGTTGCTGGATGTCTGGCAGCAGAGCCCAACCCCACCTGGCTACAGCCTCCCTTCAGGTAGTTGTAGACAGCAATGAGCTCTGCCCTGAGCCTCCTCTTCTGCAGGCTGCACACCCTCAGCTCCCTCAGCCTCTCCTCACAGGGCTGGAAGATTTCAGGGAATATAGAATTACATTATATTATATATATATATATATATATATATATAGGTATTCAGAACTAGGGGGAATAGAGCCAAGCCTGACTATTTAAGGAGAAGAACTAAGAACTACAATTTCAGAGACTGAATACCAGTTAAGGAATTAAATGAAATCCTTAACTTCATCGATGCCCAAAAGGAAACCTTTGATAAGGTGAAGGCATTGTAAAAGCTTGTTTGGGTTTATGATTTGAAGGAAACTGTAAAAGATACAAAGAAATATTTACCTCAGTCATCTGAAAAATGGGGGAGTTTAATCATTTTCTTCAGTCCTGCCTCTAGTTTTGATTCAGTGACAGCTACTTAGACTATGTAGACCTGAGCAATTGATTTAGGAAGGTTTGTGTATTATACATGACTCCCATTTACCTTCAGTTATACATTTATAATGATAGGGCAGGATTTAAAGTATTTCTGATGTGCTTGACTGAAAACAAAACTTTTCACTGTCTATTTAAAATGCCCTGGAACTAGAACTGAGGTTGCTTCAAAGTAACCCTGCTGCTCACACAAAGATCTACTCCCCTCTATCTTCCAGAGGTCCTTCTGGATGTCAGATATAGCTGACACTTGGGTTCTGCTTCCACTCAGTGCTGGAGACCAGGGAGAAGCCAGGAGCAGCACAACTGGCTGAGTATCACCAGGTTCTGGCAGCATGCCCATAACTCTCCCACAAACCATCTGTCACCTTGGATTTGATGTTCTATCACCAGCAACACAACCCAGTGCACAGGGCAAAAGAAATCAATCAGTTGCTAATAACTGAGCAGGTGTTTGCTGCAAGGAGGCTCAGGTTGTTCCAGGGGAGGTTTAGACACGAGGCATCAGGACATTAGGCATTGGAGATTAGGAGCAATTTTCTTCCCCAAAATGATTGTGAAAGCCTGGAGAAGGCTGCCCAGGAAATGGTGGAGTCACTACACCTGGAGAGGTTGCAAGGACCTATGGAAATGGTGCTGAGGGATGTGGCTTGGTGGTAACCTGGCAGTGTTGGATTTGATGATCTTCAAGATTTCTTCCAAACAAAATGATTTTATGATTCTAGGAGAAGTGAGAAGCCAAAACCTTTTCAATGTGCTGCAGCAGAGGCTTTGGATAGCAAGGAAGTGTTTTTATCCTGGTTTCTTCTGTAGACAATGCTATAGGTCATGTGCAGACCCCAAACTATCCAGCAAAGCCATCGTGCTCAGACAGCATTCCAGCTGGATAAGAGAAGAGAGGATCAGCTCTGGTGTGTGGAATTAAGCACGAGTCCTTTCTTAGTAGCCATCACAAATGATTAATCATGTTGGTTTAATTTCCATTACAAACATTCTGGGATGGAGCTGCAGCCTGGTCTGTAGATGCTTCTGATTCTCTTAGGTGCAGTGTTGCTAATGAGAGTTGTCTGACTGCCTGTCTGATTGCCTGTTAACTTGGAAGCAAGGGAAAAGGCACCAGAACACAAATATGGCCAGGAAAAGGCCATCTGTTAGGTGTCAGACACCAGCACCAACCACCTCACCTCATAGCCCAGCACCCTGCCCGTGTGTCTGTTCCATGCGATGGGCTGCCAGGAGACCTCCACCTCCGCCGCCGAAACGCTCAGTGCCGAGGTCCCTGCCGGTGCTATCTGTGGCTCTGGGTGATGGGAGAAAACACAGCTGGTGGAATATTTGTGTTACCAGAAGGCTGTGGTGTCAGGAACTGAGGGAAGTCGAAGAAAAGAGGAAGAGATTCTGGGGCAGCAGGCAGAAAATCGGGAGACCTTGTGTGAATTCTTAGCTCTGCCACTCATTTACTGTAGACCATCAGCAAAACCTGTGTTCAGTAGTGGTCATTACTCGTAAGGTGGGACAGATTTTCAGAGGAGATCAACTCCACTGGGTGCTCTGAAAAGCAGGACCTTCTCAGAGCTACACTTCTAAATGTCTCCTGCTTTTCCCAGACCACTTGTAGGGAGCTCCTTAAGGACAAAGAAACCGAAGCATGCTGCCTACTTACAGAGATGCTGAAAGTCTTTCCCTTGCCTTGTTTGACTTCAATTTACTATCTTCTGCTTCAAGTATCTTGTCTGTCTCCAATGAGCAACTTTAAGCAGGCTCCTTAATATCCCTGTGGAGACCTGTCTGATCATATCTAGGGCCTCCTGATGCTACACAACCCTAACAAAAGTAACAGCAGTTACCATCTTCTCCCGAGTAGACGATGGATATGGAGCTCAGGGTTCCTTCTCCTTCATTGTTGTAGACACCAACTTTCACTTCAAAAGGAGAGAGAGGCATAATGCTTTCGTTCCTATAAACATATTTGCTTGCTTCCACCGAAGCCACCACTGCTTTTGTCCAGCTGGTTGAGCCAAGAGGGCGAAACACAATGATGTAGCCAAAACCTTCCCCATTTTGTAGCTCTTCTGGAACCGGCTGTAGCGACAAGGCAGTCAGTCAATAAGCATTTGCAAGTATACACTGTTTTAATTGAATCCTCATTCTCTGAGTATATTTTAGTGCTATTGATTCAGCTGACTGTGCCTTAGAGAAGATAATAATGTTTGCTCCATCAGTCAATGTATTATTGAAATGAAAATCAAAATAATAAATCTATTGAGGCAATCAACTGAAGAACAAAAGATCTGATCAGCTCCACTAAAGTTATTCTCTCGCAGGCACCAAGTTTCAAAAACTAAAAGCATTTCACTTAGTACAAGTTGTAGCTGAGATTTTAGGGTTGCTGTTCCCCCCCCCCCCCACCCCCCACCCCGAGGGGAATGCTAATTTGAAATAAATTATTTTTAAAGGAGAAAAAAAGAAAAGCCAAACCAAACCCAAAAAGAGTTGGGAAAACAGCAAGTGTAGATACAGAAATGTGCATCAGTTGGATAATTGCCTGCATTTCAGTATGCTGCTGTTTTATTCTTCAGCCCAAATGGAAGGCTGAAGTGCAGGAACATTTAAGTTTGTTCAGAGCAGAAATGTTATTGCAAGTCAACATGACAAAGTTAATGTTTCTGTTCATAAAAATCTCGAGTCAAGATCTGTATTAATGACTCACACTGAACAGGCAATTAGATCGGCACTGTATCCAACACCACCTTTCTTTGTTTCCATGGGATGAAAACACATCCACGCTGGCTTCTCATCAAGAGAACATTTATGAAACAAGAAAAGATCAGTAGTACATGGAGGAAGGAAGCATTTCTCAGCAAACAAAAAAAAAATCATTTTAGAGGCTGGCAGCAAAATAAGATGCACAGAAAACCAAAGATGGAAATGGTGTGGAATGAGAGAGAGAAAGACACAGAGGCAAAACCCTGTGATCCATCCTTCTCTCCTTGGAGCACTAGCAGGGTGACAAGATGGGAGGAAAAAATGGTGAGGGACATCAGAAGATCTCAGGGTACCTATTTTATTCCTCAGAAATTCCTTCCAGTTTTAATCAGGAGTCTGGCGTGGCTCGTATAATAAATGTGCCTCTCCTCGAGTGTTTTACAAGCACTAACTCCCCAGGATGCCCCTTTGCATGTCTTTTCCAGGCCTGAGAGAGTTAAGGGTGAGGGCTGATGGTGAACTGGGGATTTATAAGAGCTCAAGAGACTTTCTAGAGCATTTAATTTGGTTTTGAGGCTTCTGTGACCTCAGATTTAATCAAGATGTTCAGTGAGTTCATCAGAGAAAGCTGGAGAGTCCTGCTCAGTGTTGTTTGCTGGGCATAATTAGTATTTCTTCTGACTCTTTCTCAGGACACACTATGGAGTCCAACAGGATCATTTGCTTGAGATCTCTCAGGTTGTTTTCAATTTTCATGTTCTTCTGCTCCTTGGTCGAGGAGAAAATGAAACAAAGTAGTGAAAGATACATACGGAGGAAAATTTTGCCCAGGAAAAGCCAAGTTTCACTCTGGGGCATGGTGAGAGGAAAGCATTGACAATATTACTTAGCTAGTGGGGATTTTTTTTTTCTTTGGACCTCATTTTTTTACCTTTCACCTCCCTTAATCCCCCAAAGTGCAGCTTAAATGGCAACTTTTTAGCATACAGACCACAGGTAACTCCTTCAACTGATAAATGACATCACTTTTAGTTCAATTTAAGTCCTTTTCCTTCCCTTTAAACTCTCTGGACGAGCTTAGTTGTTTCTTTTTCTAAAGAATGAGGGCAAGGGTAGCTTTCCTTGCTTAAGCAGAACTAGAAGGTTTCCCTTTTTTCACAAAGAAGTGTTTTCCATGACTTACAAAGTGAGCACTGTGGTTTTGCAGCCTCTATCCCAAGTGAGGAATTAAACAGAGGTCATCATGTACAACCTCTGGGATAGACGCACCTGATAGTTAGATGCAAGGTAAGGCTGCCTGGCTCCTGTCCTCCAAGCTGAGTGCTGCTGCTGGCAGTAGCCAGCTCCTAATTCAGCCAGATATCCTCAAAGCCAGAGAAAAGATTTCATTAGGTGAGTCCCACTAACTTCATCTGTGGTTTTGAGTGGCAATGAAAACTCCTAAGAGTGAGAGCTGAGTGTTCTTATATGACTGCAACCAAGCTGCTGCTCCATCCCTGCACTGATGTCCTGCTCTGAGCTACAGCAGAACTCATTCTGGTGAGTGATTTGGCTTCCCAGCTCAGTCTCTGCTCAGTGCTGGCACTTTCTGCAGCTCGGGGTAAGTTTGCACAGCCAGAGGCTGCTTCTAGCAGGGAGAAGCTCATGGGAATTTTTCCTGCCAAGGGCTGGGCTGCTCAAAGGCTTTGCTTGAGACACACCAAGGACACTACCACAGCTTGTGCCCCACTGTGGCAGGCAGGAAGTAAGAGGTGACACGTGCAGGGAGGAGCACACAGGACAAGTGACTCTCAACTGCCCAATGAGAGATTGCAGCTGATGGACATCAGAATCAGGGCCAAGCCTCTTATTCAGCATCCAGCATTCCAGGAGGACTCTGTCCCTTCTGCCTTCCATCCCAATTCTTGTGTTCCAGAATCCAGTTCTAGAATGCAGCTCTTGAATCCAGTCTGGGACTTGCCCAGTGCCTGCTCCCAGCACCAGTGGTGCCAATGGTGCCCTCATTGACATCAGGGGTTGGGTTGGCTCTTGCTTTGTGCCTCTGTCTCTATTTCATGGGATTGTTCTTTTTTCCATCCCAACTGGTTTAGCTTCTTTTCCAGCCCCTCAGTCCTTCTCCCTCCTTCCCTTTGGGAAGACCTGAGACTCATTGAGTGTCCACCTCAGCCCTGACCCTTGAAAACAGATTTTGCAAGATGCTGCCTGCCTTCATCTCTGTGTCTGTGGAGAGGCTGCTGGGTGCCTGGAGAAGGAGGACTCTTTGCCACAGCAATCACTTTCCACTCCCTGCAATGACCTGTGCTCACCCATTGCAACTGGTAGCGTGGTATTAACTCCTCTGGAAATGTATATTCCCTTCTCTGGCTGGAGAGCTGGAGAATTAAAGGGCTCATCTCTTTTAACACATAATAGGATATGTCTTGTCAGCACAGTGTTCCAGAATGAAAAACATGTAAACAAAAAGTGTGAGAAATGTTAATGCAGGAAATGGCCAAGCAGATTAGGGTGGTAAGCACCTCCTGTACAATGGAGATAAGAGGGTTATACAGACTTCTAAACATCTTTACAACATGCCTCTTAAACTGTTTATTTTTATAAATGGCTCAGCAGAGCACAGAAAACTTGCTGGGTGTCTTACAGGCTCCTTTCTCTCCAAGTGCAAGATGAAATCCAGGCTCAGCCAAAGTCAAAGACCTTTGGGTTTCAGCGTGGCTGTGATTTCACCCACAGACTCTTCCCCATTAGACAGCTTAGGTTAATGGAGCTAATAATTACCTCCCAGGTGATGACCAGCTCAGAACGAGTTCCTCCTCCTCCACTGATGTTTGTTGGTGCCACGACAGGAACTGGAGGAGAAAGAGATGTTGGTGTTTGCAACCACCCACCACTATTGATGGGGGCTTGTCAGCCGAGTGATTAAAGCTTCCTCTAGCTCCCGTGGAGCTGCTCTGCCTTTCACCAGGTAGAGCAGGGGCTGCATTACATAACAGCACATCTTAAAAGAGCTGCAATTCTGTTGATGCATTTTCAAGTTTCTAAGGCTGGAGCCACAGATGGATTTGATATATGAGTACCCTGGTTCAAATATTAATTAAAGAAGCTAGTAGCATCAAGTATCTGACATTATTATGCCTCATCAACTAATTGGCAAAATGATGTTCCATTCAGACTGTAGCTGCAACACTACTGACTCACTAATTATGCATTTGTTCAGCAAACGTTGTTGGAGCAATATATTAATTTTTTTTAATTAGCTCTATGCTTTTCTTAGCAAATTCCAAACTCTTCATTTGCTTTTCTCTGGCTTCCGACACTGCAAGTGCCCAAAAGTTCATTGATTACAGCTTGATTTCCTCAGTGCTGCAGGTGTGTGGCACTATAGGTGTGAGGTCAAGGTCAAGTAATGTGCTGGTGTTGATGCCCAATGACAGGGCAAGGGGCAATGATCACAGGATGACAGGCTCACAGGATGGCAGGGGTTGGAAGGGACCCAAAGAGATCATCCAGTCCAACCCCCCTGCCACAGCAGGACCATACAATCTCGCTCAGGTCACACAGGAACACATCCAGACAGGCCTGGAAAGTCTCCAGAGAAGGAGGCTCCACAACCTCTCTGGGTAGCCTGTGCCAGGGCTCTGGGATTCTTACAGTAAAGAATTTCCCCCTTGTGCTGAGCTGGAACCTGCTGTGTGGCAGCTTCCATCCATTGCTCCTTGTCCTATCCCAGGGAGCAAGTGAGAAGAGCAAAGGGTGGAAGCTGAGGCATAGGAAGTTCCATGGTAACATGAGGAGGAATTTTTTTCCCTGTGAGGATGACAGAACACTGGAACAGGCTGCCAGGGGGAGTTATGGAGTCTCCCTCTCTGGAGATATTCAAATCCTGCCTGAATATGCTCCTGTGTGATCTGCTCTAGTTGATCCTGCTCTGGTTGAACTGGATGAGCTTTTGAGGTCCCTTCCCACCCCTAAAATTCTGTGATTCAGGCTGAAGGTGCTCCTCATCACTCAAATAGCTCTCAATGGAGAGGCAAGGAGAAAATAAAGAGGCATTTCTTGCTTCTTGCTCTATATATCTCCATCCCATCAGCTTGTAAATATCCACATTTTGGGGGCAACTGTTTGGTGATGTAATGGATGGAATTTAGACAGCCCAGTCTTGTTCTTACTGTGCAGTTCACTGCAGATCTACTTGCCAGGATGACATCATGTTCCTTTTCAGCTGCTGGAGAAGGATGAAAGAGAGGAGAGCCTTGGAACTGAGACAGGACCTCCCTTGTAGATGGCATTTGTGCTGTTTGCCCTCTCCAAACCCTTGATGTTATTTTTGGGCATTTCAACACAGTTTTGTCATTAGTTTCATTCAGCATTCACTGTCTGAATGTTGGATGTGATAAGGCAGGGTCAGAAGTAAGCTGTGCAAAAAGTTCTGCAGAAATTTTGCTAAATTTTGCCATGAGAATCACAGCATCATAGAAACAGTCAGGGTTGGAAAGGACCACAAGGATCAGCCGGTGCCAACCCCCCTGCCATGCCCAGGGGCACCCTACCCTACATCAGGCTGGCCACAGCTTCATCCAGCCTGGCCTTAAACACCTCCAGGGTTGGGGCCTCAACCACCTCCCTGGGCAACCCATTCCAGGCTCTCACCACTCTCATGCTCAACAACTTCCTCCTCACATCCAGTCTGAATCTCCCCACCTCCAGCTTTGCTCCATTCCCCCTAGTCCTGTCACTCCCTGAGAGCCTAAAAAGTCTCTCCCCCATGAGATGGGGACAGACTTTCTAGAATCATAGAATCATGGAATCAACCAGGTTGGAAGAGACCTCCAAGCACATCCAGTCCAACCTAGCACCCAGCCCTATCCAGTCATCTAGACCATGGCACTAAGTGCTTCATCCAGTCTTTTCTTCAATACCTCCAGGGACAGTGACTCCACCACCTCCCTGGACAGCTTTATAGCAGGGCCTTTTGTGACAGGACAAGAGGTGGTGGTTTGAATCATAGAATCAACCAGGTTGGAAGAGACCTCCAAGGTCACCCAGTCCAACCTAGCACCCAGCCCTGGCCAATCAACCAGACCATGGCACTAAGTGCCCCATCCAGTCTTTTCTTCAATACCTCCAGGGATGGCAACTCCACTTGAAAGTAAAAAGAGGAGGATTTAGACTTGAGAGGGGGAAGAAATTTATTATGCTGAGAGTGGTGAGACACTGGCACAGGTTACCAGTTGGTAGATCCCTGGAACAATTCCAGGTCAGGTTGTTTGAGGCTGTAAGCAACCTGCTGTAATTGCAGATGTCCCTGCTGACTGCAGGGAGGTTGGACTGGATGAGCTTTAAAGGTTTCTCCCAATCCTAACCATTCTATGATGATCTTCCACCCTTCACTAGACCAGCCCTAGCAGGGGCAATGAAAACAATATGCATTGAAATTCTCAGGTACTTATGTGAAGCCACTATCATTTCTAGACACACATTTAACCCATATCATTTCTAGATACACATTTATACCCACATCATTTCTAGATACACATTTAACCCATATAATTTCTAGACACACATTTAACCCACATCATTTCTAGATACACTTTTAACCCATATAATTTCTAGACACACATTTATACCCACATCATTTCTATATACACATTTAACCCATATCATTTCTAGACACACATTTAACCCATATAATTTCTAGACACACATTTAACCCATATCATTTCTAGATACACATTTAACCCATATAATTTCTAGACACACATTTATACCCACATCATTTCTAGACACACATTTAACCCATATAATTTCTAGACACACATTTATACCCACATCATTTCTAGACACACATTTATACCCATGTCATTTCTAGACACACATTTAACCCATATAATTTCTAGACACACATTTATACCCACATCATTTCTAGACACACATTTATACCCATGTCATTTCTAGACACACATTTAACCCATATAATTTCTAGACACACATTTATACCCACATCATTTCTAGACACACATTTAACCCATATAATTTCTAGACACACATTTATACCCACATCATTTCTAGACACACATTTAACCCATATCATTTCTAGACACACATTTATACCCACATCATTTCTAGACACACATTTAACCCATATAATTTCCAGACACACATTTATACCCATATCATTTCTAGACACACATTTAGACACATATCCTTTCTAGGTACCAGTAGACACATCAATCTTTATCTGATTTCATCCATTGCTAGAAGTACAGAAATTTCATAGCATTATTTTTGTCCAGGCATCAAATTGAGTGTGGGTGTAAACAGACTGGATTATTTTGGAGAGTTTAGCATAGGTCTCCAATTCTGTCACTCACAATCAATATCTTAGTGCACATCAAAGGCAAATAATATAAAGCTGAAGGGAACAGCATTAAAGGAGAAGAAAAAAGAACCAACAACCAAACAAAAAGCCCCCAAACAAACAAAAAAAGCCTAGACAAAGCAGACTTTCAAGCCTAGTGTTCCACTCTTCCATGAACCAGTTGATGCTCAATTAGTTCATGTGTTAAATGTGTTCAGTGGGGGAAAAAAAATGTACTACTGCTCAGCAGAGCCTCAACTGGGTCATAGTTGAGAAACAGATGAAAATTTACAGCTGAGTGCACCAACAGAGGCTCAATTAATTCTCAGCCCTGCTTTAATGAAATGAACAGTGGCTCATTTGCATCCACAAATCTACTAATGCTCAGATTTCGGCTGGCAGGGTAGCTGTTCCAGCAGCCAAGCTCACATTCACCCTTCCCTGGCCAGCCTTTTGCTGTCCACTCTGTCAGTGTTTTGCTTCCAGTTCTGATTTAAGAAGGAAGGAAAATGAAGATAAGCTGTTCATTCTCTCTCTGCACAGCAATATTTTGGAGCAACTTACACCAGTGGAAGGGTTAAAACCAATTAAAACCTGAAGCAAGGCTTTCTGTTGCCTTTATTTTAAGCCTCAGGCCATGCCCCACTGTAAGGAAGTCACATTCCTTGTGCTATTGGCATGATAAATAATATTAATTTCATTGTTTCTTTCTGGCCTCAGCCTTGTGAATCCCTCTGCTAATTAAAAAAGGCTTTAAAAGATGAAGGCTTTGCTGCCTTTAGAGCTGGTTTTGAATACTGCTCTTTGCAAAGGCCTCCGCAGCAAGAAGGACCTTCTCAAGACTGATTTTGACATCACAATCAATCATGTAATGGCAAAAAGAAATCTCTCAGATATTCAGCTGAGAAATTTTGGAATCCTGACCCCTTCATGTCTCCAGTTTTTCCTTAGTCCTCCCTTTTCCTGCTGTCTTTATATTCCTTGTCTGTGAAAGCTTCTCTTGGTTTGCTGCTGGAGTAAAGGGTCATGTACCCAGAGTCCTAAGCCCAAGCAGGATCAATGCATCTTTCCAGGTTGGAGTCTCTCAGGATCTTCCCTTTTCTTGGGAGCAGCCTGCAGTCTGCTTTGTTCCACACTGGCTAGGCAGTTCTGACTGCTGATAAGATTGACACTGGTCCAGGCTGGTGGTGAAGTCACCATCCCTGGAGGTGTTCAAAAAACAAGTGGGCATGGCATGCTGGGACATGGTCTAATACCCATGGTGGTGCTAGGTTAATGGTTGGACTTGATAATCTTAGAGATCTTTTCCAATCAAAACCATTCATAGGAGCTTTCATATAAACACAAGGAGGATTTTTTTTTCCCTGTGAGGGTGCCAGAGCCCTGGAACAGGCTGCCCAGGGGGGTTGTGGAGTCTCCCTCTCTGGAGATATTCAAAGCCTGCCTGGATGTACTCCTGTGTGATCTGACATAGGAGATCCTGCTCTGGCAGGGGGGGTTGGACTGTATGAGCTTTTGAGGTCTCTTCTATCCCTGACATTCTGTGGTTCTCTGATTCTGTGATTCTGTGACTCATTTGGTGTCTTTTGGCACCTGGAGAGCTGAGAAAATCTATCAAAATTTGTGTTCTAGATGATTATTTCTGGCCCAAATCCCTCAGTATAAGTCTTTCCTTCAACAAGAGGAAAAGGAATTTAATCTATTTTGAAGTTATTCTGCTTTGGGACAAATCTTGCAGGTATTTATTCTGAGAAACACTTGGCTCCCCATTCCTAAGTACCCATGTATTGTCTGCTGTCTCCTGTACAATACTGCATTTTGACTTCTGCCTTGAATTGCAGCTTGCCAAATTTCAGACTTTGGCAAATGAGATAAACAGAGTAGAGAAAGTAGATTTTCAAAGCTGCTTCCATTTTTACTGCTTTCTGTCTTATAAACACTGATTTTATAGCAGGAAGAGAGTTGATAAGCAGGGGGCTGGAAGAGACATTAAAAAAAAAAAAAAAAACCACCAAAGGTTTGGGTTTCAAATAAATTGTACCAAACTGAGTAGGTCAAAGGACTGACTGTGTGGGTCACTCAAGAATGAGTCTTCTTCCTATGAGGTTCAAAGCCCCAGACAATAAAAGTGTAAAGGTTAGACAGACATACAATAAGGATCCCGCCCTGGAGTCAGTGGAAGCTATTAGCTTCACTGGCTTGAGATGCTGTAATTTATTTCCTCCAGTTAAAGCCAATATCCTGTCCCTGCTGATGCTCAGATATCAAACACCCTCTGCAGCAAAGGCATTTCATGCTTGTGGTAGGATATGCCAGAGAGCTGGCGTTAGCATTTCCTGTGCAGGTCCCTGAGCAGGGCATAAAGGTGGTTCTAACTGGAAGAAAAGAAGTGTTGCTGCCCAGGTTCTTGAAGGAAAGGTTGTGTTCAGGCACAGGGATTTTACATACTTGGGGATATTTCAAAAGAAGGAAGCATTGATCACAAAGATGATCAAAGAGCTGGAGCATCTCCCTCATGGGGACAGGCTGAGAGAGTTGGGGAGGTTCAGCCTGGAGAGGACAAGGCTTTGGGGAGTTCTTTGAGTGCCTTTCCAGCACCTGAAGAGGCCTACAAGAAATCTGGGGAGGGATTGTAGTGATAAGACAAGGGGCAATGGATTGAAGCTGGAAGGGAGGAGACTTAGACTGGAGATTAGGAAGAAATTCTTTCCAGTGAGGGTTGCAAGACACTGGCACAGGTTGCCCAGAGAAGCTGTGGGTGCCCCTCCCTGAAGGTGTTCACAGCCAGGTTGGATGAAGCCCTTGAGCAGTCTGGTCTTACAGAAGATGTCCCTGCCTATGGGACATTCTGTGCTCCACAAACTCCCTGGAGGTGTTCAAGGCCAGGTTGGATGAAGCCTTAAGTGGCCTATTCTAGTGGGAGGTGTCGTTGCCTATGGCAGGGAGGTTGGAACTAGATGATCTTTAAGTTTCCTTCCAACCCAAACCATTCTATGACTCTATGACTGCTGGCCTGGTTGATCTCCAAATCAGAGATCAAAGTGTGTTGTGCCTCAATCACATCCAAGCATCCCTTGCATCAGTAGTGCAGCTCTGCTGTCATGCAGGCTCAGCAGCCACAGTCCAAACTGCCAGACAGATGTATAACTAACCCTATGAAGAGAGGCTCTGCCACAGGGAAGTTCTCAAATCAGGAGCTGCCAAGGTGTCTGTGTCAAAAAACCCTGCCAGAAACTAGAGGCTTACCTGCTGCTTTGGTTTTCAGTAGAGCTGAGGGCCTGCTTGGCTCCCCAATCCCAACACTGTTGCTGGCCACCACACGAAATTCATACTCAACCCAAGGGCTTAGGTCGACCACTGTTGCCTTGCGAGTCCTACCATTAATGACTTCAGGAACTAGAGGCAAAAGAAACAGGTCAACTATGATGAATTTTTTGGAGTAATCAATGGTATGTGCAAAAAAACCCAGGAGGAGATCTCAAGTTTCTTACCTGTGGCAGCTGCTTGCCATCCAACTGAGAAGGGAGTCCTCACCTGCACGCTGTAGATCTGCACTGGGCTGTTGTTATCTAGCCCAGCCTTCCAGGACAACACAGCAGTAGTGCTAGAAACATGTTCAACTTTAACATCTTCAGGTGGACCTGGCGGGCCTGATATGATTAGCAGTTTAAGGTGAAGGTATTAGGAAGAGAAGATTCTCTGCTGGAGTGGGTTGGGCAACTCCTACTTTGTCAAGTCAGTGGAATTAGTCATGAAGTTGCAGTTTCACAAAACCTTCCCTAAATGCCTTTCCCCCCCCCTTCTAATTAATGTGTTGCATTCTTCTGATTAATGAGGAGTTTGGAGTCAGGAAAATGAATGTCTTTATGGTACTGCCACAGAAACTACAAACAAGGGAACAACTCTGTCTTCTATTTTTTGTCTGACAAAGAAAGTTACCCAATATTGTCTTTTGCTGAACCAGTCAACAATTTCAGATTCCTTAGGGCATTTAATCCAAACTGGGGCTGGGGGGAGGATGCAAACTGGTGCAGATCCCTGATTTCTGCTAGGGTTTAGAGGATCTGCTCCCATCACATGGAGCAAAGCTGGAGGTGGGTAGGTTCAGACTGGACGTGAGGAGGAAGTTCTTCAGCATGAGAATGGTGAGAGACTGGAATGGGTTGCCCAGGGAGGTGGTTGAGGCCCCATCCCTGCAGGTGTTTAAGGCCAGGCTGGATGAAGCTGTGGGCAGCCTGATCTAGGCTAGGGTGTCCTTGCCCATGGCAGGGGGGGTCAAACTAGATGATCCTTGTGGTCCCTTCCAACCCTGACTAATTCTATGATTCTACAGCATGGCAGTTAAATGATTCATTAGTTGTCCATAGGAAATAATTTGTCAAATTATCTCCAAATAGTGGAAAGGAATCAAGTTTTTGGTTGTTGTTTTTGTTGTTGCTGTTTGTTTGTTCCCAGTCTGCAGAGTGACCCAGAGATACCCAGCAAGCAGCTGGTGACAGTAGAATCATAGAATCATAGAATCAACCAGGTTGGAAGAGACCTCCAAGATCATCCAGTCCAACCTAGCACCCAGTCCTGTCCAGTCTACTGAAAGTAGAGAACTTCTCTTATGCCCTGGCCATATTTCATAGAATCATTGTAGAAAGGTTTGGTTTGGAAAGGATCTTAAAGATCACCCAGTTCTGACACCCTTGCCATAGGCAGAGGCACTTTCCACTAGACAAGGTTGCCAAAGGTTCTATCCAACCTGGTCCTAAACACCTCCTGGGAGGTGGCACCCACAACCTCCATGAGCAATCTGTTTCTGTGTCTTCCCACCCTCACTGCAAAGAATGTCTTCCTAACCCTCAGTCTCAATCTCTCCTCTTGTGCTGGTTTGAGGCTAATTGGAATATTTTGCTGAGAGGAATGAAATCCTTAGCAGTGAGAAGAAAGAAAAACACCCATCAGTAGCCTCTATCACTCATTCTTCTGCTGAGAAACACAACCAGTCAAAATATAGATGAGACACTCACTGCTCACACACTGCTCAGTTAGCTCTCACTCCTGGCTGGGCCATCTCTCTGGCTGCCCCTGTTGTTGCCTCTGCCTTAACTCTAATCCCACCTAACCCTTTCTCCTCTAACCTCTTTGTTATCTTTTTGGCTTCTCACCTCAGATCTCCAGATTTATCAGTGAGATATATGTGGGTTGATCTGTTTATTTCTGAAGAGAGGGAAAGAGGGAAGAGGAAGGGGGTTTGGGTCAGGAGCCCTCCTGGGGACTCTAATTTCTGGGAGGGGTATTGTGTTTCTGTAGTACTTCCAACTTGTATATAACTGTATATATTTGTGTATATATCTGCTTGTAAATTGTGCTGAGCTGTAAATAGAGCTTCATTCCTTAACTTCCAGCTGGCTGAGTCTAGTCTGGGTGCTTTCAAAGGAGTGGGAGGGTAACATCCAGACCATCACACCTCTTCCAGCTTAAAACCTTTGTCCTATCACTACTAACCCTTGCAAAAGGTCCCTCTCCAGCTTTCTCATAGCTCCCCTTCAGATATTAAACCTGTGTGGCCAGATATTTTACCCTCCAAAATGTTCATGGCAGAACTGCACAGATCTATCTTGGTTAGCTGCATGTTAGGATCAGGCTAGCCAGAATCTCAATCCAATTTTGATGCCAAAGGTCTGCCATAGAGACCATCTCACTACTGAAATGTGGGGAGAGAATCACTTAAACAACAGCTGGTGGGGGAGAACTTCTGATGCCTGCAGAAGATAGATGTGTCTACATCTAACAGACATACCTCTGACAATTATATCTGCTGCTGCAGATTGGCTGTCTAAAGCTGTTTGTGCCGTGCACACATACTTCCCAGAATGATGCAGATGAATATTTCTTATCATCAAATCCCCAACAGATTCCTGGAGATACAAAGAAAGTAAACTAATCACTCACAACACACTGGACAGTTTGGGTTGTTTTTTTTTTGTTTTTTTTTTTTAATAAATTGCTCAATATTAATAAAAAATTCAGCTTTGGAATTAAAATATTCATAGCTGTCATCAGTTTCTTTCATGTGGACATTTTTATTACAGCTTCACAAATAACTCAAGCTGCTTTATGAAGTTTAAGAAAGAACAAAATAAATGGCTTCAGCCCTTGTAAAGGAGCAGTGATTTGCCACAGAAACACAGAATTATTCAGGCTGGTACAGGCCTCTGAGATCATCCAGTCCAGACTGGGACCTAACACCACCACATGGACTAGACCATGGCACTAAGTGCCACATCTAATCTTGTCTTCATAGAATCAAAGAATCAGAGAATCAACCAGGTTGGAAGAGAGCTCCAAGCTCATCCAGTCCAACCTAGCACCCAGCCCTGCCCAACCAGCCAGACCATGGCACTAAGTGCCCCAGCCAGGCTTGGCTGCAACACCTCCAGGGACAGTGACTCCACCACCTCCCTGGGCAGCCCATTCCAATGCCAATCACTCTCTCTGCCAACAACTTCCTAACAACATCCAGCCTTTACCTCCCCTGACACAACTTGAGGCTGTGTCCCCTTGTTCTATTGCTAGTTGCCTGGCAGCAGAGCCCAACCCCACCTGGCTACAGCCTCCCTTCAGGTAGTTGTAGACAGCAATGAGCTCTGCCCTGAGCCTCCTCTTCTGCAGGCTGCATATCCCCAGATCCCTCAAGCCCTCTTCACAGGGCTGTGCTCCAGGCCCTTCACCATCTTTGTCGTCCTTCTCTGGACACCTTCCAGCACCTCAACATCTCTCTTGAATTGAGGAGCCCAGAACTGGTCACAGCACTCAAAGTGTGGCTTGACCAGTGTTGAGTCTTAGACCCCTTCAGGGACAGCAACTCCATGATCTCCCTGGACAGTCCATTCTGGTGTCTAATTTCCCTTTCCATGAGGAACTGCTTCCAAACATCCAACCTAAACCTCCCCTTCAGGCCATGCCCTCTTGTCTTATCACAAGTTGCCTGGGAGAAGAGCCTGAGCCCAACCTTACTACAACTTCCCCTCAGGTAGTTCATAGAATGGTTTAGGTTGGAAGGGACCTCAAAGCTCAGCCAGTTCCAACCCCCTGCCATAGGCAGGGACACCTCCCACTAGAACAGGTCACTCAAGGCCTCATCCAGCCTGGCCTTGAACACCTCCAGGGAGGTTGTGGAGCACAGAAGCACCCAATGTGATCAAAGCTCCACAACCTCCCTGGGCAACCTGTGCCAATGTCTCACCACCCTTACTGCAAAGAATTTCTCCCCAATCTCCAGTCTGTCCTTTTCCATCTCAAAGCTTTTTCCTCCTTTGCCTTTGAAAAAGTCCCTTCCTGGCTTTTTTGCAGCCCACTTCAGGCACTGGAATGCTGCTCTAAGGTCACCCTGGAGCCTTCTCTTCTCCAGGCTGAACAGCCTCAACTCTGCCAGCCTGTCCCCACAGGACATGTGCTGCAGCCCTCTGATCATCTTTGTATTTTTCACTCCTCTTTAAACCACAGCTGAACACCTGGTGGAACACATTAAAATACATTGATTGCTCCAAGATTTTGGTGTGCTCTATCCCCATGATTAAGAAGAATTTGTACCAATTTCTCTCTCATGTGGACTCAACCAGAGCTGGAGGACATGAAAAGAGAGATGGTTTAGATAAACATTTCTAAGAGCAGAGCATGAAATGACTTTGCTCTGACCTCTGAGATCAGAGCATCCACAACCTCCCTGGGCAACCCATTCCAGTGTCTCACCACCCTCACCGTCAAGAACTTCTTCCTAACATCCAGTTTAAATCTCCCCTCAGCCAGTTTAAACCTATAGTTAGATAGAAATAGGGCTGAAAGAACGATGATAAATACTTGGCTCATCCAAAACCAGGCCAATTGGTTCATTAAGCCCTAAGTGGGTTAAGAAACTTACCCTTCCAATTCTCTCAAAGTGATGTATTCCTCTGGTAAAATCAATTCTATTGCCATTGAACGCCCACGTGAACACCACATCAACAGAGGGGTCGTGAGACACCTGGCAGGGAAGGACTATGCTTTCTCCAACTGTTGCATCCATGTCAGAAGGTGGAACAGTAATCACAGTCCTTTCTGTGGAGACAAAAATAAAACCCCCCAACCCATAATAATGTCCTCCTTTTTATTATTATTATTATTATTATTATTAAAATGCTTTATAAAAATAGTAGCTTTTGAATGGCTTTTGTACCCTTGGGGAAATGATTGAAAATTGGCCCAAATGGTCCATATTAGAGCAGATTATCTGTAATGGAGTGATGGTTTGGGAACACTCTTACCTGTCAGCAGCCCATTACGTTGGCAGTGCCAACACAATGTGCACGCTGCGAGCCTGGCAGAGCCAGCAGATGTCAGAGGCAAGATGCTAAATTAGCCCTGGGTTACTTTGGAAAGCCCCAAGTCAACAGAAAGGATTTCAGCTCTCAGACCTCATTATTAAGCCTGTTAAAAATATGCCCAGGGTTTTTTAAGCTTGAATTTAAAAAAAAACCCCAACTTTCCTCCCAAGAAACTGCAGCAGAAGCAGAATTGCTGCTCATCTCTGCTCACTTTGTGCACTAAGATCCTTAATCTATATTAATGTTAGTGGTAGTTTACCACAGTGTTGCTTATGTTCCAGCTTGAAAGGAATCTTCCACAGGCAGGGAAGCTATTTCTATAAGCTTTTTTTTTTTAACCCCTTCCAAGAAATGAAGTTGCAGCTCTTATTAAGGGAAGTGGCAGCTTGCTGAAGGGGAGAGAGAGAGGTTTATATAAGCTCCACGTTTTTGATGCTACTCTGCTCTCTTCAGACCCCACCTGGAGTAGTGTGTGCAGTTCTGGAGCCCCAAAACAAGAACATAGAAATGTTGGAGTGGGTCCAGAGGAAGCCATGAAGATGCTGAGAGGGCTGCAGCAGCTCTGCTATGAGGACAGGCTGAGAGAGCTGGGGGTCTGCAGCCTGGAGAAGAGAAGGCTTCAAGGAGACCTTGGAGTGGCCTTGCAGTATCTGAAGGGGGCTACAGGAGGGCTGAGGAGGGACTATTGACAAGATCCTGTAATGACAGGACAAAGAGTAATGGTTTTAAACTGGAAGAGGGAAGATTGAAACTGAATGTTAGGAAGAAGTTGTTTGCAGTGAGGGTGGTGAGACACTGGCACAGGTTGCCCAAGGATGATGTGGATCACAGAACCACAGAATGAGTTTGAATCTCTCCTCAGATTTCTCTGCTTACTTTGATTGCTCCTCACAGCCATGCAAAGCTCTGGCTGTGGCAGCTCCATCAGTCTGCCTGAAGTCAAGGACTGCAAAAGAATGTGAGGGCCTCAGATGACTGTCTTAAAGACACTCCATCATTAGGTTAGAGAAATCTCTTCCTCTCCCTGGAAGCAGTGTGTCAGATGCAATAAATTCCAGGTGATTCAAGGGCCACCCTCTTTTGTTGGCACAACTCCACTGACTTCAGCACAGGCTGGCAAGAGACTTGGCTCCATAAATCTCAGATGAAGTAAATCCATTGTGAAGCACAGGTAACTTGAGAGGGCAATTTCAAAAAGTATCTGGGAACTGCAGAGAACTTCCACAAAGTTTTCTTTCCTTGATTCCCCTTCTTGCACTTGTGCTCACTGCATGATTAACACTTGGAGGAGAGAAAGTCTACTCCCTGCAAAAATGTTTGCATGTGTTCAAAGAGGCAAAAAAGAAATAATATCCTGATATACATGAAAAATGGAAAGTTGCTTTTGGGATAGATGGGCTGCCCAGGGAGGTGGTGGAGTCATCATCCCTGGGGGTGTTCAAGGAAAGACTGGATGAGGCACTTGGTGCCATGGTCTGGCTGACTGGCTAGGGCTGGGTGCTAGGTTGGGCTGGATGATCTTGGAGGTCTCTTCCAACCTGCTTGATTCTATGATTCTATGATTCTCCTTCCCACTAGCAGGTCAATCTTCTGGCCTGCTATGGCTCTCCAAGCTCTTCCTTCAGAGTCATCTTGTCAGACTCTCTCTTTCTTTAAACCTCTAAACCACACACATCTCTGCCTTGAGCTCTTAAAGCCAATGAAATACAACATTGGAGAAGCAAAGCCTTCCCCTGGCTGCCACAATCGACCTCAAAGTAGAAGTTCTACATTGCTCTGAGTGTTTATGACTCACTTTCTTCCAGACTCCATCTGGGTTTTGTCTGCTCCCTCTTTAGTTGTGCAGCAGAGACGCCTCCACGCATATTCTCTCATAAATGATGCAGAAGGTTACACCTGGTTTACAAGAGGGTGTTGAAGGGTCTGGCATGTCAGCCTGGGCTGTCTCCAACCTTATGTAGCCTCTGGCTCTGACCTGTGTAGTGGAGCTGGGAGAACAAGGGAGTGGGAACTGGCTTGTCTGAAATCACTGCAAAACTCAGCTCCTCAGCTCCTGTCACCTGCAAGGTGTAACTGACCCTGGAATAGGGAGGATTGGCCCTAACAAGGCTCTCCTACAATGTCAATCAATTAGATGGTCAAGAGGATGTTCCTTGAGCCTTCCACTGGCCAGGTCATAGTATCATAGAAATGAGAGAGGACTGTTTGGTTAAGGTATCTTCAAGCAATATTAGTTTTTAGGGGGTCTTTGTTTCAGTTAGAATGGAGGAAGGAACCAAGGCAAAACTACCACTGGAGAAGTTAGGTTCAAATAGTTACTTAAAACCTGCCTTGTAAAAACTATACCAAAGAGGAGAGCTTTAGTGTGTATGTGTCAGCCAGCCTAAAATTGACAGTAGGAGTGAAACTTTATCTAGATACATGTAAAGAGTGGTTACAGGGTGCAGCCTTGAAGTTGCTTGGATAGATTCCCTAGTGCATAGAATCATAGAATCAGCCAAGTTGGAAGAGACCTCCAAGATCATCCAGTCCAACCTAGCACCCAGCCCTAGCCAATCAACCAGATCATGGCACTAAGTGCCCCAGCCAGGCTTGGCTTCAACACTTCCAGTGACTCCACCACCTCCCTGGGCAGCCCATTCCAATGCCAATCACTCTCTCTGCCAACAGCTTCCTCCTAACATCCATCCTAGACCTCCCCTGGCACAACTTGAGGCTGTGTCCCCTTCTTCTGGTGCTGCTTGCCTGGCAGAAGAGCCCAACCCCACCTGGCTACAGCCTCCCTTCAGGGAGATGCAATGAGCTCTGCCCTGAGCCTCCTCTTCTGCAGGCTGCACACCCCCAGCTCCTTCAGCCTCTCCTCACAGGGCTGTGCTCCAGGGCCCTCCCCAGCCTTGCTGCCCTTCTCTGGACACCTTCCAGCACCTCAACATCTCTCTTGAATGGAGGAGCCCAGGACTGGACACAGCACTCAAGGGTTGGTCTGAGCAGTGCTGAGCAGAGGGGCAGAAGAACCTCCCTTGTCCTGCTGCCCACACTGCTCCTGAGCCAGGCCAGGATGAGCTCTTCACTCCCAGTTATTTTGACTGTCTTGTTTAAAGATGAGTTCAGTATATCTGCTTTGCAGTGCTTTGGTGAGAGCCCAGAGATAACCTCTGAGTTGGGTATTCTGCCAAAACTGCAAATCAAGGCTTTTATACCAGGGATAAAACTCACCTTTTCTGCTTGACTCACTCAGCTTGACTAGAACTTTGTGCCACTACTGTTTGGGGTTTTTTTGCCAAGTACTCCCTGTCAATCAAAAAATCTCTTTAAAACATCTACCCTTCACAAGTCCCTCATCACTTCTACTGTCATAAGGCTTAGTGTCACCTCCTTTTCTAGCTCCTGCTTCTCTGCACTGGCTGGCTGCTCAGGAGGATGGGTGCATTTTGACTCCTACAAAGCATCATGTACAATTACAGCGTTCCATAAATAAGTAAAACACCATAAATAAAATCAATTTACTTCCATGGAAAGGTCAAAGTAAGACTAAGCAAGAATGATACAAACAAGGCTGCAGAGAATTTGCAGTCAGATTCAATAGTTGCATTCTAAAACCCATAGAATAGGAATAGGAAAATCCTGTCTTGAAGCCTCCATCAAAGGCAGTCATCTATTGCAGAGGAAGGGGCCATTAGCTCCAGTTGGCTGTAATGAAACTGGTTGGGAATGTTTAGAAACTTCTCTTCATCAGAAGGTTCCAATAATATTATTGGTGCCTCGTTAGGTCTGTTGTGTAACCTCTTGTGTCATTGTTTGGTCACACATTCAAAGAGATCAGAAATCACAGGCTCACAGGCTCACAGGATGGCAGGAGTTGGAAGGGACCCAAAGAGATCATCCAGTCCAACCTCACTGCCAAAGCAGGACCACACCATCCAGCTCAGGTCACACAGGAACACATCCAGACAGGCCTGGAAAGGCTCCAGAGAAGGAAACTCCACAACCTCTCTGGGCAACCTGTGCCAGGGCTCTGTGATCCTTACAGGAAAGAAGTTCCCCCTTGTGTTGAGCTGGAACCTCCTGTGCTGCAGCTTCCATCCATTGCTGCTTGTCCTATCTCAGGGAGCAGTGAGCAGAGCCTGTTCCCCCCCTCCTGTCCCCCAGCCTTCAGATATGCATAAACATTGATTAAATCCCCTCTCAGTCTTCTCTTGTCCAGACTAAAATAAGAAATAAGAGATTCATAATTGTGGTAAGAGAAAGTTATTAGCAGGAATAAAAAAATCCAAAGATCTTTCATTTGTGACCATCTAAGGAGCATAAAAGATAAGGATTTTGAAATGAATGTGTTGTATGGAACCTCTCCAGTGACCTGGTATTTTGGAGTATCAGAACATAAAGGTTCTTACAACACATCATCTATGTGGCATATAATTGTTATTGTTATACAAAGTCTGCTCTTTTATTGGCAGGAATCTATTTGCCTCCAGCAAACAAGGACTGGCAAGTGTCCTTTGTTATGTGTTGTGTGTGAGGTATGGCTTTTAGTAGTTAACAGAACCAAAAACATCCATTTTATTGTGTGGACTGGGTCCAGAGGAGAGCAACAAGACTGGTTAAGGGTCTGGAGGAGAGGCTCAGGGAGCTGAGGCTGTCTAGCCTGGAAAAGAGGAGACTCAGAGGGGACCTTATCACGCTCTACAACTACCTGAAGGGAAGCTGTAGGGAGGTGGGGGTCAGGCTCTTCTCCCAAGACAAGAAGGCATGGCCTGAAGCTGCACCAGGGGAGTTTAGGTTGGATGTTAGGAAGCACTTCCTCATGGAAAGGGAAATTAGACACTGGAATGGGCTGCCCAAGGAGGTGGTGAAGTTGCTGTCCCTGCAGGTGTTTAAGGCAAGACTGGATGTGGGACTTAGTGCCATGGTCTGGTTGATGTGGTGCTGTTAGGTCATAGGCTGGACTGGATGATCTCAAAGGTCTGTTCCAGCCTCGCTAATTTTGTGATTCTTTTAGCCTGCTCATGTCCAGTGACACCACAGACATGGAGTGGGTTCATTTGTGTGACATTGTCTGCTTCTATTATGGCCTTGCCTTTAAGACTTCCACCCCAAATACTCTTAAAAGCTTCTTAAAAGCTCTTAGTTCCACATCTATCTATCTATCTATCTATCTATCTATCTATCTATCTATCTATCTATCTATCTATCTCTATCTATCTATCTATCTATCTATCTATCTATCTATCTATCTATCTCACTTAGCCACTGCAGACAGGCATTACATGGCAAATCCCATTCCAGAGGAGAAAACAGAGGAGATGTTGAGGCTGCTGGAGGTATAATAAAGACTTCTCACACAAAGAATAAGCAACCCAATGAGCAGCAATAAACTTAATTTGCACATTAGATATGCTTTTCCAAGTTCTGACATTTCAGTTGAAAATAATGCTGAAGCAATGAGGCCTATAATTGAACAGCCAAAACTTCTCCAGAGGGGAAACAAAAACAAATGTTCCCTGCAAACAAGAGTGTTTTTACACCCTGTTGTTACTCGGGGTTTTGATAAACTTCAGAAATGCCAAAGATGATATTTTTGTCATCTTTTAATGGGACTTCCCCACGTTGCTCCATCAGGTGGGATGGATGGGATAGGTTGCGATGAGATTGCACAAAGCCAAGTGCAGGGTTCTGCACTTTGGCCACAACAATCCCAAGCAGCGTCACAGGCTGGAGACAGAACAGCTGAGAGCAGCCAGGCAGAGAGGGAGCTGGGGATGCTGGCAGAGAGGAGCTGAAGAGGAGGCAGCAGTGCCCAGGTGGGCAGCAGAGCCAATGGCATCCTGACCTGGACCAGGAACAGTGTGGGCAGCAGGACAAGGGAGGTTCTTGTGCCCTTGTGCTCAGCACTGCTCAGGCCACCCCTTGAGTGCTGTGTCCAGTTCTGGGCTCCTCAATTCAAGAGAGATGTTGAGGTGCTGGAAGGTGTTTGGAGAAGGGCAACAAAGCTGGTGAGGGGCCTGGAGCACAGCCCTGTGAGGAGAGGCTGAGGGAGCTGAGGGTGTGCAGCCTGCAGCAGAGGAGGCTCAGGGCAGAGCTCATTGCTGCCTGCAGCTGCCTGCAGGGAGGCTGTAGCCAGGTGGGGTTGGGCTCTGCTGCCAGGCAAGCAGCAACAGAAGAAGGGGACACAGTCTCAAGCTGTGCCAGGGGAGGTCTAGGCTGGATGTTGTTAGGAAGTTGTTGTCAGAGAGAGTGATTGGCATTGGAATGGGCTGCCCAGGGAGGTGGTGGAGTGGCTGTCCCTGGAGGTGTTGAAGCCAAGCCTGGCTGGGGCACTTAGTGCCATGGTCTGGTTGGTTGGCCAGGGCTGGGTGCTAGGTTGGGCTGGATGAACTTGGAGGTCTCTTCCAGCCTGGTTGATTCTCTGGTTCTAGGTGAAATACTAGAGAGCCTTAATGAAGTCAGAGCTGTCTCCACCCTAAACTCCTTGTTTTATTCATTGCTAGCTCTGCTGTAACATCAGCTCAGAGCACGCACTGCACTGCATCAATGCTGACTGCACTTTCCTAACGTGATCATGAAAAAGATCTTTGCCAGGTGCAGTAGGTTAGGGAGGAGGTTGTGCCTGCAGGCTGCAGGAGCAAAAGCAATGAAAACAAGAATATTAAGAAAAGGGGGGGGGGAAAAGAGAGCCTTACAAATTACATTTAATAATGTGCTCTTGTAACTACAGACATTATTACTGTTAGCTGTTGTGCAGAACTGATCAATAGGCTTACTGTAAGCTCAGAAGTTTCACTTTTTAACTTGTTCTCATTTAAGATCAACAAATGTTTGGGAGAGAAAACTTTGGCATTGTGGAGATAGTGCAGAGCACAGAGGGGAAGAAAGCCAAAGCATACTAAGATTGCCTCAGTTTTGCTTTCCCCCCTCCCACTTTCTGTCAGTGATCAGAGATCAGAGCAAAGTCATTTCATGCTCTGCTCTTAGAAATGTTTATCTAAACCATCTCTCTTTTCATGTCCTCCAGCTCTGGATGAGTCCACATGAGAGAGAAACTGGTACAAATTCTTCTTAACAATGGGGATAGAGCACACCAAAATCTTGGAGCAATCAATGTATTTTAATGTGTTCCACCAGGTGTTCAGCTGTGGTTTAAAGAGGAGTGAAAAACGCAAAGATGATCAGAGGGCTGCAGCACATGTCCTGTGGGGACAGGCTGGCAGAGTTGAGGCTGTTCAGCCTGGAGAAGAGAAGGCTCCAGGGTGACCTTAGAGCAGCATTCCAGTGCCTGAAGTGGGCTACAAAAAAGCCAGGAAGGGACTTTTTCAAAGGCATGTAGTGATAGGAGACAAATGCTTTGAGCTGGAAAAGGGCAGATTTAGACTGGAGATTGGGGAGAAATTCTCTGCAGTAAGAGTGGGGAGACACTGGCACAAGTTGCCCAGAGAAGTCATGAATGCCCCCTCCCTGGAGGTGTTCAAGGCCAGGTTGGATGAGGTCTTGAGCAAACTAATCTTGAGCATACTGGAAGATGTCTCTGCCCATGGCAGGGGTTTGCAACTAGATGATCTTTGAGGTCCCTTACTACCCAAACCTTTCCATGAATCCATGAATACTCCAGGGCAGATGCCCCCTACCCCATGCAGAACATCACTGAACTAGGACCAGAGCTGGAGTGTGTGCAGAAGCTCAGCCAAAGCTGCACTTCTGAGGGGAAGGATTACCCTGCAGCCCATACCTGTGCCCTATCAGTGGTACTGCAGAGTAAATACCAGTTGTAATCATAGAATCAACCAGGCTGGAAGAGACCTCCAAGATCATCCAGTCCAACCTAGCACCCAGCCCTAGCCAGTCAACCAGACCATGGCACTAAGTGCCTCAGTCAGGTGCTTCTTGAACACCTTCAGAAATATTCAAGGCATAAACTCAGGCTTGGCACAGGCTTGGGCATCCCAGAGAGCAGCTGTCAGTGTTAGCACTGCCTGGCACAGGCTTGGGCATTCCAGTGAGCAGCTGTCAGTGCTAGCACTGCCTGGCACAGGCTTGGGCATCCCAGTGAGCAGCTGTCAGTGCTAGCACTGCTTGGCACAGGCTTGGGCATCCCAGTGAGGTGCTGTCAGTGCTAGCACTGCTTGGCACAGGCTTGGGCATCCCAGTGAGTTGCTGTCAGTGCTAGCACTGCTTGGCACAGGCTTGGGCATCCCAGTGAGGTGCTGTCAGTGCTAGCACTGCTTGGCACAGGCTTGGGCATCCCAGTGAGTTGCTGTCAGTGCTAGCACTGCTTGGCACAGGCTTGGGCATCCCAGTGAGGTGCTGTCAGTGCTAGCACTGCTTGGCACAGGCTTGGGCATTCCAGTGAGCAGCTGTCAGTGCTAGCACTGCTTGGCACAGGCTTGGGCATCCCAGTGAGTTGCTGTCAGTGCTAGCACTGCTTGGCACAGGCTTGGGCATCCCAGTGAATCAAAGAAACATTCCTAATTTTCACCAAGCAAACACAGACCAAAGGAAATATCAAAGTACCTTTTACAATCAGGTTCCCAGAATTTCTGGCAGTTCCAAACTGGTTTGTTGCTATGCAAGTGTACATCCCTGCATCTGCTTTGGTGATGTTGTAGAGCCTGAGACTGCCATCCTCGAGCAAGCTGACCCTGGGGAACAGAAATAAACAAGCAGCAGAGAAGAGTAGAAGGCTTCTGTTACAGGAGCTGTACCAGAAATGCTACTTTCAATATTTAAGCAGTCCCATTCTACTCTTCTTTTGTTTTAACTCTCCTCCAGCAAGCTGAATATTTAGCAACCACTTTTTACCTCTGCTTATTATTGATTTTTCTATCAGGAATGCTAAATTGCCAGGCTGGAGCTGATCAGTGACTTACCCAGTTGACTTTCTTGAAGCAAAACGTGGAGTCTCAAGAGAAAGAAAGAAGCCCCCAACCTGTTAGCTAATTATCCTGTATTTTACCACGGGGGGGGGCTTTTTCCATCTGCTCCCAATGCTCCTCTGCCACACTAATGTAGTGTCTGAGCCCAGCTGCCTCTGCAATTTTGTCAGGATTATTAAAAGATATTAGCTGAGATGCTGAAATGCTATCCCACAAGCCAAGGAGCCAAATCAAATCTATCTCTGCCTCTTAGGCCCTTCCAAACCACCTTATTAGCCACTGTGTTGTTTACAGCAGTTTGCAGACTATTGCCTGAATTGCATTTGATAGCAATTTCAGGGCCACTCTTGGGGTTTATGGCCAAAATGAATTTCTAAGCTTGTTCCTATGCTTCTTCATGTCAATGAGATGCTTTAGGATGCTTATGTTGTGGCATATATTATCCACAGGTAAGCTTCCTCTGCCTGCCTGGCACCTTTTTGCTTTTACTCACAAGGGAAACACTTCAGGCTTGGGAAACTTTCTTCACAAATACACTGAACCTCTCTGTCAAAGGTAGAGAATTCCCAAATGGAAACTGAGTTAGGTAAGAAACAAACTTTTGGGACAGAAAATAGTATCATCCTGTGAAGTTTTGTTCATTTTGTGTTGGTTCTTCCACCCATCAGTTGGCAGTTGGTAGATGTAGCAAGAGAAGCAGGAGGTAGGTGGAGGAGATTTCAGTGAGGTGAGTGATGGTCAGGAGGTAGGTGGAGGAGATTTCAGTGAGGTGAGTGATGGTCAGGAGGTAGATGGAGATTTCAGTGAGGTGAGTGATGATCAGGAGGTAGATGGAGATTTCAGTGAGGTGAGTGATGGTCAGGAGGTAGATGGAGGAGATTTCAGTGAGGTGAGTGATGATCAGGAGGTAGATGGAGATTTCAGTGAGGTGAGTGATGGTCAGGAGGTAGATGGAGGAGACTTCAGTGAGGTGAGTGTTGGTCAGAAGGTAGATGGAGGAGATTTCAGTGAGGTGAGTGTTGGTCAGGAGGTAGATGGAGATTTCAGTGAGGTGAGCGTTGGTCAGGAGGTAGATGGAGGAGATTTCAGTGAGGTGAGTGTTGGTCAGGAGGTAGATGGAGGAGATTTCAGTGATGTGAGTGTTGGTCCAGAGGTGAACGTGGTGGTGTTGGGTTGATGGTTGGACTGAATGATTTTAGAGGTCTTTTCCAAACATCATGATTCTGATTGTACATTGAATCTCTTGATCATTTCTGATGATTTCTGACTTTAGAAGAGGGACAACGAGCAGGTGGCCAGGAGAGCCAGTGCATCCTGGCCTGGGTCAGACACAGTGTGGCCAGCAGGACACGGGAGGTTCTTCTGCTCCTGTGCTCAGCACTGCTCAGGCCACCGCTTGAGTGCTGTGTCCAGTTCCAGGCTCCTCTATTCAAGAGAGATGTTGAGGTGCTGGAAGGTATTGAGAGAAGGGCAGCAAGGCTGGGGAGGGGCCTGGAGCACAGCCCTGTGAGGAGAGGCTGAGGGAGCTGGGGGTGTGCAGCCTGCAGCAGAGGAGGCTCAGGGCAGAGCTCATTGCTGCCTGCAGCTGCCTGCAGGGAGGCTGTAGCCAGGTGGGGTTGGGCTCTGCTGCCAGGCAGCCAGCAACAGAAGAAGGGGACACAGTCTCAAGTTGTGCCAGGGGAGGTCTAGGCTGGATGTTGTTAGGAAGTTGTTGTCAGAGAGAGTGATTGGCATTGGAATGGGCTGCCCAGGGAGGTGGTGGAGTGGCTGTGCCTGGAGGTGTTGAAGCAAAGCCTGGCTGGGGCACTTAGTGCCATAGTCTGGTTGATTGGCCAGGGCTGGGTGCTAGGCTGGGCTGGCTGAGCTTGGAGGTCTCTTCCAACCTGGCTGATTCTATGATTCTCTGTTTTTATGAAAGCCATGGAGCTCCTGAAGGTTTCATGAAGATGAAACCCTCAGATGGGAGGAGCTGTTCCCAAATGCCTCTTTCTTACACTTGACAGCATCCAGCTGTAAGTCACGACGGGAAAGCAGACTTCATTCATTCCACCACTCACAGGAGTGCCTTCTGTTTTTATCATCCTCTTTTAATTGACATTTAAACCTAATACCAAGAAGCCTTTATTTTTTTTTTTTATATAAAGACAATGCCTAATTCATGCATCCCAGCTTGGGTGTTTAATATTTATCCCTAACAACACGAGATTGGATGATGCAATGAATTATTAAAGGGAACGAACAATAACAAGAGCAGGAGTTGAAGCTGGCAGCAATATCATAGCCATTAAACACACAAAAACATCACAGTGTCTTGCTGCTGGTGTTTATGTGCTTGTAGCTAGATGTGTAACATGCATTAGACCTTTTTCTGCCTCCTGTTACATGCTCTCAGCCTCTCAGCTGGTGAAAACAAGTTCTAGATTTGGGGTTCTGGTGGTCTTCTCACTTAGGCACCCAAAACTCTTGTCTCCCATGCCTATCTGACCATACCAGGCTGAAGGATCTGCTTCTGATCAGGGCAGGGGTGGATGTGGAACCCCTCAGCTTTGAGGACAGGCTGAAAAGAGTTGAGGTTGCTCAGCCTGGAAAAGAAAAGGCTCCAGATAGAACTTCTTGTGGCCTTGCAGTGTTTAGAGGGGCTGAACAGAAAGCTGAGAACAGACTTTTTGGCAGGGCATGCTGTGACAGGACAAGAGGTGATGGGTTTAAACTCAAAGGGAGATTTAGACTACAGAAAGATTTAGAGAGGGAGGAGGGAGGGGTTGGAGGGGTTGGGGTGTGAAACACTGACCCAGGTTACCCAGAGAGGTGGGAAATGCCCAATCACTGGAACCATTCCAGGTGTGCTAGTTTGAGCCTAGCTGGAATATTTTGGTGAGAAGAATGAGATGCTAGGCTATGAAAAGGAACCAGTGGTGATGGCTACACACTCATAGGCTTGCTGGGATGGATAAGAGCAAGAACACAAACAGAGATAACAGAGTTGCTGTGTGTCTCTGGCTGCCTGCACTTTTCTCCCTGGCCTGCTTTCTGTGTAACTAATCCTTTTGCTTTCTAATCCCCCTGGCTGATCCAAAACTCACCTTGAACATAAAGCAAAGTCTGGGATAAGGTAGAGGGGTGGACAGGAGGGGGAAGGGTGGTTGTGAGTCCTTCCTGGGGACTTTGGTTTCTGGGAGGGCTGCTGTGATTCTGTATTACCTTTAACTTGTCTGTTTCTGTCTATAGCTGTATAGATTGTAGCTATCTGCTTGTATCTTGTGCTAAGCTGTGAATATAAAGCTTCAACCCTTAACTTCCAACCAGCTGAGTCTAGTCTGGGTGATTTCATAAGAGTAGGGGGGTGGGTAGCACCCAAATCATCACACCAGGTCAGGTTGTTTGGGACTCTGAGCAACCTGCTCTAGTTGCAGATGTCCCTGCTGGATGTGAGGGTTGGACTGGTGAGTAGGTTCAGGCTGGATGTGAGAAGGAAGTTCTTCAGAATGAGAGTGGTGAGAGGCTTGAATGGGTTGCCCAGGGAGGTGGTTGAGGCCCCATCCCTGCAGGTGTTTAAGGCCAGGCTGGATGAGGCTCTGGCCAGCCTGATGTAGGGTAGGTTGGAACTGGCTGATCCTTGTGGTCCCTGCCAACCCTGACTGATTCTGTGATTCTATGACTGGATGAGCATTAAAGATCCCTTCCAACCCACACCAGTTTGTGATTCTATGATTCAATCATTTAGTTATGAGTAAAGCTCAAATGTCCCCATGGTGGCAAGCACTTTGTTACTAGGGTGTGGAACTGAGAGGGGAAGGGATTTAGGCTTGAATGAAAAATCTATGTTTCCTTGGCAATAATCACCAGGTACTGCAGCAGTTGTTCATGTGCAATTTGTAGCACAATGAGAAAATAAGTTTGGGTTTCATAATCCATCACATAGCCACATTAAACTGGAGAGGAGCAAAATACGAAGCAGCAGAGCACAGTCTTCAATGTAATGATACAGCAACTAAATGAGATTTTATAGATGAGGAAGGATGAGTAAGCTTGAAAGAATTGAGCATTGCTGCTGCCTTCCCAATGCTCTTCATCAAAATCACAGGACTGCTCCAGTTGGAAAACACCTCTAGGACATTTGAGTCCAACCCTCAAGTCTGAGATCACCATGGCCATTAAATCGTATCCCAAAGTGCCATGGCCACAGGTCTCTTGAACACTTCTCAGGGCAGCAACTCCACCACCTCCCTGGACAGCCTGTTCAATGCTGGAGCATTCTTAGAATCATAGAATCAACCAGGTTGGCAGAGACCTCCAAGCTCATCCAGTCCAACCTAGCACCCAGCCCTGGCCAATCAACCAGACCATGGCACTAAGATCCTGAGCAGCTGGCTGAGGAGTCACATGAAGAGGGAGGGTGATGCTCAAAATCTATTAAAACTTTGAATCCAGGGTTCATAAATGCTCTGCTTTTTGCATGACAGCAAGTGTATAGAATCCACCATCATAAATCAGTCAGGTTGGAAGAGACCTTCAAGCTCAGCCAGCCCAACCTAGCACCCAACTCTATCCAATCAACCAGACCATGGCACTAAGTGCCCCAGCCAGGCTTTGCTTCAACACCTCCAGGCACAGCCACTCCACCACCTCCCTGGGCAGCCCATTCCAATGGCAAAAAGCTCTTGCAGGAAAGACATTATTCCTAGTCTCCAACCTAAACTTCTCCTGGTACAATTTCAGGCCATCTCTTCTCCTTCTGTCACCTGATGGTAGGAAGAAGAGCCCAACTCCCACCTCAGCCCAGCCTTCTTTCAGAGAGCTGTAAAGAGCAGCCCTCTCCTCTGCAGAATAAACAATGCCAGTTCTGCCATCTGCTCTTCACCAGCCCTGATCTCCATACCCTTCCCCAGCTTTGTTGTCCTTCTCTGGATATGTGGCAGACCCTCAGTGTCCTGCCTGTATTGAGGGGCCCAAAACTGAACCCCGTGTCTGAAGTGCAGCCTCATCGGTGCTCAGCAGGGGGGGATCATTTCCCTCCTCCTGCTGGCCCTTCGTAAAGGGTTAACCCTCCTGGGGGTGGCTGAACCTGACCCCAGGTGTAGTGGTTAGCCCACTCCAACTTCTTGTCTAGCCCCTATAAAACCAGAACTTTCTGTTTCTCTCTTTGCCCTCCCTGCCTGCCTGCTAGCACCACCCCTGTTCCTGCTGCTCCTGTTTTGCCATGTGGCCATCCTACCACATGGTGGGACCACCCTTTCCTGAACCTGCCTCCATCCCTTGCCATCAATCTAGTTGTATATATATTTTTGTACCTTGTTTCCCTTCCCTTTATCTCTTTGTAACTCCTCTTTCCTTAAATACCTTTTATTTATTGCTGAAGTTCTTCTTCCAACTTCCAAATGGAAGCAAGACTATTCTTTGGGGGTTTTTTACTCCTTTTTCCTCTCTTCATCTAATTCCTTTCTTTCCAAAAGGGGGAGAGGGGGAGGCATCCTATTCATGTATTGTTCTGTTAGGTATTTGAGTCTCTAAGAAGCTTAAATCAGACCAATACACCTAGGGATGCATCTCTCAGCACAGGGATACACCTGAGGACAGCATTTGAAAGGCAGGCTTAAATGTGAAGCAAGATTTGCAAACGTTCCTCTTCTGCCTCTGCAATTCTCTTTGCATTAATGATGCATTTCTTCCTATCTCCTTGCAGCAGCCAGAAGAAAACACCCTCATTAAGAAGTGCTGGTGATAAAATGGTTGATTCAATTGACTGGGTATCTAACATATGGTGGCTTCATCAAACAGTATCAAAGGAGACTCAAGTGTGAATCAGAAAATGTTCATAAATTGGGGACCTGAGTAATAAGTTCTAACAAGCTTCTGTAGTGTCTTTCTCACCATCAAATATTGATGCTCTGTTATTTTTATTGCAGCTGCACCTATGAGCTCTAGGTACAAATCAGAAACCAGAAGTGTGCATGAGGCAAAAGCAGACAACCCTGCTCCTCAGGAGTGACCTATATAAAGAGACTGGAAAAAATTAGTCCTTAAAGACACAGAATGATAAAGAGGTGATCCACTGAATGCAGAGGCTCTGTGCTCAGGCCCTGATGGCTTTCTGGCTAGTGCTTTTTCACTGAAGTTTAGTTGCAGGCAATCACTAAGGTTGGAAAAGACCTCTAAATACAGCAAGTCCAACCATTGGCTTGACACCACCATGCCCAGTGAGCCCTGTCCCAAAGGGCCACATCTCCATGTTTGCTAACAGCTGCAGCACTGGGCAGCCTCTTCAATGCCTGACCACTCTTTTACTTAACAAATGTTTCCTAATACCCAACCCAAACCTCCTCTGGTGCAACCTGAGGCCATTTCCCATTGCTTGTTCCTTGAGAGAAGAGACAGCTCCCACACCTGGCTCCAACCTCCTTTCAGGGAGTTGTAGAGAGCAATGATAGGTTGTGATAGGTTGGACTAGATGGTCTTGGAGGTCTCTTCCAACCTGGTTGATACAATGATAGTGAGATTTCCCCCAGCCTCTTTTTCTTCAGGCTGAACATCCCTAGTTCCCTCAGCTGCTCCTCATAAACCTTGCCTTGCTCTGTGTTCTTCATTAAGAATTGGATAATTTGAAGCCTCCTGATTTATCCACTAAGAGCAGTTTGTACCCACTCAAGAGCTGACGAGGCAATGCTTGATCTGAAGTAATGCTTGTTCTGAAACAATATTTCAATGGCTGGGCAGGCTGAGGATGGAATGGCTCATTCAGTGGATCAAAACCAGCTTAGGAAAGAGAGACCAGGAGCTAATAAAAGCTTCAGAGTTGTCTGAAACAGAGGTCAGGCTACCTGAAGACAATTAGGGAGCTAGCAATAAATAAGAGACTCAGGCAGAATTTATGTAAAAGCACAAAGGACTGCAGAGAAATTGGTTAACAGGGAAAGGAATTAAAGAAAAAAAGAAAACCAAACCAAAAAGTGATTTCCAGCTCTACTGAGGCTCATGTCAGGAGAGGGATGAGAAAGCAGAGCACAGCAGAAAATCAAGAGGATGCATGTCAAAAGCATGGGGGATAAAAGGAGCAATGTGAAATACCAACCCTGTTGGTATAAACTTCCTGAGAACCATGAGTACTGCATCCAGTTCTGGAGCCCCTATGACAAGAGGGATGTGAAGATGCTGGAGAGTGTCCAAAGCAGGGCCACGAGGATGCTCAGAGGGCTGCAGCAGCTCTGCTGTAAGGAGAGGCTGAAAGAGTTGGGGCTGTTCAGTCTGGAGAAGAGGAGGCTCCCAGGTGACCTTCTTGTGGCCTTCCAGGATCTGAAGGGGGCCTACAAAAAATCTGGGCAGGGACATTTTAGCCTCTTGGAGAGTGCCAGGACTGGGGAGTATGGAGCAAAGCTGGAGGTGGGGAGAGTGAGGCTGGATGTGAGGAGAAAGTTATTGAGCATGAGAGTGGTGAGAGGCTGGCAGGGGTTGCCCAGGGTGGTGGTTGAGGCCCCATGGCTGGAGGTGTTTAAGGCCAGGCTGGATGAGGCTGTGGGCAGCCTGCTCTAGGGTAGGGTGTCCCTGGGCATGGCAGAGGGCTTGGAACTGGCTGATCCTTGTGGTCCCTTCCCACCCTGACTGATTCTATGATTCATGACTTCACCCCATGGGTGAGTTCAGGGAGCTGCACTCTATCCTCTTCCCTTTGTCTTTCAAATAGTGGAACTGTGATGCTAAAGGCAGGAGAAATATCTCCTTTAATGGGCTCCAGATCAGGCTCTAAAAGGTGATTGAAAAGCAAGCTGTGAAACGCTCATCTCACCTGCTGGGAGGCTTACTGAAAACTGTTACTTCTGACAACAATTTAGGCTAGAGAATAGAACCTTTAGCATTTGCATCAGAAGGCAAGGTAGTGCCAAGCACTATGGCAGGCAGAAAAGTTTAGCTTGCCCAATAGAACCCAAGTAGAACATTTTGTCTGCTTGGAAAACTGGACTGCTCTGCCTAGGTGAGTGCCTCTTAAGGGATACAAAGCAAAAGATCTGCGGCAGATCTGACGAACTCATCCTTGTGAAACAAGCAGGAGGAGGGAAAAAGATGTGAGCTACTCAGGACACAGGTGTTAGATACCCAGTCAATTGAATCAACTATTTTATCACCAGCACTTCTCAATGAGGGTGTTTTCTTCTGGCTGCTGCAAGGAGATGGGAAGAAATGCATCATTAATGCAAAGAGAATTGCAGAGGCAGAAGAGGAACGTTTGCAAATCTTGCTTCACATTTAAGCCTGCCTTTGAAATGCTGTCCTCAGGTGTATCCCTGTGCTGAGAGATGCATCCCTAGGTGTATTGGTCTAATTTAAGCTTCTTAGAGACTCAAATACCTAACAGAACAATACATGAATAGTCTACAACTACCTGAAAGGAGGCTGTAGCCTGGTGGGGTTGGCCTCTTCTCCCAGGCAAGTAGCAACAGAAGAAGGGGACACAGTCTCAAGTTGTGCTGGGGGAAATATAGGCTGGATGTTGTTAGGAAGTTCTTCACAGAGAGAGTGATTTGCATTGGAAGGGGCTGCCCAGGGAGGTTGTGGAGTCACCATCCCTGGAGGTGTTCAAGAAAAGACTGGATGAGGCACTTGATGCCATGGTCTGGTTGATTGGCCAGGGATGGGTGCTAGGTTGGACTGGATGATCTTGGAGGTCTCTTCCAACCTGGTTGATTCTATGATGCCTTCCCCTCTCCCCCTTTTGGAAAGAAAGGAATTAGATGTAGAGAGAAAAAAGGAATATCCCCCCCCCCCAAAGAATAGTCTTGCTTCCATTTGGAAGTTGAAAAAAGAACTTGAGCAATAAATAAAAGGTATTTAAGGTAAGAGGAGTTACAAAGAGATGAAGGGAAACAAGGTACAAATATATATATACAACTAGATTGATGGCAATGGATGGAGGTAGGTTCAGGAAGGGGTGGTCCCACCATGTGGAAGGATGGCCACGTGGCAAAGCACATGTGTTCATTAGCTCAGCTCTAGTTTAAATTTCCCAGTGACTCAAACATAGCTAATAGAACCAATAACAATTTACAGGGTGCCTTTCCCTCTCCCCCCCCCCCCCCCCCCCCCCCACACACACTTTTTCAAAGAAAAGGAGTTAAATGTAGAGAGGAAAAGGTAAACTACACCCAAATAAATAATCTCACTGGGATTTGGAAGTTAAGAGAGAAAACTTGATCAATAAATAAAAGGTATTTGAGGCAGGGGAGTTACAAAGAGGTGTAGGGAAGGGAAAACATGATGCAGAATATATATACACAGCCAAATTGATGGCAATGGGTTTTGGCCACCTCGGGGACTGATGGCCCCATGGTAAAACAAAGAGCAGCAGGAACAGGAGGGTGATGCTGTCAGGCACGGGGGCAGGGCAAGAGCAAATGAAACAGGCAGTTGCTTTGTTTTTATAGGGGGCTATCTGGAAGTGGGAGTGGGGGAGTAAGGCTCAGAACCACCTCCGGAGAGAAGTCAGGAGGACCTGGGGTCAGGGTCAAGACCACTCCCCCAGGAAGATGAACCCTTTACATTTGTAAGGCCCTGTTGCAGCAAGGCATTGCTTAAGCATAAGCCTGACTCCAAACTTGCAGCTCTGACTTAACAAAACGCTGCAATTTCTATCAGGCTGCTGCTGATGTCTCTGTTCCTGCCTGGATTGCACAGGTGCTACCTCTGGGTAAGGAGCTCAATTAAACCAAGTTGCCATGAGAAAAAGAAGAGATGAAAATCCACATATATAAATCCATGAGAAGTTCCTGCACACAAGGGCTAATTAGAGGCAGTCAGAAATAAAGCAGACATTCTGTGTGTGTCGACAAAATGATGGATTTCTTGGATGGCTTTCACTTCATATGGATCATGAGAGCATAAGATTACACTTAAAGCCAAATTTTCCATCTGCAGAGTGCCCACCCTCGCCTGGCCAGAGGATGAAGGCAAGGTAAGGATGCAGAGCAGGTACCATAGTCCTGTCCCAGTGCTGAGTATCATGTAAGCCATAGTCTGGATGTAGAGGTGGTGCCATTTGATACAGGATGAAATCTGTCTTCAGCAGTGAATCACAGAATGGTGAGGATGGGAAAGAACTCTTGGGATCATCCAGTCCAACCCCCCTGATAAAGCAGGGGCACACACAGTAGCTTGCCCGGGATCACAATGTCCAGGTGGGTTTGGAATCTCCCCCAAGAAGGAGACTCCAAACCTCTCTGGGCAGCCTGCTCCTGGCCTCTAGCACTGTCATGGCAAAGAAGTTTATCCTCACAATCAGATGGAAGCTCCTGTGCTCTGGTTTCCAACTGCCCCTTGTTCTGTCACTGGACACCACTGAATCCTGGAATCACAGAAACATCCAGGTTGGCAAAGCCCTTCAGGATCACCAAGTCCAACCTCTAACTCTGCAAGATTCTCCCTAAGCACCACATCCAAACGACCCTTAGACACATCCAGGGTGGGTGACTCAACCACCTCCAGACTGAAGAGTCTGGCCTCATTCTCTTGACTCCTGCCATTTAGCTACTGATGGGCACTGAGGAGTTCTAAAGATACATTAATTTGGATTCATCGATGAATCCAAAGCCCTCTGAGCCTCTGCAAACCTTTAGTCCCACAACAGTTTGTGAGAAGTTTATCTTGGTTTGTTTAAGCACAGAGTAATTGATGTCCTTTTGTTTGCTTTCCATCTACTCATCCCATTGGATTGATCCACAGCCCTGTCCTCTCTGGCCAACTCTCTTAGCATACAAATCAGCATTGTATGGAGGTAGAGTCGTAGAATCAGTCAGTGCTGGAAGGGACCACAAGGGTCATCTAGTGCCAGCCCCCTTGCCATGGGCAGGGACACCTCACACTAGATCAGGAAGAGTACTGTGTGTCCAGTTCTGCTGGAAGGTGTCCAGAGAAGGGCAGCAGGGCTGGGGAGGGGCCTGGAGCACAGCCCTGTGAGGAGAGGCTGAGGGAGCTGGGGGTGTGCAGCCTGCAGAAGAGGAGGCTCAGGGCAGAGCTCATTGCTGTCTACAACTACCTGCAGGGAGGCTGTAGCCAGGTGGGGTTGGGCTCTGCTGCCAGGCAGCCAGCACCAGAACAAGGGGACACAGCCTCAAGCTGTGCCAGGGCAGGTCTAGGCTGGATGTTGTTAGGAAGTTGTTGTCAGAGAGAGTGATTGGCATTGGAATGGGCTGCCCAGGGAGGTGATGGAGTCATCATCCCTGGAGGTGTTGAAGCAAAGCCTGGATGAGGCACTTAGTGCCATGGTCTGGTTGATTGGCTAGGGCTGGGTGCTAGGTTGGACTGGATGATCCTGGAGATCTCTTCCAACCTGGTTGATTCCATGATTCTATGAAATCAAAGAGCCTGCCCAAGGTCTGCTGGAGCCCAAACTTTGTGTCATGATCCAAAGGAAAAGTTTACAAGGTATCTGCAGAAGACATGAGGCTGGTGACAGCTCATTAAAATTGTCACACATGCTTTGAAATTAAAGAACCAGGGAAACCAAGCAGGCATGATAGCTACAGCTTTTAATTAACCAGGCCAAACAACCTATCTTCAAAAGTGTTGTCTCATGTGAACAAAAGATTGTTGTTGGCTACTTGCTTTGATCTCGAGAGCATGAAAGGATAATATGTATTTAACACAAGCTGATGGAGAAATGAAAGCCGAGAGAAGCAAGAGGTGGCAACTCATTAGACTTTTTTAAGTGCAGCAGAGGTAATGTTTGTGTCCAGCTATGCTGTTCAGCCAGTCTCTTCAGGAAGAAGTGGGGTTTTAATTCAGGGATGTGAACTGCATCAATTCAATGCAGGAAACATCTTTGAAATCCCCATCAAAAGTGGTGGATTGATGTAAAACTGGAGGTGCGGCAAGCCTGCTTCTGCAGATTCCAGCCCTGCCAGTGGGGCACAAAACAATTCTTTGTGAAATGGAGTCACCCTGATACTTGATGCAAATATTCACTCTTCTCCAGTCTGCCTCCAACATCAACTTTCTGCCACCTTCTAATGCCATTGAAGTCTCTGTCGTAGTGCTGCGCAGATTAAAAAGGACCATTCTGGGTCTGATGAAACCAGAGGCAAAGCAATTGGTAAATCTGAGACTTCCTCTCTGAAACCCTGTTTTCTCAGCCTCCCTGAGAGCAGAGCCACTCTTGATTTCACAGGCTGTGATTGCTGACAAGTTTCCTCAGAGATGCCAGTGGACATTGAGAGGGTGACTGAGTAGTTTACCAAAGAATCACAGAATCATCGAGGTTGGAAGAGAGCTCCAAGCTCAGCCAGTCCAAGCCAGCACCCAGCCCCATCCAATCAACCAGACTATGGCACTAAGTGTCCCATTCAGGCTTTGCTTCAACACCTCCAGGGACAGCAACTCCACAACCTCCCTGGGCAGCCCATTCCAATGCCAATCACTCTCTCTGCCAACAACTTCCTAACAACATTCAGCCTAGACCTCCCCTGGCACAACTTGAGACTGTGTCCCCTTGTTCTGTTGCTGGCTGCCTGGGAGAGACTGAGAAGCATCAGTGGTGCTGAGTTAAAAAGTACAAAGGGAAGCAAGTGGGGGGCAGAGCCAGGGAGCCCAACTCTTTGGTGACTCAGCCTTGGCAGTGATTTATGCAGATGTAAATGTGAACAAAGTTTGACTGAGTGAATGAATTGTGCCTGCTGGTGACAGCTCTGGTATTTTTGAAAAGGTCCTACTGAGTCCCACCTGAGATCTGCCTGTCTGTGTTAGATGTTAATGATCTCTGTACCTGTTTATCCTGCTCTGACTGTAATTTGTATGCTAATGGCATTGCCATTTAATAAACTGTGCTTAAAAGAAGATTTTCCTTATCTGCACACTGATGGAAACGAGCTTCAGAGTTGACTGACAATTAACTACTGGAAATAAAATAATCACCATTAAACACTGTGGGAACTATTTGGATCAAAACAAAATGACAAAACTCAGCTGAAGACTCATATTAGAAACCCTGGAAAATAATCCCAGAATGGCTTAGACTGAAAAGGGCCTTAGAGATCATCTACTTCAACCTGCCATGGGCAGCAGTGTTTCCCAACTTCTCCATCCCTGGAGGTCTTTCAGGCCAGGCTGGGTGTGGCTCTGAGCAACCTGATCTAGTGTGAGGTGCCCCTGGCTGTGCAGGGGGGTTAGAACTAGGTGATCCTTGAGGTCTCTTCCAGCCCTGACTATTCTGAGATTCCATGAACTAGGCTCAGTCCAACCTGGTCTTGAGCACTCCCAGGAAGGAGTTATCTACAGCCTCCCTGGGCAGCCTAGTCCAAAGTCTCACCACTTTCATATTGGAGAACTTCTTCCTAAGATCCAGCTTAAACCTACTCTCCCTCAGCTTCAATCCATTTCCCTTTGTCCTGTCGTTAGACACCCTTATGAAAAGTGCCACTGCAGCCTTCCTGTGGGATCTCTCCAGGCATTGGAAGGCAGCTCTGAGGTCCCTCTGGAGGCTAGTTGACTGGCTAGGGTTGGGTGCTAGGTTGGACTGAATGAGCTTGGAGGTCTCTTCCAACCTGCTTGATTCTATGATTCTAAGGTCACTTCTCAGTCAGGATGGTTTAGCAGGAGTTGCTGCCTTATTAATTGTTCTAATTGTATGTCCAGAATGTAACCTAAGTGCTCACAAACTAAAAGTGAGCAATGAGGGCTGACCCAGTGGACAATACAGGCAGGGCCACAGGTCATTCACACTTGTTTGCTGCAGAAAGAGTGATTTGCCATTGGAATGGGCTGCCCAGAGTGGTGGTGGAGTCACTGTCCTTGGAGGTGTTCAAGAAAAGCCTGGCTGGGGCACTTAGTGCCATGGTCTGGTTGATTGGCCAGGGCTGGGTGCTAGGTTGGACTGGATGAACTTGGAGGTCTCTTCCAAGCTGGTTGATTCTATGATTCTGCTACAGTGAACAACAAACACCCATTTTTTGTTCTTTCCACAGAACCCTAACATGGTGGAAGTGGACCTCAGGAGATGGGTTGCCCAGCCCAACTCTCCTGCTAAAGCAGGGTCATGCACAGCAGGTTGCCTGGGATCGCAATGTCCAGGTGGGTTTGGGAACCTCTTCAGAGAAGGAGACTTTACAACCACTTTAGGCAGCCTACTCCAGTGCCCTGTTACCCTCAAAGCAGAGAACTCAGTCTCCTGTCAGGTTTACAAGATGTGTTATGCTTCTTATCTTCCCCATGTCTGTTCTTGTCCTGTTTGAAGTTTGCATCTAAACAGTGGGTGTCAGGAGGTGGTATTTGTGCAATACTGGACTGAGACAAGACCTGTTCCTTAGCATGTCCAGGCAAAGAGAAATACCAGAGAGATGTGGAGGTGCTGGAGAGGGTCCAGAGGAGAGCAGTGAAGCTGGGGAATGGTCTGGAGAATAAACCTTATGAGGAGCAACTGAGGGAGCTGGGGATGGTTAGTGTGAGGAAGAAGAGGCTGAGGGGAGACCTCATTGCTGTCTACAGCTACCTGAAGGGACACTGTGGAGAGGCTGCTGCTGGGCTCTGCTCACAGGGAGTTGGAGACAGAAGAAGGGGGAATGGCCTCAAGCTGAGGCTGGGGAGGTTTAGATTGGACATTAGGAAAAAGTTTTTCCTGGAGAGAGTGGTCAGGGCCTGGAATGAGCTGCCCAGGGAGGTGGTGCAGTCACCCACCCTGGCTGTGTTTCAGGGTGGTTTGGATGTGGTGCTTGGGGCTATGGTTTAAGGTGAATCTTGCAGAGTAGGGTTCTAGGTTGGACTTGGTGCTCCTGAGGGGCTTTGCCAGCCTGGAGGTTTCTGATTGTGTGATTGTGTGTTTTCTTGGCTATTATTCTGCCTTGTGGACAGAACACAATGAAGCAGCACACTCATGTAGCCACAGATTGATCAGTCTGAACATTCACAGCAGAAAATAATAGAGACAAAACAACACACTGAGAAGGAAGGAGTCAGGAACCAGACTTTGTGAAGTTCCATGGTGTGGAGCCAGGTAGGAAAAGAACTGATTTGCCAAAGAAAAATGGTTCCCAGGTTTAGTATTTGCCTACAAGCTCTCCTGGTTTTGTGAAAACTTCACCACTCTGCTGCACCAGACAAAAGTTCTTTCAGCACAGGGTGGGATGCCCACAGCACTATTCAACCTAATCCCAAAATTAATCATTATCTTGACAATCCAAGTGTTCCTAGGAGTTCAGACACAGCCATTCACACCCCCAAATTTGCTCCAGTTATAAAACTAAGCCCTTAATACAGGACTTAGGTAGAATTTAAAGAGCACATAAGGCCCTGAATTACCCTCTGAGTGGGAGTATAATGCACTTAGAGGAATCTTCTTCCCTCTCTGCTTGTCAAAACAGATTTTAAAAATAAAAGTATGATAAAACCTGCAGTTAACTTCAAAGGATTCTGAACAGACAACAAGCAAGTGACACCAGGGACACAGCATGGTGCTGGCTTGCTTTCAGAAAGCCTGGTCTGGTGTTCATGTGCACACAACTCCATAATAGAGAGACTCTGAAGTTGAGCAGTGTTCATAGAATCATACAACCAACCAGGTTGGAAGAAAGCTCCAAGCTCAGCCAGCCCAACCTAGCACCCAGCCTTGCCCAATCAACCAGACCATGGCACTAAGTGCCCCAGCCAGGCTTGCCTTCAACACCTCCAGGGATGGTGACTCCACCACCTCCCTGGGCAGCCCATTCCAATGCCAATCACTCTCTCTGACAACAACTTCCTAACAACATCCAGCCTAGACTTCCCCTGGTACAACTTGAGACTGTGTCCCCTTGTTCTGTTGCTGGCTGCCTGGCAGCAGAGCCCAACCCCACCTGGCTACAGCCTCCCTGCAGGGAGTTGTACACAGCAGTGAGGTCTGCCCTGAGCCTCCTCTTCTGCAGGCTGCACACCCCCAGCTCCCTCAGCCTCTCCTCACAGGGCTGTGCTCCAGGCCCCTCACCAGCTTCATGGCCCTTCTCTGGACATCTTCCAGCACCTCAACATGTCTCTTGAGTAGAAGTGCCCAGAACTTCAGTTGCTTGAGCTTCCATGCTGATGGCTCATCTTTTAGCTGCACCTGCTCTTGCCCTCATGTCTTGAGCTCTAGCTTCTTGCACCTGTTAGTTGGGCAACCTGTGGGCTTGTAGGAAACCTTGGGGCAATCCTCACTGGGCTATTTTGCCTGGTAATGGTAGGCACCACATGTGGTTCAGTGAAGCCTTAGGCCCTGTGTCATTGCTCAAAGTAGCAGAGCACAGCAATATTCTACCACTTGCATGGAGCCCTTAAGCAGCTCCTCCTTTCAGTACAAATTTGGGAAGTTTTTTGCTTCTCCTCACAGAATCACAGCATGTTAGGAGTTGGAAGGGACCTCAAAAGAGCACCTAGACCAACCCCCCCTGCCAGAGCAGGATCAGCTACTGGGTAGGAATAATAGAATAGCAGTATTTGTAATAAAAACCCATCATGTTGTCCAAGCATTAGCCACATTTCCAAGGTCCTGTTTCTAATCTTTCACTCCCATAACCCTTCCCACTCCAAATAAGCCCAGAAACTCATCCCTAGAAGACTCTGTTCCTCATGCCAAAGGCACGACTGGCAACTTGTCCACGTGCCTGTCGCCTTAATCGCTATCTCAGCACTGCTACTCGCATCACCTCCACAGCACATTCTGATTTATCTGTTACCTTTAATGTTGCTCTTAGGCTGGAAAGGTTTGGGATCAGAGGCTCTCCTTTCTGTGGTGTTTGTGCAGCATGTTTTTCACCCACCACCAGTATTTTCCTATGCTATGGCAACGCACCCCAGAATAGCACAACGGTAACGATGTGCATGGAGTACAACTTGGACTAGGAGAGAAGCACAGAAGGTTGCACTCTCTCATTAGTTGTTTTTTCCTTTCCCTGTGCAAACCCCTAATTAGGAACCTTGATTCACAGCCTGCTGCAATCAATGGAAAAACTCCAATGAGCTTAGCTGGCTTTGGATCAAATCCTGAACATCAATCGGAATATGTGCATGAAGCAGAACATGATCTGGAAGGGAGGAGAGGGCACAACGCTGGCGTTCAGCGGCGTTTAGTTCGTTGCAGCTCTGTGTGACAGGGAAGAGTGACAGATTGCTTGGGACACCTCAGCACGTAGGACAGCCCCTCAGAGAGGCTCACCTTAACAAGGTTCCCAAGAGCTGAGCAGGAACAATTTCAAATTGTATTAGAGAGGTGTCATACAGGAGGGAGATGGTAATAAATCCAGCGTCATGCAGCTTGTCATTCTTTTTTATACCTGAGAACATATGGTTCATTTGCTTACTTGATGCTCAGGCTTTCTGATGTGCTAAACACTATTGCATTAAGCAGGCAGCAATACATGATGAAATTAGGTTTATTGGCTTGTTCCATTATGAAACTCTCTCAGGAGAAGGAAAAGAAAGGAAAAGTCCTTCTCTTATGTCTTCCGCCGCACTAACGCTCTCTGTCTGTTGCCTGCCAGCCTTTCCTTGGGTCAAGTAGCAATGGGGGTCCCTTCTGCCTTCTCATTTCTCTGCAGTGGATTGACTTCAAATGGGAAGATAACCAAGGCAGAAGAAAGGGGAAAAACAAAGAAAAATGAGATTAAGAAGAAAAATAATATATTGCTTTTCTTCTTCCCCTCATCTGTGGTCTCTCTTCCTTCTCCTTACATCTCCCTCCTCATGTCTCACTCATACACTTTCCACCGCATTCTGCTCTCAGCAGAGGGGAGAAAAACCATGAAGAACACAAAGAAGGAAAGACCTGAAGGTACTTCAGGTCCTTCTGAGGGATTTTCTGGGAACTCTTTGGTCACAAAACTTTTCTTACTCCAATATCACATTTTGGTCTGGATCACCACAGATTGCTGCTCTCTGTTTGGTGAGCACTGCCATGGTTTGTGTTCCTCCTAGATTTGATGATGTGAGTCAGAAGGAAGTGTGGCCTTCCAGGATCTGACAAGAAGACTGGGGAGGGACTATTTACAAGGGCTTGTAATGACAAGATAAGGAGGAATGGGTTTAAATTGGCAGAGGAGAGATTTAAACTGGCTGTTAGGAAGAAGTTCTTTACAATGAGGATGTGAGACATTGGCACAGGTTGCCCAGGGAGGCTGTGGATGCTCCCACCCAGGAGATGATTAGGGCCAGGTTAGACAGGACCTTTGGATAGAACAAAAAGCCTGGAGAGGGACTTTTTAGGCTCTCAGGGAGTGCCAGGACTGGGGGGAATGGAGCAAAGCTGGAGGTGGGGAGGTTCAGGCTGGAGGTGAGGAGGAAGTTGTTGAGCATGAGAGTGGTGAGAGGCTGGAATGGGTTGCCCAGGGAGGTGGTTGAGGCCCCATGGCTGGAGGTGTTTAAGGCCAGGCTGGCTGAGGCTGTGGGCAGCCTGCTCTAGGGTAGGGTGTCCCTGGCCAAGGCAGTGGAACTGGCTGATCCCTGTGGTCCCTTCCAACCCTGACTGATTCTGTGATTCTATATGTGTCTGTAAAACAGGTTAACAGATCTCTAGGAGAAACAAGAAGTGCAACTGAACTGATTCTATGATTCTTTGGCAACCTGTTCTAGTGGGAGCTGTCCCTGCCTATGGCAGGGGTTTGGAACTAGATGATCTTTGAGGTCCCTTCCAATCTAAACCATTCTGTCATTCTGTGCTTCTATCATGCTATGGGCAAATCCTTGCACACTTATGCCCACAATCAATGCTGACAACAGGAAAACAAATATTCCATAAACCTCTTATTTGTTTCTGTGCCTCCCCCAGTGTTTTGCCACACCTTCTTGTCTGTTACCTTTCATACAGAAACTGAGAGCAGTGTATCCTGAGCATAAGATATTTTTGGTTAGAGTACAGAATGCTCCTTGCAGCTCTCATCATTCACTCAGGAAAGGTGTAGCTAAGGGTTTTGTCTGGTTAACACTGAATATGTGCTAGCAGTGTGGCTTGAGAGCTGAAACCCCAAAGCAATTCTATACAGCAGCCTCAGCTTTTGTCGGCGTTTTCGTATCATGATGTAAGCTCAGAGCAAGCACTGAAGCAGGCAGGTAAATCCATGCCTTTGATTTCTGCCAATCTGTTTGTTGGCAAGGAATGGAAGTGAAGTGATTAATCAAATTCAGCAGATGTGGAATCGATGCCATTGGTACCCTGAGCACAATTAGAATTTCATCAAGAGATAAGCTTCATTTGCATTCCTGTTGACTTGCAGAGATGGTGTCAAAGATATCTGGAATTGCTCTGATTGCTGCTGCCCACACTTCAAGTGCTCAAATAGGAAATGAACTTCTGATAAGACAGAAGGGTTAAGGCACATCATCAAAGCTGTGCAAAGCTTCTTGTGGTAGGAAAGCAAGAAGTATTTAAAACAAAAATGGAGCTAGACTTAATCCAGGCTTAAAAATAGTAATATGAACATCAATATCCCATTGCTGTTCACTCAGCTGCATAGAACCATAGAATAATAGAATGGTTTAGGTTGGAAGGGACCTCAAAGATCATCCAGTTCCAACCCCCTGCCATAAGCAGGGATACTTCCCACCAAAACAGGTTGCCAAAGAATCATAGAATCAGTCAGGGTTGGAAGAGACCACAAGGATAGAATCATAGAATCAAGTAGGTTGGGAGAGACCTCCAGGATCATCCAGTCCAACCTAGCACCCAGCTCTGTCCAATCATCTAGACCATGGCACCAAGTGCCCCATCCAGTCTTTTCTTGAACACCTCCAGGATGGTGACTCCACCACCTCCCTGGGCAGCCCTTTCCAATGGCAAATCACTCTCTCTGATCACCTGGTTCCAATATCTCTGAAGACACCACAAGAATCATCCAGTTCCAACCCCCCTGCAGTGGGCAGGGACACTCTACCCCCAGTTCAGGCTGGCCAGAGCCTTTTCCAGCCTGGCTTTAAACACCTCCAGGGTGCACTGCTGTAGACAGCTGGGAGTAGAATACTAAGTGCATAAGAAAATATGTTCTGTGTGAATCTGCTGCCAGCATACAAATACCTGTGCCACCTTCATCAGCAAGCAGCTTGCCTTGTGGCACTAAGCAGCACGGTGAGCAAAGCTTCTCTTTGCCTCTGCTGCTTACCTGGTGTACTTCAATCCAGGTAGGGTTGAGGGTTTGTGTGTTGGTTTTTTGTTTTCAGGCACTGTGGGTAGCTTTCATTCCCCCAGCTTTGCTCACCTAAAAGTTAGGCATCTCGTTTGAGATGGATGTGCCTGCCAAGACAAAGTAAATAACTACCTCAGACTGCATATTGACTTCAGCTAAATAAAAGTTAAGTGACATCAATCTCCTCCTTTGTTAGCAGAGAGGTGCAAATTTGGGAACTTTTCAATCCATTTTGTCTCAATCCCTCCCCAGGCAGATTTATTTATTTATTTATATTCTATTTATTCTCTTTCTTTCTTTTGAAGCTAATGGAGGTTCTGGAAGGTTTCAGTACGAGCTCGACAAGCAGCGTTGACATTCTGGTAATTGAAATGTTTCACTGGAGTTTGCTGCACTGCCCTGACACATTTCTTCTCAAATTGGTTCAAGCTGAAATGCTGTTTCACAGCGTTTTGGATGTTGTATTTGATCAGTAGGTTGAGGACTTCTCCAGTCTACCCATTAATTGCCCCTTAATTTTACTACTTGCTTCTCTGACTCCAACAGCAGGCACAAGACAGAATTCTTTTCCCCATTGTGCTGGTTTGAAGCTAATGGGAATATTTTAATGGGAGAAATTAGCTTATTGGCTGTGAAAGGAAGACCATAGGAGGCTGTAGTCAGGTGGGGTTGGTCTCTTCTCCCAGACAACCAGCAATAGAACAAGGGGACACAGTCTCAAATTGTGCCAGGGCAGGTCTAGGCTGGATGTTGTTAGGAAGTTGTTGTCAGAGAGAGTGATTGGCATTGGAATGGGCTGCCCAGGGAGGTGATGCAGTCACCATCCCTGGAGGTGTTCAAGGAAAGACTGGATGAGGCACTTGGTGCCATGGTCTGGTTGACTGGCTAGGGCTGGGTGCTAGGTTGGACTGGATGCTCTTGGAGGTCTCTTCCAACCTGGTTGATTCTATGGTTCTATGATTCTATTCCACTCATAGGTTTGCTCAGACATACGAAAACAAGGACACAAGCACAGATAAGGCAGTCAGTGTCTAGGCTGGATGTGGCTCTGGGCAGCCTGATCTAGGGTAGGGTGTCCCTGCCCATGGCAGGGGGGTTGGAACTAGATGATCTTTGTGGTCCCTTCCAACCCTGACTGATTTTAGGATTCTATGATTCTATGACTTAGCCCTTTCAGGGGCAAACACATTCAAAAGCATTCAAGAGGACACAGTCTCAAGTTGTGCCAGGGGTGGTCTAGGCTGGATGTTAGGAGGAAGTTCTCCACAGAGAGAGTGATTGGCATTGCAGTGGGCTACCTGAGAAGGTGGTGGAGTCAGAATCCCTGAAAGTGTTCCAGAGAAGCCTGGATGAGGCACTTAGTGCCATGGTCTGGTTGATTGGACAGGGCTGGGTGCTAGGTTGGGCTGGATGAGCTTGGAGCTCTCTTCTAACCTGCTTGCTTCTATGATTCTATGATTCTGTGATAAGTATTGAGCACATCCTATTGACCGCTCCCAAAGCAGCCTTCTTGTCCAGTCCCCAGAAAACAATTTAAATGATGACTATTTGCTTATTACTGATTATTAATGCATGGGAAGTGCTGCATATGACTAATGCATTCTTGCAGCCTACCTCATTTCTCGGTTTTCCCTCAGCCACCCTCATTTAAATTCCAAGTGCAGTGAATCACATATGTTTCTGTGCAGGCACTGCAGTGTTTGGGGATCCTCAGCTGGTGGTGGGGGAACAGCACCTCTCTCTGGCAAAGCAAGAGGCCTTTCAGTTCCCATTTATCAAAGTGCTTCAATCAAAAAAAAAAAGCAGCTTTATAAAATAAGTCTTCTGTCAGGGTCCTGCTCTTTACTGAAGGCAGTTAAGAAGGCATAAATTTATGATGAGGCTGCTGTCTAGACTTGCAAATTTGCTTCCATTCTTTGTATTTTTTTAAATGTATTTAATAAATTCATAGATTTTCCCCTTCTACTCTTTCTTTTCCTCAGTGGACACATGAGATGATAGAAGTGAGATGAAGAAAACTCCCTTTGCACTTCCTAAGTGTATAACATACATGAAAATAACTCTTATCTGTGTCAGACTCTGCTGTGGGAGTTCTGAGCAAGAGGCTGGTTCCTTTTCTTTGTTGCATTTTATCTTTACATTGAGCCAGGGACAAGTCTGGCATTTGGCACAGGGCAACCAAAAAAACCTCTGCAAAATTGCCCATTGGACATAGAATCATAGAATCAATCAGGTTGAAAGAGACCTCGAAGATCATCCAGTCCAACCTATCCCCCAGCCCAATCCAGTCAACCAGACCATGGCATGTGGCCTTGATCCCAAAATCCCATTTGTCAAGACCTTGATCCAAAGGAAGAGGTTAATTGCCCAAAGGAAGATTTGAAGCTGTGCTGCTAGATCATAGAATCAACCAGATTAGAAGAGATCTCCAAGCTCATCCAGTCCAACCTAGCACCCAGCCCTAGCCAGTCAACCAGACCATGGCACTAATGTCAGAATCAACCAGGCTGGAAGAGACCTCCAAGCTCATCCAGTCCAACCTAGCACCCAGCCCTAGCCAGTCAACCAGACCATGGCACTAAGATCCTGAGCAGCTGACTGAGGAGTCACATGAAGAGAGAGCCTGAAAATCCAGTTAGGCTTTGTTCAGCTGTGGAGTTTGTTTTTGATTCCTGCAGCTGAATTCCCTCTTCAAGGTGGGCAGGAGCGCAAACCAATGATAACTCCATTACTCTGGGGTGAGCCATACAAAGGAGAGTGGAATTCAGCTGTTTCTGACAATTCTGAAGCAGGATAACCATTGGAGAGCTGACATTAAAGCTGGGAACAGCAAGCAGACCTGGTTCATGCTTTATTTTAGCCTCTAATGTAAAACTTGATTGATTGATTGGGGGATTATCTGAAGGCCTTATGTGTGTGCTTCAACTGCCACAAAGTATTCCACATAAATCAGAGCACACAAGCTGTCAAAGAGTTGGACAATGTGTTCGAGCTGCAGAGAAGCAAAGCCTGGATGAGGCACTTAGTGCCATGGTCTGGTTGACTGGATAGTGCTGGGTGCTAGGTTGAACTGGATGAGCTTGGAGATCTCTTCCAACCTGCTTGATTCTATGATTCTATGATGGGAGAGACAAACAGGGTTGGAGGAAGGTATCTGTGCCCTGTAAATCAGACTGAGGGCTTGAGGACTTTAGGTGCTTGGACTAGGTGAGAGATTCTGAAGGTGATGCTTCAGACTCAGGAAATGTCAAGGTATTTTTCCCAGGGCAGGGGCCCAAATGCTGCACCAAATATTTAATCCTGGTGGTCTCTTCCAACTTTGACTGATACTATGATCTAAAGAAAGGTAGACTGAGTTCCATCTCTCCCTTTTCTTTTTATAAGGAAAGATAAATGTAATTTTAATGCTGCAATTGCTTTAATTGCACCCACACAAATCCTGATTTCATTTTCTGTTTGCTTCATCACAGAGATCACTGGAAAATTGCTGTGGAGATTTTTTATCTTCTCTTCTTTACATCCATAGAATCAGCTGCTTTTTTCCTTTTAATAATCAAAAAAGAGCCTTCACAGTTCTGCTTTAGACTTTATAATATAGGAACAACTGACTTTAAACACTCCCTTTGCCTCAGTGTAAATCCTGCTCCTTTTGTTTACTCCTGCTAAGCAGCAGCAGCAGCAGCAGCAACCCTTCTGGGATGCTCAAAATTACAGTGTGCTTATAATTATTGTTAGCAAATTAATACAGAAGCAGAAGTAAATACTGTATGCAATATGTAAATATTAATTTTGGGGTTGTTGGTTTGGTTTTTTTTTAATGAGCAGATCAGATGGGGAATATCAGGGCTACTGGAAACTCAGGATCTCAGCTTAATGCAACTCTGATGCAACTGTGCCAGCTGTATGGTTTGAACAGGGCTCTCCCTGCTGCTCTTCTCATCAGCCTCAGAAAACAAAATCCCACAGATTACCTGTGGCAAACTGGGGATCAGAGAATCAGAATCAGAGAATCAAGCAGGTTGGAAGAGACCTCCAAGATCATCCAGCCCAACCTAGCCCTAGCCAATCAACCAGACCATGGCACTGAGTGCCCCAGCCAGGCTTGGCTTCAACACCTCCAGGCACAGTCACTCCACCACCTCCCTGGGCAGCCCATTCCAATGCCAATCACTCTCTCTGCCAACAACTTCCTAACAACATCCAGCCTAGACCTCCCCTGGCACAGCTTGAGGCTGTGTCCCCTTGTTCTGTTGCTGCTTGCCTGTCAGAAGAGCCCAACCCCACCTGGCTACAGCCTCCCTGCAGGCAGCTGCAGGCAGCAATGAGCTCTGCCCTGAGCCTCCTCTTCTGCAGGCTGCACACCCCCAGCTCCCTCAGCCTCTCCTCACAGGGCTGTGTTCCAGGACCCTCACCAGCTTTGTTGCCCTTCTCCAAACACCTTCCAGCACCTTAACATCTCTCTTCAATTGACCAGCCCAGAACTGGACACAGCACTCAAGGAGTGGCCTGAGCAGTGCTGAGCACAGGGGCAGAAGAACCTCCCTTGTCCTGCTGCTCACACTGCTCCTGAGCCAGCCCAGGATGCCATTGGTGAGTCTCTCGTGCCTTTGGGAGAAGAGACCAATCCCCACCTGGCTCCAACCTCCTCTCAGGGAGTTGTGGAGAGTGAGTATAGAAAAGAAGGTATTGCAAGACACTGCTGGAGGCACATAAGCAAATAACATGGTTATGGAATGTTTATTTCCCTGCTGTCAGCATTGATTGTAGGCATAAGTGTGCAAACATTTGCCAAGAGGATCATAGAAGGCTTTAGGTTGGAAGGGACCTCAAAATACCATCCCCCACCATAGGCAGGGACACCTCCCACTAGAACAGGTCACTCAAGGCTTCATCCAACCTGGTCGTCTATCACATTGGGTGCTTCTGTGCTCCACAGCCTCCCCGGACAACCTGTGCCAGTGTCTCACCACTCTCACTGTAAGGAACTAAACAACCTCCAGTCCCCTCAGCTGCTCCTCACAAGACCTCTTCTCCAGACCCTTCACCAACTTCATTGACACTTCTCTTGAGCCATTCCAGCAGATGTTTAGAGAGACTACACCTCTTAGACCCTGGTGCCCACTTCAATACCTGTCTACATTTAGAAACACCACCAGGGGTGTGTATTTTATATCCCACTCCCCATGTAAGTCAAGGAGCTGCTGCTGCTTTGAATGCTTTCAATCATGTTCAGATAGCACAATACAGAGGATTTGTGGCAACTCCCAAATCAGCTTTTAGCCATCAACATCACTAAAGCTCCTCTGAGGACCATGCAACCCCACACCAGTTGGTGAGGGAATGTGGCAGTCTGCTGGTCCAGTGGCTGAATGCTGCCTAAGCAGAAGAGACAGAGAACATGGAGGCTGATTTAGCTATGGGTTATTGCAGAACCTGTACATCTTCGAAGCAATTATGCCACAGCCTGGGGGTATACTCAGCTTCCCTGAAGCCTCCACTGATGTCTCCTACGTGAAACTGATTCACTCAGGCTCTGTGTGTGGTAAACAGTCAGCTCTGATAACGTTGCAGTGAATTAACTGCTGATGAACAGGAACGTATGGATCGCGCAATTACCCCCGCGGATTGGCTCTGGCTTTGTTCTCCTCCAGCTTTCCATCTGCAAAACTCTGTGGCCACTGCTGAAGACAAACAGGCCCCTGGCATCAAAGTTTTCCATTAAGGGCCTGTCAAAATCAATACTAAGCCAGCTGTGTTTCAGTGCTGGCTTTTGAAGGGTATCAAAGCAGAGAACACCCAACAAGTGGTTTACGATGGTACCTTTTGCTTTGGCGCAGAACCTCGGAGCCCTTTCTCCAGTTAATGACTGCTCTGGGAGATGCATTTGGTTTGCAACCAATTGTAACTTCACCTCCAACTTGGACAACAGAGAGCTTTTTCACAGGGTTTTTGGAAAAATCAGGTGCTGAAGCTAAAAATAGAGAAGCAGAAGAAGGAAGAGCAGGACAGTAAGCAGCTGACAAGTTCATAAGGGAGCTTGCTAAGTTTTCTTGGAGCTACACAGTAGGTGAATGCAACAATTGCTTTGAGATGAGGCTTCTGCTGAAGCATAGATTAGGTTGGAAGGCAACTCAAGGATCATCCAGTTCCAACCCCTTGCCATAGGCAGGGACACTTTCCACCAAAACAGGTTGCTCAAGGTCTCATCCAACCTGGCCTTGAACACCTCCAGGGAGGTTGTGGAGCACAGAAGCACCAAATGTGATCAAAGATCACATTTGGTGCTTCTGTGCTCCACAACCTCCCTGGGCAACCTCTTCCAGTGTCTCACCACCCTCACTGTAAAGAACCCTTTCCTTTCATACCCACATTTTCCTCTTTCATTGTCAATATCTACCTCCATTATTTCATTTGCACTTATTTCCTATACACTTCCATTAATGGGGATGCTGGTGGTAGGTCAATGCTTGGATTTCTTGATCTTCATGGATTTAATGATCTTGGAGGTCTTTTCCAACTGAAACAAGTCTGTGATTCTGTTCACTTTGGTCTGTGTTGTACATTTCCTCAGTATGGGATGGGGAAATACTATGGAGCCCTATGAGGAGAGATTGAGGGAGCTGGAGGTGTTTAGCCTGCAGAAGAGGAAGCTATTCTGTTTCAATCTTCCCTCTGCCAGTTTGAACCCATTCTTCTTTGTCCTGTCATTACAAGACCTTGTCAATAGTCCCTCCCCAGCCATCCTGTAGGTCCCCTTCAGATATGGAAGGCCACTGTAAGGTCTAAGCAGATATTTAGTGCCATAGTCTGGTTGACTGGATAGGGGTGGGTCATAGGTTGGACTGGCTGAGCTTGAAGGTCTCGTCCAACCTGCTTGATTCTATGATTTCAAACATGAAGAATGGTTCTAAGTACCAAGGAATGGAATTCATTACATCTTATTTGCTGTTTATCTTCATTTATGCTGTTTCTAAGCTGTCTACCTAGCAAGTGGCTGCTCTAGCAGTCTTTGCCTAGGGTTATCTGCAGGCTGGGAGGTCTATCTGCAATGCAGAACAAGGTTCCTGAGCAAAGTTATGTGTCAGCAGCATAAGCATCACACCCCTGATCCCAGCCACAGGGATCCATCTGCAGGCAATTCCACTACAAACACAGGTTTTCAGTGCCTTTCCCTTCACAAACAAACAGTGTTTACTGAAAAAATGTGTTTCTTTTCTACAGAAATTGATGTGAAAATCCACTCTGGGAGAAGGAGGAAAACAAGACCTGCAGAACAAGGTGCTCTTAAAGTCTGTGTTTTGCTGCTTTCACCACTACATGGCTGTTGAACAAGCTTCATATTAATATAACAGAGTACCTCTTAGAATAGATGACTAAATGCCAGCTTATGTGCATCTCTGGTAATCCTTAATGAGCTTTCTTGCTGCATGCTATTTGTTTTTATATACATATTTGCCATATGCTATATGCTCTTTGTTTACTGTGAAAACTCTTTCTTCTCACTTTCTGAAGTGACTTTTCACAACTGCAGGAGGACTATTAATAACTCAAAAGCACCAAGTGAGAAACAGCATTCATTAAACTTGTGGGTATGTGATTAAAGAGACCACACAGGGGATTCGATTCCTCCCCAAAGCCAGGCAGGAAATGAAATCAAATCCACGTGGGAGGGAAGAGCAAGAAGCAAAGAACTAGCAACAGATTTGAGCTGCTAGGTGGGATTTCATTTGTTAATTTCTTAATTTTTTGTTCTTATTGTGGGTTGGTTTTTTCCAGTGAGTGTCCCTTTAGACTCAGTAGCTGCTCATTTGGTGGCACTTACTCACCTATCACCCGCAGCTCGGCGTTGGCGTAAATAGTGTCGTACTCGTTTTCTGCCACACACTGATAGAGGCCAGAGTCTGACATATTCAGCACAGGTATGATAAGAGTTCCATTTTCTATTTGGATTCTTTCCTAAGAAAGGAGAAATCAACAAGTAACAACAAAAAACAACCCACATTGAATGAACAACAATCCCAACAATTTCTTTCTCTGGCACTGATGTGAGCAGAAATGTTATTTTCTGGCAGGAAATGTGAATGGATGCAGCAGAAACATGAGACAGGCTTTGGCTAGATGATAGTGGCTAGGTTTTCAGACCTCTTAGATGAGAGACTTGATGGCTGGACAGTTAAAGAAGAGATAAAATTGCCATTAGTGAGTGGGAGAGGGGAAAAAACTGTCACTGGAATTTTTTCTGTGCCTATGGCATGGAGAGCCCTGCAGAGGGACCTGGAGAGGCTGGATGGGTGGGCAGAGGTCAGTGGGATGAGGTTTAACAAGTGCAGGATTCTACACTTTGGCCATAACAACCCCAAGCAGTGCTACAGGCTGAGGACAGAGTGACTGAGAGCAGCCAGGTAGAGAGGGAGCTGGGGGTGCTGGGAGAGAGTAGCTGAAGATAAGGCAGCAGTGCCCAGGTGGGCAGCAGAGCCAATGGCATCCTGGGCTGGCTCAGGAGCAGTGTGGGCAGCAGGACAAGGGAGGTTCTTGTGCCCCTGTGCTCAGCACTGCTCAGGCCACTCCTTGAGTGCTGTGTCCAGTTCTGGGCTGGTCAATTGCAGAGAGATGTTGAGGTGCTGGAAGGTGTTTGGAGAAGGGCAGCAAGGCTGGGGGGGGGCCTGGAGCACAGCCCTGTGAGGAGAGGCTGAGGGAGCTGGGGGGGTGCAACCTGCAGAAGAGGAAGCTCAGGGCAGAGCTCATTGCTGCCTGCAGCTCCCTGCAGGGAGGCTGCAGCCAGGTGGGGTTGGGCTCTGCTGCCAGGCAGCCAGCAAGAGAACAAGGGGACAGCCTCAAGCTGTGCCAGGGGAGCAGATGCTTTGGGGGGGGAGGAGAGGGGGAAGGTGGATTTCTCTTGTGGTGCTTGCAGGGCAGGAGTGCCACTCTATCGAGTCAGGGAGCACCATTTTCCAGTACTCTGCTTTTCCCTTAGAGGTCTCCCAAGCAAGAAGTATCTCAGCCCCACCTGGTTTAGCTTGGAAATTGGAAATTCGATAGGAGCACAGCCTGAAGTTGTATGTCTGGTGTGCTGCAAACTAATTAACAACATTCCATTGCTTATCCACTGCTATTTTTTTGGGGGCAGGCTCCATTACAGACATCTTTTGCATACTTAGCTTTGCCTTCAGGCTGTTTGCTAGCCTCTTGATGCATTCTATTTTTACAAGCATCCTTTGAATGCAAAAAAAACCCCAACCCAAAACCCTTCTGAAGCAACCCTCATGTTGCCTACACAGGCAGGATCTCCTCCTATTCTCTGCTGGCTCTTTTGAGCTGTGCAGACAAAGAGAAGAATAGAGCACACCATGTTGACAAGCAGGAATGACCAACTAGGTGGTCAGGGAGAAAGGTTTGTCAAAGAGCAGACAGCATCCTCAGGATCAGCCTTAGGGTGGAAGGCACCTGGGAGGTATTCTTCCTGTGGTATTTCCAACAAGCTGGGTGCTGTGAGAGGCTGAATATTTTATTACACCTCCCTTGTACTTTCACCTCCAAACTATCCATTTTGTCCATTGAGCAATAACATTCAGCATTTTGTTGCCTCAAGTATTCAGTTTATGATGCAGTGTAAGTACTGTGAAAATGTTGGCTGAAAATGTGTCTGCAGAGTGCTTTATTCTTTCTTTTTTATTGAAACCATGCACTTGAAGAGTGACAGGTTCTGAATGTCACTGTCTTCAAAGAGAGCAAAAATGGATCATCTTGCTATAGGAGAGATGATAAAGAGGAGAGAATGATCTGCTCTGCCCTAGTGAGGTCCCACCTGGAATACTGCATCCAGTTCTGGGCTCCCCAGTTTAGGAGAGACAGGGATCTGCTGGAGAGAGTCCACTGAAGGGCTACAAAGGATGCTGAGGGGAATGCAGCACTGCCTGATGAGGAAAGGCTGAGAGCCCTGGGGCTGGTTAGTCTGGAGAGAAGACTGAGAGGGGATCTGATCAATGTCTATCAACATCTGAGGGCTGGGGGTCAGGAAGGGACAGGGACAGTCTCTGCTCACTTGTGCCCTTGGGTAGGACAAGGAGCAATAGATGGAAACTACATCACAGGAAGTTCCACCTCAAGATGAGCAAGAACTTCTTTACTGTAAGGGTCCCAGAGCACTGGAACAGGCTGCTCAGAGAGGTTGTGGAGTCTCCTTCTCTGGAGACTTTCAGGCCCCTTCTGGATGCATTTCTGTGTCACCTGGACTAGATTCTATGGTCCTAGTCTGGCAATAGAATGAGGGGACACAGTCTCAGGTTATGCCAGGGGAGGTTCAGGCTGGATGTTAGGAGGAAGTTGTTGTCAGAGAGAGTGATTGGCATTGGAATGGGCTGCCCAGGGAGGTGGTGGAGTCACCATCCCTGGAGGTGTTGAAGCCAAGCCTGGCTGGGGCACTTAGTGCCATAGTCTGGTTGATTGGCTAGGGCTGGGTGCTAGGTTGGGCTGGATGATCTTGGAGGTCTCTTCCAACCTGGTTGATTCTGTGATTCTATGATTCTATGACTCAAAGATCTCCAGAGGCCCCTTCCAACCCCTAACATCCTGTGATGCTGTGTGCTCCTGTGATCAGGTTCAGCAAAATTGCAATCCAAATAAATTCTGGCTGGCCTCCTAAGATACAAGTTGGGTTCTATTCAGGATGAATGCAGCAGAAAATCATATGGAAGACTGGACTCCCCTTCTGATTGCTTCAACTAAGTATCACCAAGTCAAGCAAGTGGTGGTTCTGCAACCCAGCAGGTGTTAAATTGCCCCATGAGCTTTGGAAATGATTCTGTGTCTGCTAATTCTAGACAAAAATTAATCACTGGATTATTTAGGGTCTTTTTTTCCCACCAAAGAAAAAGGCTTTACAGATGAGCCAGGCCATTTTATGCCTGATACAAGCTGAATAAAGGCTTAAAAAAGGAAAGCTTAGCCTCAGCAGAATGCAAACACAGCAGAGTGTCCTGCCACAGAAGTCATCCTCCATGAGCCTGCCAGCAACCAAGGGTTGGAAGATGGATGTGCCAAAGCTCGGCCAGTGCAAAAGTACAATTAGAGTATGTGGAAAGAGACAAATCTGGGTTCTCAAAGCCCTGTCTGCATAAGTATCTGGTCAGGTTTCCTAAGTGTTTGAGCTCAAATTGATTTCCTCTCTTCTCCTGCACTCCAAACACTTCACTATTTCCCTTTCCACTTGATTCTTCTTTCTCCTTGAAGTGAAAATGTCCACATTTTCTCCTTTTCCCACATGATTTTCTTTAGCCTGTTATCCTTCCACATAACACCAAAGAAGTATCAACCTCAACTTTAACTGATTTTTCAGAGCTGATTCATTCAACTAAAGGATTAACATAGCCATACTGTAGGAGACCAAAGGTCCATCCAGCCTACAGATGAAGAACAGAAACAGGAGGAAAATGCAAGTGAACAGGCTGAGCATTTTGCAGGAGCAGCTCTGAAACAGTCAGCTGGCAGCCTACCAGCTTCCCAAACTGCAGCTTATGTCTACATATGTGTTTAGGGCTTCTGGACAGACCTCTCATGCACTGACTCTGATTGATATTTTTAAACCCATCCACACCAACTGCCATATCTTCTAGCAGTTAGCTGCTCTGCAAGAGAAAATGATCAGGAAAAAGGAGTGGATACAGTAAAAAAACAGGAACTGGCAACACCATCTTCAGGAGACTGAACTCGAAGAACTGAGGCTTTGTGTTGGAAAGAGTTTGTGCTGCTAAATTTGCTTTGATGTCATAACCTTAATTGGGTTTCTGGGTAAAAAAAAGAAAGAAAACAAAACAAAAAAAAATAGTTGAAAAAAAAAAAGAAATAAATGAAGAAAAAAGAGAAAAAAGAGAGAAGAAAAGAAATTAAAAAATAAAGAAAAAGGAAAAAGAAAAAAAAGAAATAAAAAAGAGAGAAAAAGAAAGGGAAAAAAGAGAGAGGAAAAAAGAGGAAGAAATAAATAAGTAAATAAGTAAAAGAAGAAATGAAGAAAGATAAAAAGGAAAAAAGAAAGAAAAAAGAAAGAAAAAAAAGAAAAAGAAAAAATAAAAGGAATAAAAAAGAAATAAAAAATAAAAAAACAGATGAATGAAAGAACGTAAGAAAGAAGGAAAGAAAGAGAGAAAAGGAAAGAAAAAGAAAAAGAAAGAAAAAGGGAAGAAAGAAAGAAAAGAAAGAAACAAGAAATGAAGAAAAAAAGAAATGAAGAAAAAAAAGAAAATAGAATAAAGAAAGAAAAGAAGGAAAAAGAAAGAGAAAGAAAGAAAGAAAGAAAAGAAAGAAAAAAGAGGAATAAAGAAAAGAAAGAAACAAGAAATGAAGAAAGATAAAAAAGAAAGAAAAGAAAAACAAGAAATGAAGAAAGATAAAAAAGGAAAAAAGAAAGAAAAGAAAGAAAGAAGAAATGAAGAAAGATAAAAAATGAAAAAAAGAAAGAAAAGAAAAACAAATGAAGAAAGATAAAAAAAAATTAAAAAAGGGAAAAAAGACAAAAGAAACAAGAGAGAAAAAAGAAAGAAAAAGAAAGAAAGAAGAAATGAAGAAAGATATAAAAGTAAGAAAGAAAGAAAAAAATGAGGAAAGAACAAAAAAAAAGAAAAGAAAGAGGAAAGGAAGGAAGGGAAGAAAGAAAAAGTAAAGGCAGAAAAAAAGAAATGAAGGAAGATAAAAAAGGAAGAAAAAGAAAAAAGAATTAAGGGAAAAGCAAAAAAAGAAAAAGGGAAGGAAGGAAGGAAGGAAGGAAGGAAGGAAGGAAGGAAGGAAGGAAGGAAGGAAGGAAGGAAGGAAGGAAGGAAGGAAGGAAGGAAGGAAGGAAGGAGGAAGGAAGGAAGAAGGAAGGAAGGAAGGAAGGAAGGAAGGAAGGAAGGAAGGAAGGAAGGAAGGAAGGAAGGAAGGAAGGAAGGAAGGAAGGAAGGAAGGAAGGAAGGAAGGAAGGAAAGAAGGAAGGAAGGAAGGAAGGAAGGAAGGAAGGAAGGAAGGAAGGAAGGAAGGAAGGAAGGAAGGAAGGAAGGGAAGGAAGGGAAGGAAGGGAAGGAAGGGAAGGAAGGGAAGGAAGGAAGGAAGGAAGGAAGGAAGGAAGGAAGGAAGGAAGGAAGGAAGGAAGGAAGGAAGGAAGGAAGGAAGGAAGGAAGGAAAAGAAAAGGAAAGAAGGAAGAAAGAAAGAAAAGAAAGTGAGAAAGAGGAAGCCAAAGGCAGTGTGCTGTGACACGGCCAAAGCATGAGGCAAAGCACAGGGAGAAGCAAGCAAGCCGACAGGCGTCTTACCTCTGGCCGCAGCGGCTGGCCGTTTTTTAACCAGCTGTAGGAAGGGCTTGGTTTCCCTCTTGCCTTACATTCCCAAACTAAACTGTCATAGAGAGACAGAAAGGCATTTTGGATTTTTTTGTCCCATTCAGGGGGGGCTGCAAAGAATATGCAAATCATTTTAAGCAGGAGAAGCAAGATTTCACTGGCGGTATGCTGCCAATAATTAATGAGCTGAGCAAGGCTGATGAGGATTTGTCCCACACACTCTTACTGTAGTGCAAGGGAGTTCTATGCTGCAATTCCCAGGCACTGAACTTCAGGACTAACTTAGGAAAATGCTAGAGATCAAGTACTTGGAGCTGTTCAGTCTGGAGAGGAGGAGGCTCTCAGGTGACCTTACTGTGACCTTGCAGTGTCTGAAGAGGGCTACAAGAAAGCTGGGGAGGGAATTTTGAAGCTGTCAGGCAGTGATAGGACTGGGGGGAATGAATCAAAACTAGATGTGGGTAGATTCAGACTGGATGCTAGGAAGAAGTTGTTCAGCATGAGGGTGGTGAGAGGCTGGAATGGGTTGCCCAGGGAGGTGGTGGAAGCCTCACCCCTGGAGGTGTTTAAGGCCAGGCTGGATGAGGCTCTGGCCAGCCTGATCTAGCGTAGGGTGTCCCTGGGCATGGCAGAGGGGTTGGAACTGAATGATCCTTGAGATCCCTTGCAACCCTGACTGATTCTGTGATTCCTATTTCCATGAGATGGTGGCTGAATTGCTTAACTCAGGCTACAGCCCCATTCCTGGAGGTGTTTAAGGCCAGGCTGGCTGAGGCTGTGGGCAGCCTGATCTAGTGTGAGGTGTCCTGTTCATGGCAAGGGGGTTGGAACTAGATGATCCTTGTGGTCCCTTCCATGATTCCATGATTCAAGGATTCTGATTTTATGGTTATTGATTCCATACCAAACGGACACCAAATTCAGTTTAGATATTGCACCTCTTTATTGCCAATGTTGGCAGAAGCAGTGGCTGTGAATGCCTGAAATTCTGGACATGCTGTCTGAAAAGAGCTGAATGGTGCCCACCATGGCCAGAGCCTCCTCTCAACTGGCCTCATCCAACCTGGGCTTCAGCATCCACCAGGGAAGAGCCACCCAAAGCCTCCCTGGGCAACCTATTCCAGAATCTCACCACCCTCATATTGAAGAGCTTCTTCTAAGGACACAGTCTCAGGTTGTGTGGGGGAGTTATAGGCTGGATGTTGTTAGGAAGTTGTTGTCAGAGAGAGTGATTTGCACTGGAATGGGCTGCCCAGGGAGGTGGTGGAGTGGCTGAGCCTGGAGGTGTTGAAGCCAAGCCTGGCTGGGGCACTTAGTGCCATGGTCTGGTTGGTTGGGCAGGGCTGGGTGCTAGGTTGGAATTAGTGAGCTTGGAGGTCTCTTCTAACCTGCTTGATGCTATGATTCTATGATTCAGCTAAACCTGCTCTCCCTCAGCTTAAAACCATTCCTGCCTGTCCTATTTCTGGACACCCTTATGAAAAGTCTCTCTCCAGCCTTCCTGTAGGAGCCCTTCAGATGTTGGAAGGCAGCTCTAAGGGAGCAGCAGACAGTGTCCAGGAAAGAAACCTTACTTCCCAGAGACAAGCTGCCTGCAGAGTGAAAACAGCACAGAAATTAAGCAAGAGGAAGTCAATTAAGTAGCTAATATACCAGCCCACTCCTAAATATGATTAAAAAACCCCAACCTTGTGCAGAAGCTTCGTGAGTGCTGTTGATACATTTCACTGTGAGCAGCTATTAATTAATTTACAAAGCACATTTAATAAGTGCATTGTTTTAGATTGTATTAACTGATCATTATTTTGTAATTGCCTGTGCTGTTATCAATCATGTCCAGGTAATCTACTGAGCTTAATTTTAATGGAACTGCTTGATTGATGTTCTGGAAAAAAAATTAGGCAGCAAGGAGAACAAAAATAACTCCCTAAAAGCAAAGAAATAATTAAATATTCAAAAGAGCAGCAGCCCATTCCTGGCATATGTCTTGATATTAGGCATGGCTGCAGGAGACTGGGAGCTTATCAGCAAAGCCTGCATCTCTTCATTAGAAGAGATTGGCTTAGAATAACAACAACACACTTGCCAAGGTCCTCTCAGAAAGTACCTGGTGGAAAAAGAATCATTGAATCAAGCAGGTTGGAAGAGACCTCCAAGATCATCCAGTCCAACCTAGCACCCAGCCCTGGCCAATCAACCAGACCATGGCACTAAGTGCCTCAGCCAGTCTTTGCTTTAACACCTCCAGGGATGGTGACTCCACCACCTCCCTGGGCAGCCCATTCCAATGCCAATCACACTCTCTGGGAAGAACTTCCTCCTAACATCCAGCCCATACAAGACTTGCAGTTGTTGGTTGACTACCAGCTAAACATGAGCCAGCTGGTTATAAAAGCCAACAGCATCCTGGCTGGCAACGTCAGCGGGACCAGGGAAGTGATTGTCCTCCTGTGCTCAGCACTGGTGAGGCCACCTCTCAAACAGTGCATTCAGTTTTGGGTCCCCCACTACAAAAAAAGAGGACATTTTTTTGCTGGAGCATTGTCTAAAGAAGAGCAAGGAATCTGGTGAAGGGTCTAGGGCACAAGTCTTGGAGTGGCTGAGGGACCTGAGGTTAATTAGCTTGGAGGAAAGGAGCCTCAGGGGAGACCTGGCTCTCTATAGCAACCTGGAAGAAGACTGGAGCCAGGTGGGGGTTAGCAAGGGGCAGGACAAGAGCAAATAGCCTGAAGCTGAACCAAAGAAGGTTTAGCTTAGACACTAGGGAAAAAAAATCTCATGGAAAGGATTGTCAAACCATGCAAGAGGCTGCCCAGGGCAGTGGTGGAGTCCCCAGCCCTGAAGCTGCTTAAAAGCCATGTAGATGTGATGCTGAGGGACATGGTTTAGTGGTGGCCTGGCAGTGCTGGGTTAACAGTCGGATCTGATCCGCATAAGGGTCTCTTCCAACCAAAATGATTCTCTGATTCTTTAACTGTGGGCAGGCTCTGTCTAGCTTTCCATAAGCTATTTCTCACTGTTAGATTTGTTGGGGGGGTTGCTTTTTGCTTTTCATTTTTTCCTTTCTTCTCATTTGAAAGATTTATGAGGTAAAGGAAAGATCTCCCTTCTTGGTAGCATCCAAGCATGTTGCTTTCCCTGGTTGTTAACAATGAGGCTAAAAAGCATCCAATTCACCTTGGCTGACCATCATGTGTGACGTGGATCACATTCACACATGTGAGAAGGGAGAAGCCAAAGGAGAACAGCCTCACTGAAACTGGATGAGGCATTTAGTGCCATGGGCTAGATGACTGGATAGGGCTGGGTGCTAGCTTGGACTGGATGAGCTTGGAGGTCTCTTCCAACCTGCTTGATTCTATGATTCTGTGATTCTGTGACTGGGTGCTAGGTTGGACTGGATGATCTTAGAGGTTTCTTCCAACCTGCTTGATTCTATGAGTCACTGTCCCTGGAGGTGCTCAAGAAAAGACAGGATGAGGCACTTGGTGCCATGGTCTAGATGACTGGATAGGGCTGGGTGATAGGTTGGACTGGATGAGCTTGGAGGTCTCTTCCAACCTGGTTGATTCTATGATTCTATGAAACATTCTTCTTTGTTTTCAGACAAAGAGGAAGGAGAGGGAGGCAGTGGAATGAGTTTCCCCTGCTTTGCCCTCATCTGTTTATGGAGCAATAGAATTCAGCTGGAATAGGAGGTGAAATAATCTTCCACTCACATGAACCAAAATCTCATGAATCCTTCCCTGATCTGCATCTAGGGCAGCACAGCTTTGCTCTGCTGTGAGCTCCTGAGAGTACATTTTTTTTGCCTGCCCTTAATGTTTCATGTAAATGTACCAGGGATTTCTTCCTGCCTCATATTAACCTTTACAACTTCATCAGGGCACAGCCCACGTTTTCAATCTGAGTTTTAATGCAAAATGTCTTTATTTGCTGAGGATGTAATTCAGTGAAGGTCACTGCCAACCTCCAATCATTTTTTAACCAGCTTAACCTGAAACCATATTTCATATCTCCAGTAAGGGGCTAATAGACTTCATCTACAAACACCAGCATGCCCTGTAAAGAGGAATAAAGGAAGAAATTAACTGATTTCCTTACCATAGACAAATAATTGACCTCTTGCAACGTTTCTTCCTCGAATGTTTCCTGCAATGCACTCATAAGAGCCTTCATCTTCCTGCTGAACATCAGGGATTTCAAGAACTCCTTTGGTTTTGTGGGCTTCAATTTTCTTTGGCAAGGAGTTTCCATCAGACCTCTTCCAGCTAATGCTAGGGACAGGACTAAATAATCATGTTTCATTAGAGAAAAAGAGAGAGCATTTGTTAGAGTAGAAGAGAGAAAAGCCTTTGGAATCCTTTCATAGAGCTCTTAAAAAGAGAAATATCTGATTCTGAGCATAACATACAGAGGTTAATATCTGTTCCTAAGCACAACACACAGAGCTTCACGACTGAGGTTCTGTAACCTCTCCAACTTATTCAGAGGCACAAGTTCAAAAGAGGGATGAGGTCCTCAGCCAATTCTCTGATTGCTTCTGAGGCCAATTTGGATTTTCCCTCACTGGAACTCTTACTTCGGGCTCAAATCTTCTTCTAATCACTATGACATTGAAGGGATCGCTTTGGAAATCCAAACAGGCAACGCAGAAGCACTGAGTTGTTGACTGCTTTTTCAGAGCAAACAAATTCCTGGTAGCATTAGAGGTATTTTCACATCTCAAAATAGAAAAAAAACATTGGACAAGAATTCAAAGCAGCTAAGAATAACCATGAAATCTAGGTATAAAAAGAGGGAGAGCCAGCGTAGAGGAGGGCAGGGAGACAGCTGAACAAAGAAGACATTGAGGCTGAAAAGAGATAGAGACTAAAGAGAATATTTCTTGTTTCATGTCCTTGCAGCTTTCCTATCATCTTCATTTAGGTTTGGATCGATGTATTCTAAGCAACAACACCAAAAAAGCAATAGGCAAGTGTGAAGGCAGCTAAAAATACCTCCTGGATTCCTGGCAACATCACAAACCACACCAGCCTCACTCTCCTGATCTATTATGTCACCAAAACACTTTGAAACATTAATAGTCTTGGATTTCACAGTTGCTCTCTGTTGCTGCAAACACAAGTAAGCTGCTTTTTTCTAAGCAGAGGAGATGTTTTGAGCAGCTTGGGGTGGGTTTTTCTTGCAGAGGCTTTGGCTAAACACTGACTCCTTTCCCGACACAAGTGAAGACCGGCAGCAAATCCTCGCTACTCAACTTGAAAACACAACTTGCACGGAAATGAGAAGTGCACATTGCCCTTGCCTGCTGGTCCCCAAGGCCTCTAGCCTGCAGCACTGACTTACAAATATTTATTCCTCTTTAGCAGGGGTTCTAACTGCTCACACCTTCAATTATTTAGGTCTCTGGCTCAAATCCTTGTTTACTGACCACATAAATCAAGTCGCAAATACGGAGTGGCTGAATTGCTTAACACAGGTAAATTCAGGCCAGATTTCTGCATTCTGGGGCTATAGTCACAGAGTCACAGAGCATAACTGGTTGGAAGAGACCTGCAAGATCATCCAGTCCAACCTTCAACCCACCACTGAAGAGGCAACATCACAAATGCCTGCAGGGACAGGATGAGGGCAATGGCTCCAAATAGTCCCATTCCTGGAGCTGTTTAAGGCCAGGCTGGGTGAGACTCTGGACAGCCTGATCTACTGTGAGGTGTCCCTGCCCTTGTCTTTGGCCAAAAATGAGGTAAATTTGCCTCACAGAATCAGTTAGGGTTGGAATGGACCACAAGGATCATCCAGTTCCAAGCCCCCTGCTGTGGGCAGGGACACCCTACTCTAGATCAGGGGTAATGACATCTGTGGGGATGTTTCAAGACAAATTTGCCTCATTTTGGGCCAAACACAAGGGCATTTGACACACACTTCTCTGATGGAGCAGGATGACATCAAAAGCTTAGAGACTGCTTCATCAGATTCACTGCATTGAAACTCCTAATTGCAGTAAATAGTTAACAGCACTTTGTTCCCCTGCCAGGGGAGCTTGGCACTCAGTGACCTACTTTTATCAGCAGAGGGAATACATTTATCAGGACAGCAGCTCCACATCAGCCTGACTATAGGTTAAATGAGCAGGCTGCAGGAGGTTGAGAGCTCAGCCATGTGCAAGCATCATAGAATTACAGAATCAAGGAATCATGGCACTGGAATGGGCTGCCCAGGGAGGTGGTGGAGTCACTGTCCCTGGAGATGTTCAAGCAAAGCCTGGATGAGGCACTTAGTGCCATGATCTGGTTGATTGGCTAGGGCTGGGTGCCAAGTTGGACTCGATGATCTTGGAGCTCTCTTCCAACCTGGTTGGTTCTATGATTCTGTGATCACCATTATCACAGCCTTTCCAGCATCTTCACTCACAGTATTTTGCAGAAGGCAGGGTGTGTGTGTGTGTGTTATTTTCACCCTCTTAGAATCATACAATGGGTTAGGTTGGAAGGGAGCTCAAAGCTCAGCAGGGACACCTCCCACTAGAATAGATAGAATCACAGAATCAACCAGCTTGGAAGAGACCTCCAAGGTCATCCAGTCCAATCTATCACCCAGCCCTATCCAATCAACAAGCCAACCTCATGAGGTTCAACAAGACCAAGTGCAAGATATGCATCTTGGTAGAGGCAATGCAATGCACAAATCCAGGCTGGGCAGTGAGTGGCTGGAGAGCAGCCTTGAGCAGAGGGACTTGGGGGTGCTGCTGGACGAGAAGCTCAACATGAGCCAGCAGTGTGCACTTGCAGCCCAGAAAGCCAAGCAGAGCCTGGGCTGCAGCAGCAGAAGTGTGGCCAGCAGGGCTAGGGAGGTGATTCTCCCCCTCTACTCCACTCTGCTGAGACCCCACCTGGAGTACTGCATCCAGCTCTGGAGCCCCTGGGACAAGAGGGATGTGGAGATGCTGGAGTGTGTCCAGAGAGGGCCATGAGGATGCTCAGAGGACTGCAGCAGCTCTGCTGTGAGCACAGACTGAAAGAGTAGGGGCTGTGCCGGCTGGAGCAGAGGAGGCTCCCAGGTGACCTTCTTGTGACCTTCCAGGATCTGAAGTGGGCTACAAAAAAGCTGGGGAGGGACTTTTTAGGCTGTCAGGGAGTGCCAGGACTGGGGGGAATGGAGGTGGAGAGGTTCAGAGTGGAGGTGAGGAGGAAGTTGTTGAGCATGAGAGTGGTGAGAGTCTGGACTGGGTTGCCCAGGGAGGTGGTTGAGGCCCCATGGCTGGAGGTGTTTGAGGCCAGGCTGGCTGAGGCTGTGTGCAGCCTGCTCTAGGGTAGGGTGTCCCTGCCCATGGTGGGGGCAGTTGGAACTAGATGATCCTTGTGGTCCCTTCCAACCCTGACTGATTCTATGATTCTATGAGAAGACTAAAATAGGTAACTGCTGGGGGGGAGGTGTCTAAAAAGTTTGGGGATATATAAAGTAACAATGAGTCCACCTTTCAAATGTATTGCTCTTTGTAGACAAAGCCTCTCTGCCACCTGAGTAAATAAGAGAACAGTGCATAAATATGAGAGTGTCTTTGCCCATAAATCCAGAGTTTATTTGAAAACTTCAGAGCATCAAGGAGTATTAACTTAATTTATTTCCAGCCATAGAGGCACAGCTGAATCACAAACCCATAAGTTACTAACTGAGAAAGAAAAGGCACAGGGGAAATGTTTTTTTGGCTGGTGACAAGCCTTGTCACACCCAACATGAAATTAATTTGTCTGCAGCATTACAGCCCACACCAAGATGAAGCTTCCCCTTTTCTGTAGCAGAGATTCAGCAGCCAGATGATGCATTGCATCTGTCCCTCATCTGTTGTCCTATGCATCTGAGGGCACTTCACAAGAGAAGTAGATCTGCAGCTTTGGTGGTGAAGCTGGATAAATAAATCAGACAGAACTGAAGTTTGAAAGCTACAATCATGTCTGCATCAACTGCTGAGACAAGGAAGATGTAGGGTTCAATAGGGCATCATAATTAAACCACTCAGGCTTCTAATCATGCTTGGGAAACAGCAAAGTCCTCTGGGGTTCTGCTTTATTCTCTGCTAGTCACGAGCAACTCAGCTTAACTACTGCAAGAGAGGATCTTTCAGAGCATCTTGCTCACCCCTTCAAGAACTCATAGAATTGTAGAATCAGTCAGGGTTGGAAGGAACCACAAGGATCAGCCAGTTCCAACCCCCTGCCATGCCAGGGACATCCTACCCTACATCAGGCTGGCCACAGCCTCATCCAGCCTGGCCTTAAACACCTCCAGGCACGGGGCCTCAACCACCTCCCTGGGCAACCCATTCCGGGCTCTCATCATGTTTCATCTCTTCATGCTGGAGAACTTCTTCCTAATATCCAGTCTGAATCTCCCCATTTCCAGCTTTGTTCCATTCCCCCCAGTCCTGTCACTACCTGACAGCCTAAGAAGTCCTTCCCCAGCTTCCTTATAGCCCTCTTAAGACACTGAAAGGCCACAAGAAGGTCACCTCGGAGCCTTCTCCTCTCCAGACTGAACAGCCCCAACTGCCTCAGTCTCTTCTCATAGCAGAGCAGCTCCAGCCCTCTGCTCATCCTCATGACCCTTCTCTGAACACCTTCCAGCACATCCATAGCCCTCTCTTAAGGCATTACCTTTGCAGCATTGAGCACTGAGAACAGCAAATCTCATTTGTGGTGGCAGAAACCGTTCATATATGTGCATGATCTTAGAATCACATCACTGATCCCTTTCTGGCCTCCTATATAAACCCCTTGTAAATAAACTAGAATAGGCAACTAATGAAGAAGTGAAGCCTAATATATTTTTTCCCTGCAAGTTTAGTCAAGATGATTATTTGGAAGCCCCTTTGTAGCCATGTGATTATCTCCTTATACTAGCAGCCTCCAGGAAAAAAAACCCTTCCCTGAATGCATTTACAGGACTATTTCAGGGCTTCCTATGAAAAATGATTGCTCTGGGTTGAAAGAAATCCTGCTTTATATTATTCACATATGCTCTTTACAACCTCAGCTGGCAGGGGCCCATCTGCAGGGATGCCAAACAGATTATTTCCCTATCTTTGAGGAGAGAATGAAGAAAGATGTAAAACACAGGCAAGGCTTAATAAATGTGTGCAGCAGACAGGGAGAATACTTTGCTTATTTTCATTCCAGAATCTGTTCTTACTTGTGCAACAGGAATGAGAAAAAAAAATAGGAAAAAAGAAAAAGAAAGAAAGAAAAAAAGAAAAACAAAGGAAGAAAGGAAGAAAGGAAGAAAGGAAGAAAGGAAGAAAGGAAGGAAGAAAGGAAGGAAGGAAGGAAGAAAGGAAGGAAGGAAGGAAGGAAGGAAGGAAGGAAGGAAGGAAGGAAGGAAGGAAGGAAGGAAGAAAGAAAGGAAGAAAGGGAAAAAAGAAAAAGAAAGAAGAAAAAAAAGGAAAATAGGGAAAAAGAAAAAAAAGAAAAGAAGGAAAAAAAAGAGAAAAAAAGAAAAAATTAAAAAGGGGAAAAAAGGAGAAAAGAAAAAAAAAAGAAAAAAGGACAAAAGAAAAAGTAAGAATAAAAAGAAAAAAAAAAGGAAAAAATAAAAAAGGAAAAAAGAAAAAAAGAGGAAAAAAAGGAAAAAAGGGAAAAAAGGAAAAAAGAAAATAAAAAAGAAAAAATGAATAAAAAAGAAAAAAGAAAATTATAAAGAAAAAAAAAGGAATAAAAAAAGGAAAAAAGAAAATAAAAAAGGAAAAAGGGAATTAAAAAAAAAGGGGGAAACAGGAAAAAAAGGGAAAAAAAAGAGAGGAAAAAAAGTGATTTTGGAGGCAACGTGGAGAAAGCAGCACAGTAACTCAGCTGAAGCTAACTCTTTCCACAGTGCCCAATCCTCTCCAAGACTCAGTGAAGGATAATTTAGATGTATGGCATGATTAATGCAGCCTGATCCAAAACATGACTTTTAATACTGCCACAGCATTAAACACTGTCAGCATAATGAATATTAGTGCAGAACACAGAGCCTCATCTCCTCTGTTCCACTGCCACAGGCGTTTGCAGGAGTCATGGAATCATAGAATCATGGAATCAGTCAGGGTTGGAAGGGAGCACAAGGATCAGCCAGTTCCAACCACCCCCATCATGGGCAGGGACACCCTACCCTAGAGCAGGCTGGCCACATCCTCAGCCAGCCTGGCCTCAAACACCTCCAACCATGGGGCCTCCACCACCTCCCTGGGCAACCCATTCCAGCCTCTCACCATTCTCGTGCTCAACAACTTCCTCCTTATGTCCAGGCTGACTCTCCCCACCTCCAGCTTACTTTTCAATCACTTTTTAGAGCCCATTAAAGGAGATATTTCTCCTGCCTTTAGCATCACAGTTCCACTATTTGAAAGACAAATGGAAGAGGATAGAGTGCAGCTCCCTGAACTCACCCATGGGGTGAAGTCATGAATCATAGAATCAGTCAGGGTTGGAAGGGACCACAAGGATCAGCCATTTCCAACCATCCTGCCACGGATGATCTTGGAGGTCTCTTCCAACTTGGCTGATTCTATGATCCAGTCTGCTTTTAAACACCTTCAGGGATGGTGACTCCACCACCTCCCTGGGCAGCCCATTCCAGCACTAATAACTCTTTCTTAATATCAACTCTAAGCTTACCTTCCTCAAGCTTCAATCCATTCTCTCTCATCCTGTCCTTACAAGCCCTCATATAATATCCCCTCTCTGTTTTCCTGTAGCCCACTTCAGCTACTGGAAAGCCTCTGCAAGGCCTCCTCAAAGCCTTCTTTTCTCCAGACTGAACAGCCCCAACTCTCAACTCAAAAGACACCTACCTCTGGCTGCCCCACAGCCTGGCTGAAGGAGGACTTCTTAGCTTGCTCCCAGTTCCCTCAGCTCAAAAAGCATCTTAAAGCTCAGGCACAAGCCTGGCCTCTCGTACTCCCATCCTAAAGGTTGCAGTGCTTTTAGAGCAAAGTCCAAGAGGTGTGATTTGCTGTTCTGTGCAGAAAAGAGAGGCTATTTCTCTAAAGACCATGAAAAGTACTTTCATTTGAGACTTGTGGAGACCGAAACCCCAGCAGGCTGCCTATAATCTGCCTCAGATGTGAAAGATTTCTGTTATTCATAGCGCAGAGGTAGTAGCAGCTGCCAGCATTGTCTGAACCACTGGACTAACAGTATGAATATAGAAAATTATGGATAATGGGAAAGCAGTTTTGAAATCCAAGAGAGATAATAACCGTTAGTGCTTGTGGCAGAGCAGAGGTATAGCTCAACAAATGTTGAGCAGAATTGATTTTAACGCAAACAGACAATAGCAGGGGCTAGAGTTTTAGTGGAATTTAAGCATCTAAAGGTGCAGATGGCCACATTGCTGCATTTGTGTGTGCCTAACTACAATTGGAAGCAGCTGGAGGCAGGAAACTTCGAGCTTCGAACAATGCCACTAATCACCTACATACCTTTAGAAATCTGGCCTTGTCTAATGAGTTAAGAGCATTTCACCTGCAATCTCTTTCTCTTGCTTTGTTCACACACAAATGCCAGCTCTGAAATAAAGCTTTTCCACCAATTGGTATGGTAGTGAAAAGGTGGCCTCTGCTTGGAGAGAAAAAAACCCAGAATGAAGACAGTACAGTTCTGCATGAGAGCTGTGTGCATCCCAAAACATCCAGGTTAAAAGCCTGGGCTGGCAAGCACACTGCTCACAAACACACTGTTTACACACTGCTAACACTGCTCACAAACACACTGCTCACACTCTGCTCACACACTGCTGACACTGCTCACAAACACACTGCTCACACTCTGCTCACACACTGCTGACACTGCTCACAAACACACTGCTCACACACTGCTGACACTGCTCACAAACATTCTGCTCACACACTGCTGAGACTGCTGACAAACACTCTGCTCACACACTGCTGACACTGCTCACAAACACACTGCTCACAAACACTCTGCTCACACACTGCTGACACTGCTCACAAACACACTGCTCACAAACACTCTGCTCACTCTGCTCACACACTGCTGACACTGCTCACAAACACACTGCTCACAAACACACTGCTCACACACTGCTGACACTGCTCACAAACACACTGCTCACACACTGCTGACACTGCTCACAAACACACTGCTGACAAACACTCTGCTCACACACTGCTAACACTGCTCACAAACACTGCTCACACACTGCTGATACTGCTCACAAACACACTGCTCACAAACACTCTGCTCACACACTGCTGACACTGCTCACAAACACTGCTCATGCACTGCTGACACTGCTCACAAACACACTGCTCACAAACACACTGCTAACAAACACTCTGCTCACACACTGCTGAGACTGCTCACAAACACTCTGCTCACACACTGCTGAGACTGCTCACAAACACTCTGCTCACACACTGCTGAGACTGCTCACAAACACTCTGCTCACACACTGCTGAGACTGCTCACAAACACTCTGCTCACACACTGCTGACACTGCTCACAAACACACTCTGCTCACAAACACACTGCTGACAAACACTGCTCACAAACACACACTGCTGACAAACACTCTGCTCACACACTGCTGACACTGCTCACAAACACACTGCTGACAAACACTCTGCTCACACACTGCTAACACTGCTCACAAACACTGCTCACACACTGCTGATACTGCTCACAAACACTCTGCTCACAAACACTCTGCTCACACACTGCTGACACTGCTCACAAACACTGCTCACGCACTGCTGACACTGCTCACAAACACACTGCTCACAAACACACTGCTCACAAACACTCTGCTCACACACTGCTGACACTGCTCACAAACACTGCTCACACATACACTGCTCAGAAACACACTCTGCTACAAACACTCTGCTCACACTGCTGACACTGTCCACAAACACACTCTGCTCACAAACACACTGCTGACAAACAGTGCTCACAAACAGTCTGCTCACAAACACACTGCTGACACTCTACTCACAAACACTGCTCACACATACTCTGTTCACAAACACACTCTGCTACAAACACTCTGCTCACACTCTGCTGACAAACACACTCTGCTCACAAGCAGCATATGCACACTAGCAGTATGGTACAAAAACAGGAGTGAAGAATGGATTTCTGCCTGTGGATCACTGCTTGTTTATTTATGCAGCATGACTCCACCTAAGTATGGCAGCACTGCTTTGAGCCACAGTCTCACACCCACATATAAAGAAGAATGTGCATGGTGCTTTGGGACAGGGTTTAGTGGGCACAGTGGTGTTGGGTTGGATGGTCTTAGAGGTCTTTTCCAACCTTAATTATTCTGTGATCATAGAATCATTAAGGTTCAAAAAGATCTCTAAGATCATCATGCTCAACCTTCTATCCAACACCTCCATGACCACTGGACCATGTCCTGAAGTACCACATCCAGTTTGGTTTTTTTAACAGCCCCAGAGATGCTGACTCTACCATCTCTCTGGACAACCTGGTCCAAAGCCTGACCACTCTTTCAGCAAAGGCTTTCTTCCTAATATCCAATCTAAACCTGCCCTGGTGCAACTTGAGGCCATTTCACAGAATCACAGAATTAACCAGGTTGGAAAAGACCTCTAAGATCATCGAGCCCAACCCAGCACCTAACCCTTCTCATTAACTAACCCATGGCACTAAGTGCCTCCTCCAGCCTCCTCTTAAACACCTCCATTTCCTCTTGTCCTGCTGTTAATTACTTGGGAAAAGAGGCCAATACTAACCTCATTACTACCTCTTTTTAGGTAGCTGTAGGGAGATAATGGTGAAAATAAAACATATGTGAAAGCTGCAGTAACTCTCTCAGCCATGCCAGTTTCTAAGCACAGAATAGAAATTGCTACACTCACAAGGATTTTACTATCAATAAGTCCTTTCAGTCCACCTTTTTTTCCCCTCCTCAAGTTGCTGTTAAAATGGCCAAACCCATGTGCCAGGTTAACATGACCCATCTTCACCCCTTCAGTAAGGCAGCCTGGTTTTGCATCTAACCTTTGCTTTCTGAAATGCTTTTCTGCAGCCAATGTATTATTGTTAAATGCTTCCCATGCAACAGATGGAAACATGAAATGACAACTTGAAATGTAAAGCCTGCACTGACTCACACACAATTAAGGAGGTATTTAAAGAGAAGCAGCTCAGCAGTGTTTGGAAAAGAGGAGAAAAAGCAGTCTGCTACTTGTTTGGGGGCCAAAAAGAATTGCACACACCTTTGATTATGACTCTATAGAAATATTCTTCACCTTTAAATAGAAATTAGCCCTCAGATTGGTTTAAATAAAAATTTAATCTAAAATGGAAAGCCATTTCCCATCTTATTAACTTTTTATTTGCCTTTCCCTCCCCCCCCCACCTCTTCTCTTAGCCCAGGTTCCAGAGGAACATTTGATTAATTTGTGTTGTCTGTGAGTCAGGCTTTTAACCTCTGGGAAAGCTCTAAACACTTTAAAAGCTTACAGCCTTTAAAACAGATTGTCAAAAGAAACTTAAACTAAATAGAGGTCAACAATCTGAGGTTATTTTAGCTTTTGCAGGGGAAAAAAAGCTCACTGGAAAGACTTTTTTTTTGCTGTTGGCTGGCTCCACTTAATCAGTTACCCATCTGCTCTTTGAATGCAGAGCAGCCCTTGCTGTTTGGATGCATTGGGACTTCTGCAAGTGCATACAGTGCTGTAAGCAGCCCAGGAAAAACAGAGGCTGCTACAAGGCTAAGGGAGCAGAGTTCTAGGAGAAAGGGCTGTGGCTGGGGCTTCCTTAGGCTCCCAAGTGTTGCTCTGGAGAACCATGTGAATCTTAGAATGCAGAGCAGCCCTTGCTGTTTGGATGCACTGGGACTTCTGCAAGTGCATACAGTGCTGTAAGCAGCCCAGGAAAAACAGAGGCTGCTACAAGGCTAAGGGAGCAGAGTTCTAGGAGAAGGGGCTGTGGTTGGGGCTTCCTAAGGCTCCCAAGTGTTGCTCTGGAGAACCATGTGAATCTTAGAATGCAGAGCAGCCCTTGCTGTTTGGATGCACTGAGACTTCTGCAAGTGCCATGGTCTAGTTGACTGGCTAGGGCTGGGTGCTAGGTTGGACTGGCTGAGCTTGGAGCTCTCTTCCAACCTGCTTGATACTATGAACACATCGCAGGGAAACAATCCAACCAAGACGAGGTTCAAACAAGGTAGCTGCATAATTTCACATTCTAGGCTAAATCAATCAATCAATCAACAAACCCACTGTGCAAATTTCAAAGAACCTCTGTTTCTCAGTGCAGAGCAGAACCCACATTTGAAGAGAAGGGCAAAAATCTTACTTTCCAAGGGCAAAGCACTCCAGCTTAACAGACGAACCCTTCGCTGCGTAAGTTGCTTCTGGGAAGCGTACTTCAATCTTTGGCTCGTACTCCCCCATCACACCTGTTGAACATCAAAACAGCTAGCACTCCAGTTGAGCCTCAGACCTGCCTACTACAACAGAATTCCAGCCTAAAAGAAAGGCTGGCAGGAATAATTGTGGGGCATTAAGAATTGTCAAGCCTTGCATTGCATCTGTGGCGAGCAAAACGTGGCACCTGTGGAGCAGATTTAGCCTGCTGGGGGGATTTCAACCTCGTGTGAGGTCTCTGAGCTCTTCTAGAGCTGAAGAGCTTTTACACATACAAGTATGTTACACTGTGCTTTAAGGCTATAGAGGTGACTCAGGGTTCTCAGCTTGTTACACTGTGCTTTAAGGCTATAGAGGTGACTCAGGGTTCTCAGCTTGTTACACTGTGCTTTAAGGCTATAGAGGTGACTCAAGGTTCTCAGCTTGTTACACTGTGCTTTAAGGCTATAGAGGTGACTCAGGGCTCTCAGCTTGTTACACTGTGCTTTAAGGCTATAGAGGTGACTCAGGGTTCTCAGCTTGTTACACTGTGCTTTAAGGCTTTAGAGGTGACTCAGGGTTCTCAGCTTGTTACACTGTGCTTTAAGGCTATAGAGGTGACTCAAGGATCTCAGCTTGTTACACTGTGCTTTAAGGCTATAGAGGTGACTCAGGTTTCTCAGCTTGTTACACTGTGCTTTGAGGCTATAGAGGTGACTCAAGGATCTCAGCTTGTTACACTGTGCTATAAGGCTATAGAGGTGACTCAGGGTTCTCAGCTTGTTACACTGTGCTATAAGGCTATAGAGGTGACTCAGGGTTCTCAGCTTGTTACACTGTGCTTTAAGGCTATAGAGGTGACTCAAGGATCTCAGCTTGTTACACTGTGCTATAAGGCTATAGAGGTGACTCAGGGTTCTCAGCTTGTTACACTGTGCTTTAAGGCTATAGAGGTGACTCAGGGTTCTCAGCTTGTTACACTGTGCTTTAAGGCTATAGAGGTGACTCAGGGCTCTCAGCTTGTTACACTGTGCTATAAGGCTATAGAGGTGACTCAGGGTTCTCAGCTTGTTACACTGTGCTTTAAGGCTATAGAGGTGACTCAGGGTTCTCAGCTTGTTACACTGTGCTTTAAGGCTATAGAGGTGACTCAGAGTTCTCAGCTTGTTACACTGTGCTTTAAGGCTATAGAGGTGACTCAGGGTTCTCAGCTTGTTACACTGTGCTTTGAGGCTATAGAGGTGACTCAAGGTTCTCAGCTTGTTACACTGTGCTTTAAGGCTATAGAGGTGACTCAGGGTTCTCAGCTTGTTACACTGTGCTTTAAGGCTATAGAGGTGACTCAGGGTTCTCAGCTTGTTACACTGTGCTTTAAGGCTATAGAGGTGACTCAGAGTTCTCAGCTTGTTACACTGTGCTTTAAGGCTATAGAGGTGACTCAGGGTTCTCAGCTTGTTACACTGTGCTTTAAGACTATAGAGGCAACTTATGGTTCTCAGCTCTTGTTAAGCAATGGTTTTAGCATCGTTCAGTGGTGACTTCTTGGAGTACTGAATAGATTGTGTCTGCTGTGGAGATGTGGTGCCAAGGTTTAGTGATGACCTGACAGTGCTAGGTTGATAGTTGGGCTTGATCTTAAAGGTTTCTTCCAATCAAAATGACCTCATGATCCTAGATGGAAGGGAGAAGTGTGGAATTCTGTGTCCAGATGGAAACATCTTTAAAACCTCTGAGTGTGAGCTCCAGGCTCGAGAAAACCTGATTTAATTAGATGTCATGGTTGCTTTGGAAAATCTGGCTGAGCATCTGATAAACCACAGATCATTTCTTATCAGTTTAGGACAGATCCTACACTGAAATTTAACTGATTCTTATTTACTGTTGCACAGGGATCTGGCTAATATTCCACACACAATTTCTGCTGTTGCCTCAGAGGCTGCTTGTTTAGGACCCGATCCTGAGAAGATAAAGAGGTTGTGAAAACAAGTCTGAGAAAAGGGCTAGAGTGATGAGATGGAAGAAAACAGAAGAGATCTGAAGTATTTACAACTCACAGTCCCAAATGCCTAACTTCTGAGCTGTGGAACAGTGAGTTTGATTTGGGTGATCTGTTACAAAGCAGCAGATTCACAGTGGAAATGTTCTTCCATAGCGGACAGTGGAGTTTTATTTATCTTAGGAGCATAACTCTGTAGTGACTTCTGTCACTGATTGCTGCCACTGCTTGGCAAACACTGGGAGTATATTGAAATTTAGGTGAGCAAACTTACAAAACAAACTCTGGGTAAAGACTTCCCAGGTATATATTTCTCACTGTGAACATTTAATTAGAAGTGTTGCCAGGAAGGTATTTGTATATGTGCTGGTGAGTTTCTCACCTCCATGACTCAAGCTTGAAACAGCTTTCTAGATGTGATGTTTGAGCTGTACCTACATTATAAATTTAGAAAGCTCTGCCAGATTTAAGCCTCAACATGGGCATCCATAAGATGAAAAATATTAACATACCATTTGACTCTCCTGCTACATTTCAGTGATACTGAGCACCTCTTGCTTTGCATATCTGTAGCTCATCGTCCCTAGCCTGACAGCTCACAGCTCAGCCCAGCCCAGCAGAGACTGTGAGGCCATGTCCCTCTGCACAGGTTTTACTGGGAGCCTTTACATCTCAGCCCAGCAGAGACTGTGAGGCCATGTCTCTCTGCACAGGTTTTACTGGGAGCCTTCCCATCTCAGCCCAGCAGAGACTGTGAGGCCATGTCTCTCTGCACAGGTTTTACTGGGAGCCTTCCCATCTCAGCCCAGCAGAGACTGTGGGGCCATGTCCCTCTGCACAGGTTTTACTGGGAGCCTTCCCATCTCAGCCCAGCAGAGACTGTGAGGCCATGTCTCTCTGCACAGGTTTTACTGGGAGCCTTCCCATCTCAGCCCAGCAGAGACTGTGAGGCCATGTCTCTCTGCACAGGTTTTACTGGGAGCCTTCCCATCTCAGCCCAGCAGAGACTGTGGGGCCATGTCCCTCTGCACAGGTTTTACTGGGAGCCTTCTCATCTCAGCCCAGCAGAGACTGTGGGGCCATGTCCCTCTGCACAGGTTTTACTGGGAGCCTTTACAGCTCAGCCCAGCCCAGCAGAGACTGTGAGGCCATGTCCCTCTGCACAGATTTTACTGGGAGCCTTTACAGCTCAGCCCAGCAGAGACTGTGAGGCCATGTCCCTCTGCACAGGTTTTACTGGGAGCCTTCCCATCTCAGCCCAGCAGAGACTGTGGGGCCATGTCCCTCTGCAGAGGTTTCACTGGGAGCCTTTAGCCTCGGCGAGGACGTTTGCAGCAGCAGGTAGTGCTGCGCTGTGCGTTTTCAGCCCAGCTCAGCCTGGCCACTCACCATCGGTGCGGAGAGTGAGGGGAGTGGGTGGTCCCCACACGCTCTGCTCTGCTTTGGGGTTGGTGACAACGCAGGTGTAGTTGCCCACATCTGATGGCTCCACTTTGGCAATGTACAGATTCCCTGTTTCTTGTGAGACAAAGCGGCGGCTGTCTTCCTGAAGGGACAAGGTGGTGTTGTTGAAGATCCAGGTGTAGGACAAGCCTAGAAGACACCAGACACACATCACACATCCTTCCTGGTGTAATCCACTTCCTGACAGTGCTTCAGTGCAATATTGCCAGCTGCAAGAACAAGTCACCTGAAGGGCAGACACATTAGCAAGGGCAAGGTAAGCATCACTTCAGTTTTCAACTTGTTCTCAGCCACTTCAGAAGGGCACAGAAGTTTCTGGCCCCTGCTACCTTTACTTTTGCTGCTGAGGTTATTTTTAAGTAGGAGTGGCAGTGCCAGAGTGCCATGAGAAAGGTGCTTTAGTCAATAATTTCTGTTCAGAGAGCCAATTGCTGGTCACAGAGTTACAGCTCCCTTTCTTCACTGTGAGTATGGCAAACAGAAGCCAGTAGCATGAATCTTGATCATCTCTTCCTTATAACCAGGGCAGCTCCTCTGCATGGAACCATTTTGGAGAGTGCATGATGATTTATTATTCTGCTGCACACTTCACCCTTCTCAACTTCCTTACTTGCATCTGTTCTGTACTTGTCTTATTCTGACTTCCCAACTGTCTTCTGCCACAGATGTTTTCACAGTGCATACCTTAACAATGAGCCTTGTGAGGTCCAATGAGGCCAAGTGCAAGATGCTGCACCTGGACCGAGGCAACTCCCACTGTCAATACAAGCAAGTGGTTGAGTAGGTAGAGAGTAGCCCTGCAGATAAGGATTCAGGGGTGCTGGTGGATGAAAAGTTGGACACAAGCCAGCCCCATGCTCTCACAGCCAGAGCCAGCCATGTCTTGTGTTGATCCCCAGCAATAGGGGCAGCAGGTGGAGAAGGGTCCCCTCTGCTCCACTCTGCTTCCACCAGCAGTGCTGATGCCATCTCTTCAGCACAGGAGAGGCACAGACCTGTTGGAGCAGGGCCAGAGGAGACTACAACAATGGTGCAGGGCTGAAATACTTCACTGTGAGGTCAGGCTGAGAGAGTTGGGGTTGTTGCACCTGCAGAAGAGAAGGCTCCAGGGAGAACTTCTTATGGCCTTTGGGTACTTGGAGGGGCTGATCAGAATGCTGAAGCCAGACTTAAGGGCAGGGCCTTTTGTGACAGCACAAGGAGATTGAAGTGCAAGAGAGATATTTAGTCTATCTAGAAGAAATTCATCCACTGTGAGGGTGGTGAGACCCTGTCCCAGGTTGCCCGTGAAGGTGGTAGATCCCCTGTCCCTGGAACCATTCCAGATCAGGTTGTTGAGGGCTCTGAGCAACCTGCTCTAGTTGCAGATGTCCCTGCTGACTGCAGGAGGAATGGGGACACAGTCTCAAGTTGTGCCAGGGCAGGTCTAAGCTGGATGTTAGGAGGAAGTTGTTGGCAGAGAGAATGATTGGCATTGGAATGGGCTGCCCAGGGAGGTGGTGGAGGCACCATCCCTGGAGGTCTTCAAGCAAAGACTGGATGAGGCACTTAGTGCCATTGTCTGGTTGACTGGCTAGGGCTGGGTGATAGGTTTGACTGGATGATCTTGGAGGTCTTTTCCAACCTCTTGATTCTATGATTCTATGATTCTACCTTTAAAGGTCCCTTCCAACTCAAAATATGCTATGAATGTTTTGCTTCCAATCTAATTGGAGACTAATTTATTTGACTGGCCTACCCTGGAAACACACATCTCCAAATCAGCTTAGCACCCAAGGCCTTTGCTTCTCTGAAGGCCTTTCTGGCCAAGCCTTGTCACCCAGCCATCAGAAGCACAGTGAGTGGGTTCAGTGTTTATGACCCAGCACGCTGCAGGCGTGGGTTCGCTCGAGGTGTCCCACCAGCCTCACGCTGTGGCTGCTCCACATCCCTGCCATCACCCACCAGCCAGAGCAGAGCTGAAATCCTGCCTTTAATAAGGCACAGTAAATCAGAACTTTCCAAATCTACCCAGTTTAGCTTCCCTTAATTAAATGTATAATTCATAAGCTAACACTGTTCTGCCAACAGCTTCCTTTTAACACATTTCCCCCATCAACAGCCCCATTTGAAAAGGATTATTTATGTTGCTTTCCCCCTCCCCACCTCGGTTACAACACGGAGAGAGTATGGCAATAAGTCTGCAAAACTCCAGGAGTTTGGTGGAGTTTTATGTTATCATCTGCTAACATTTTAGGACTCTCATTAGAAGCGATGCATCTCCAGGGAGCAATCAATGACACTTGCTGCACTTGGCTAAATCCTGCAATAAGCTCTGCTTTGCTGCAGCTTACTGCTACACTTTCCTTCCCCTCCCCCCCCCCTTCTATTTTTTTTCCCTTTCTTTTTTCTGTATTCTTTTATTTTTCTCTTTTTTTCCTCTTTTTTTTATCTCTGTTTTCTTTTTTTCCCCTTTCCCCCCTCTTTTTTCTTTTTTTCTCATCCTTTTTTTTCTCCTTTCCCCTCTTTTTTTTTCTCCTTTCCTCCCTCTTTTTTCTTCTTTTTTTCCCCATTTTCTTCTTTTTTTTCTCCTCCTTTTTTCTTCCTCTTCCTTTTCTTTTTTTCCCTCTCCTCCTTCTCTTAATTTTTCCTGGTTTTTTCTCCTTTTTTCTTTTCTCTCTTTTTTCCTCCTCTTCCTTTTCTTTTTTCTCCTCCTTTCTTTTCTTTTTTCCATTTTTTCTCATCCTTTTTTCTTTTTTTCTTCTCCTTTCCCCTCTCTTTTTTCCTTTTTTCCCCCTTTTCCCCCTCTTTTTTTCTCCTTTTTTCTTTTTTCTTCTTTTTTTCCTCTTTGTTCTCCTCTTTCTTTTCTTTTTTTTTTCTCCTCCTTTCCCCCCTCTTTTCTCTTTTATTCTCCTCTTTTTTCTTTTTTTTCTCCTCTTTTTTCTTTTTTTTTCTCCTTCCCCCTATTTTTCTTCCTTTTCCCCCTTTTTTCCCTTCTTCCCCCCCCCTTTTTTTCTCTCTTTTTTTTCTTTTTCTTTTCCTCTCTATTTTCTTGCTTTTTCTCCTTTCCCCCCCTATTCTTTCTTCTTTTTTTCCCTTTTATATTTTTTTCTCCTCTTTTTCCCCCCTCCTTTTCCCCTCTCATTTTTTCCTCCTTTTTCCCCCTCTTGTTTCTTCTTTTTAATTTTTCTTTTTTTCCCTTTTTCTACCTTTTTTCCCCCTTTTTTTTTCTTTTCCTTTTTTTTTTCCCTCCTCCTTTTTTCTCTCCTATTTATTTTTCTTTATCTAGCTAAACAACAGTCCAGTTCCAACTCCTCTACCATAGGCAGGGGCACCTCCCACTAGAACAGGTTGCTCAAGACCTCATCTGACCTGGCCTTGAACACCTCCAGGAAGGTTGTGGAGCACATTCTGTGCTTCTGTGCTCCACAACCTTCCTGGGCAACCTGTGCCAGTGTCTCACCACCCTCATTGTCAAGAACTTCTTCCTCACATCCAGTTTCAATCTCCTCTCTGCCACTTTAAACCCATTCCTCCTTCTCCTGTCATTACAAGCCCTTTTAAATAGTCCCTCCCCAGCCCTCCTGTAGCTCCTCTTCAGATACTGGAAGGCCACCACAAAGCCTCCAAAAGGAGTCTGGAGTTTGCCTTGGCAAAGTCAGGTTCTGGTGTTGGCAACTACAGGGTTGGAAAAAGCACCAATCCACTCTGCCATGGCACCTCCATAGCAGAGAAAACAAATAATAGAATCACAAAGTCCAGTTCTTGCCAGAGAGAGTGATTGGCATTGGAATGGGCTGCCCAGGGAGGTGGTGGAGTTGCCATGGTGGAGCAAATCCTGGATGAGGCACTTAGTGCCATGGTCTGGCTGATTGGACAGGGCTGGGTGCTAGGTTAGACTGGATGGTCTTAGAGGTCTCTTCCAACCTGGTTGATTCTGTGATTCTATGAAATGGGTGCCCACAAGAGACCTTTAAAGTATCTTCTGGCATGCAGTCAAAGAACCTTAGATTCCTGCTGTAGGACCTGGTGCTGCAGCTTAAACCTGTGCAGGAGAGAGTATGCAAATCCCCACAAAACCCCATTAAAACTAACTTTATGCCACACAGACATTCTGCATGAGGTCAGTCTCTGAATTAATTACATGGTAAAAGGAAGTCAGTCCTTGCCTGTCCTGATTTCAGTTCTCAGGGGGTTCCAGTTGACTTCATCTTCTGAAGTTTCTGTTCCTCACTCCCTGCCTGTATTCCACCGTTGCCTTAGGGCCTGCTGATGAATTTTCCCATTAACTGGCAGCATGTTCAGGCCCCTCCTTTGCATGTTTAAATCCTTTCCCCCCCCTCCCCTTCAGTAGAAGTGATATAAACACTCCCACTCATCTAACTGCACATTCATCATCACTGATCTGCAGACCACACTTGCCTAAAGCCTCCTTCAGCTCCACTTAAACCCTGTAGCAAGCCTCCTTTTAATTGACTTCAATGGGATTCAGATGAAATCCTAAGAGGAAGGAACCAAACTTAGGAAATCAAACTTTTCTCTTTCCACCCCCTATTCTAATGTAGAATACCCTTAGACTATATCTTTTCTTTGAAAGAAAGGAGCCTGAGCTGCTGGAGAGCAGTGGAGGGGACGTGGCAATCCTGGTGGATATGAAGATGGATGGACATGAGCCAGCAGTGTGCTGGCCAGTGCTATTCTGGGCTGTATTAGGAGGGCTGTGGTTAGTAGGTTGAGGGAGGTTCTCCTCCCCCTCTACTCTGCCCTGCTGAGGCCTCAGCTGGAGTATTGTGTCCAGTTCTGGGCCCCCCAGTTCAAGAAGCACAGGGAGCTGCTTGAGATAGGCCAGCACAGAGCTGCAAAAATGATTGAGGAAGTTGAACACCTTCTTATGAGGACAGCCTGAGGGAGCTGGGGCTGTGCTGCTGGGTGAGGAGGAGACTAAGGGGTGACCTCAGCAATGGTTATCAATAAGTAAGGTGTGAGTGCCAGGAGGCTGGAGCCAGGCTCTGCTTGTTGATGCCCACAGACAGGCCAAGGGGCAATGGGTGGAAGCTGAGGCACAGGAGGTTCCACGTGAACCTGAGGAAGAATTTTTCCCCTGTGAGGGTGCCAGAGCCCTGGCACAGGCTGCCCAGGGGGGTTGTGGAGTCTTCCTCCCTGGAGATATTCAAGAATCATCTGGATGTGTTCCTGTGTGATCTGCTCTAGGTAATCCTGCTCTGGTGTGGGGCTGGACTGGATGAGCTTTGGAGGTCTCAGCCCCTGACATGCTGTGATTGTAAGTGACATAACACCCACAGGTGCAGTGGGTTAGAAAATCTAATGTGGTCTTATAAAGAAAGCTATTATTGCTTAAGCCTTCCCTCTTTGGGTCACTGGGAATAAATCAGATGTGTGGCAAAGCTGTTGAATTAGCAAAGTAAAGCAGCAAAAGGCCCAGGGCATCACTTGTAGGGTTTTAGTTATTTGCAGCAGTAAGTTGAGAAGATGCCTTGGAGAAGACAAAACTGCCTTTACTTCAAAGGGGCTACACATCAGTGGAAGGTCATTAATGTCAACTTCATTGTGCATATGCCAGAGTATGAACTACTCATTTCAGCAGCTCTGCAATCCTGGGGTGCACTGGGCTTGGTTTGGGTATTTGGTTTTTACTTTTCACCCAAGGCAGGTGATGATTTCATAAAGTCAACCAGGTTGGAAAAGACCTCCAAGATCATCCAGGCCAACCTAGCACCCAGCCCTGGCCAACCAACCAGACCATGGCACTAAGTGCCCCAGCCAGGCTTGGCTGCAACACCTCCAGGGACAGTGACTCCACCACCTCCCTGGGCAGCCCATTCCAATGTCAATCACTCTCTCTGACAACAACTTCTTCCTAACAACATCCAGCCTAGACCTCCCCTGTCACAACTTGAGGCTATGTCCCCTTGTTCTGTTGTTTGGTGTTGACCTGCTTTCTCATCCCTGGGGCCCCTCAAATTAGGTTAACTCCATCACACCTTCCAGCCAAGCACTGCCTAGTGAGCAAGTTCTGAGCTTGGCCACGCAGGAGAACACTGCCTGTGCCTGTCAGCCCTGAGCTCTTTCTTTCAGAGCACAGCTGAGAGCAAAGAAAAGCAGCTGATAATCACTCCTGATATACTAGTCTAGGGAATATAACATTTCAGTGCTTCCCTCAGCCCAAGCAAATTCAAATCAATATTTCTCATTCTGCAGGAGAACAGCTGCAGGCTGGTCTCAGGGAAAAAAAATCTTCCCCCCCCCCCCCCCCCCCCCCCCCCCCCCCCCCCGCCAGAACTGGCAGGGAAGAATTAAAGATTCATAGGAGCCTTGAGAAATAAGAGCAGGGAGAAAAAGGGATGCTAAACCCATGACTAAGACACTCAGCTTTACAGAGGAAGACACACTTCAAACCTTCACTTTAAGATTATGCATTTTATCAAGCAGACTATTTAACATGAAAAGTAGAAACAACCAGAGGGAGAAGTCACAGACCCTTGAACATAAAAGGCAGCACTTCCAGTCTCATCCCATCTTCTCCATGTCCAGTTTCCTCTGCCCTGCTTCCCAGTGCACAACTCAGAATCACAGAAATATCCAGGCTGGCAAAGCCTCTCAGGATCTCCAAGTCCAACCTAGAACCCTACTCAGCAAGATTCACCTTAAACCCTAGCCCTAAGCACCACATCCAAACCACCCTGAAACACATCTAGGGTTGGTGACTTCACCACCTCCCTGGGCAGCTCATTCCAGTCCCTGACCACACTCTCTGTGAAAAACTTTATCCTAATGTCCAAAACTCCTGCTGGGTAGACACATTCTCCCCACCCCTCTGCTGAAGATTTAGCATATTGCCCCACTAAGCAAGTCCATACAGCTCCTGATCCTTTAGGAGTGCTTTGTTTCTTTGCTACAGCCCTGGTGTACTAAAGGCAGCATAGGGAATGTCTACAGGCTCAGCAGGAGGTTCTTCTGCCCCTGTGCTCAACACTGCTCAGCCCACACCTTGAGTGCCGTGCCCAGTGCTGGGCTCCTCAATTCAAGAGAGATGTTGAGGTACTGGAAGGTGTCCAGAGAAGGGCAGCAAGGCTGGGGAGGGGCCTGGAGCACAGCCCTGTGAGGAGAGGCTGAGGGAGCTGGGGGTGTGCAGCCTGCAGCAGAGGAGGCTCAGGGCAGAGCTCATTGCTGCCTGCAGGGAGGCCGTAACCAAGTGGGGTTGGTAACTTCTGCCAGGCAAGCAGCAACAGAACAAGGGGACACAGTCTCAAGCTGTGCCAGGGCAGGTCTAGGCTGGATGTTGTTAGGAAGTTGTTGTCAGAGAGAGTGATTGGCATTGGAATGGGCTGCCCAGGGAGGTGGTGGAGTCACTGTCCCTGGAGGTGTCGAAGCCAAGCCTGGCTGAGGCACTTAGTGCCATGGTCTGGGTGATTGGCCAGGGCTGGGTGCTAGGTTGGGCTGGATGAGCTTGGAGGTCTCTTCCAACCTGTTTGACTCTGATTCTATGACCCCAGCTGCAAACCCTAGCAGCTCCTATGCACGAGGAGATGCAACAGCACAACTGATCCTTGCTGCTCCTAACAAGATTAGCAACTTCCTTAGTGCTCTGCAGGGAGCCAGCTTGAAGCAGTCTGCCTTTATATCAGGCTTTGCTCCTGAAAAAAAAGAACTGAGCAACAGTTTACCCCACAGTCTTGAGTCAAGTATTACCATTTAGGCAGTCATTTCTTCCTGGTGGTCAGGTTGGGTTCACCTATAACTAGAGAAATGGAGCCTGCCTACAAGGCACCTTGGAGCATCATCTTTGGATGATAAAACAGCATTGCATGTTGATTGTAGAGGGGGGAAAAAACAAACCAGCTGACCTAAAGAACCTGAGCTTAAGAAAGGACAGAGCTCAGAGAAAGAGCCAGAGCTTACTTCCCCACCCCTGCACTCCTGAGGCTCACTAACAAGCAGAGGAAAGTCACAGGCTGAACTTTCTAAGGTGTATTAATGAGCCTCATAAATAACAGCAGCAGAGGCTGCTGCATAAATAGGCGAGGAGGGGCTGGGGGAGGAAATAAAGAGTTTAGGTCAGGTCAGGATCCATGGGGTAGGTTTGCTCCTGTTTTCAAAAGCTAATTGCAAGCTGTGGTTTGGTGTTCATTAATTGTAGCAAATTTTTAATGCCTTGCCTGATTGAAAATGTGAGAAATGCTTTTAAGAGGTGGGTTTTGCTCTTTCATTTCTGTGTTTGATCGTTACTAAAAGCACTGTTTGTTCTGTAGCAAGGCAGTGTAGGGTTGTTGTTTGTGGTTATTTTTGTCAGTGTGGTTCTAACACAGAGCCTGGGAGAACTTTGTTCTTTTTGGAGCTAGTTTAAGGTCTAAAGCTGATGTGAAAGCTGTTGGAACAACACTTTTGTACCCTTTTTTTTTGGGTCCCTTTGCTTTTTATCATGTTTGCTACTCCCTATTCAAGTGAAAAAGTTGTTTCTCTTGTATGAGCAAAAAGGGTTAGCAGGGTAGTTGCAGTTAAGAAGTGCATGAAAGAAACCAGCAACAGCACAGATCATAGAATCACACAATCAGCCAGGTTGGAAGAGACCTCCAAGATCATCCAGATGTTATGAGGAAATTCTACACAGAGAGAGTGATTTGCCATTGGAATGGGCTGCCCAGGGAGGTGGTGGAGTTGTTGTCCCTGGAGGCTGGATGAGACACTTAGTGCCATGGTCTGGTTGATCGGACAGGGCTGGGTGCTAGGTTGGACTGGAGGAGCTTGGAGGTCTCTTCCAACCTGGTTGATTCTGTGATAAGTGCCTCATTCAATCTTTGCTTGGACACCTCCCTGGGCAGCCCATTCCAATGCCAATCACTCTGGCAAGAACTTCCCCCTAACATCCAGCCTAGACCTCCCCTGGCACAGCTTGAGGCTGTCCCCCCTTGTTCTGGTGCTGGGTGCCTGGCAGAAGAGCCCAACCCCACCTGGCTACAGCCTCCCTGCAGGCAGCTGCAGCCAGCAATGAGCTCTGCCCTGAGCCTCCTCTTCTGCAGCCTGCACACCCCACCCCACCCCCCCCCCGCAGCTCCCTCAGCCTCTCCTCACAGGGCTGTGCTCCAGGCCTCTCACCAGCTTCCTGTCAACTGTATAAAGAAAACCCACCCAAGGTTTGCTTAGATTTAGGATTTAAACATTCCACTGGTCCAGGCTGCCCAGAGAAACTGTGGAGTCTGCTCTTCTGCAGAGACTCCCAGCCTCCTGGATGTTGTGATCCTGGGCAGCCTGCTCTGGGTGATCATGCTTTTTAGAAGGTGGAGTGGGACTGGATGATTCTCAGAGGTCTTCTCCAAGCTTTGCCATTCTGTGCAAGTGTTCTGGGGTGTGGAGAGTGGTTAAAGCACATAGCAAAGAGCTGAGTGGTGTGATGAGAACTGCAGAGCTTGCTGCCCTGTGAACCTAGCAGAAAGTTTGCAGTCACTGTGTGATAGAATTAGGTAAGCTTTGCAGAGATGTTTGTCTTTGCAATGAGAGGTAGAAAGTGAAACACTTCTCTAGCTACCATTCTAAGATACCAGAGTTGGTAGGAATACTTTTGAGCTATTTAACCTGCTCCTACTTGATGTTCTGTGGGAAGAAACCTCAGTGAGTAAGTACTAACCTACTTTCTGAAGTTCTTGCTCTCCTGTCTCCTCTTGGTGGAGACTTTCTGGGTTAACAAGAAGGCAGAAGGCTTTATCTATCTCAGAATAGTTACACTGATGATGTTTGCTTTGACTGACTGCTGTACAGCTGCCTTCTGTTCCCCTTCAAGTCAAAGGAAGACAAAGCCAATAACCACCAGAACAATGTTCCCTTTCCCTCTTTGTGATGCCTGGATAGGGCCAGGTCTGAAGTGACTCATCCTGTGCAAGGAAGCAGCTGGTCTAAAGCAAGAAGTGTCTGAAGGGCTAGATCCATCTGCTCTGGCTCCCTTGGGTGTCTTTTCCATGGCACAGATAATTTTTTTTCTGAGACCATAGTTTGTCTTTTCTACCCAAAAAGTTCACCTTCACTTCTCTGCAAGTCTTCCTCCTAGCAAAAAGTCTGCTTTGGTTACGAGCTGTGTCTGCAAAGTGGGGTAGGTAAGCCTAAGGGCAGTTCTTTAAGGCACAGTATTGCCTTAAAGTTAACATGAGAGGCATGGCAGCTGCCATGTACCTGCTGCTACATCTTTCACATTCCCTGCTAGCCAGTTCCTGCCACATTGAAAGTACTTCTGATGGAAGCTCTATGCAAGGCAGGTAATCCTTCCACCTGTTGGCCTTGTGAGTCAGAGGCAAAAGTTTCAATTAAGAACACCTCACAAATCCAATCTTTTTCAATGCAAACAACTTCCCAAGCATCCTGAGCTGCTGCACATCCTATCCTAGCTCACCCCATGTATTCATCCCCATGCCATGGGGTTTTGGCTCGTAAATACAGTGCAGGGGGATGACAAAGGGATTTGATTTCTGTTCTCTAGGGACTTGTTATTGGAGATAATGTATTTTTCAGGCCTCTTGGCCCAACAGCTCACACCTCCAGCTTAAGCACTGTGGCAAAGGCTTTGTTCATGAATATTGTTTTGTCAGCTCAATTAATCTGGGGTCAGCTCACTTGTTAACTATTTATTTCTTCTGAATGCTTTCTTCTACTCATTCCTATTTGTCAAATTGTAATTTTCCCTTACAGCAAGAGGAAAATGTATAGCTTGCTGACTCCAGGATGGATGGGTTGTCTTTCTGTCTGTCCCACTGATACATTTCAGGAGCTCTCTCAAGCTTTTTCTGCCCTTAAGCATCAGGTTTTACTTCATCTCCTTGATTATGTACTCCTTTCATATGGCTGTAAACACAAAGTGAACTGACATTTCCTCTCCATTCCAGGCTTGAGGGCTTTAAATTGATTGATGGGTTTCTCTACATCTCTGATATACTGCATCCTCTTTATGGATCACTATTTACCTTCTCTTGGGAATTTGTTTTATTGCTCTGCTCCTTTAACAGGGCTTGAGGGAAACGTTGCTGAGAGCAGGACATGCTCATGTGAACGTCTGGACAGGAGTCAGCCAGAAACTGCTGATGCTTTCAGTCCAGAACAAGGCAATTTGGTTGTTATGCTCTTGATATTTCCTCTTTATTAATGTAATTTGTGTTTCCAGGGTAAAGTTTCCAATCATCTTCAGCTAGTTATGGTAGGGAACCTTAGATCTTCAGGCTCTAAAAGATCTGAAGCAGTTTTGATCTGGGATCACAGGATGTTAGGGGTTGGAAGGGACCCAAAGAGATCATTCAGTCCAACCCACCTGCTAGAGCAGGACCATACAATCTAGCTCAGGTCACACAGGAAAACATCCAGACAAGCCTGGAAAGGTTCCAGAGAAGGAGACTCCACAACCTCTCTGGGCAGCCTGTGCCAGTGCTCTGGGACCCTTACAGTAAAGAAGTTCCCCCTTGTGTTTAGCTGGAACCTCCTGTACTGCAGCTTCCATCCACTGCTCCTTGTTCTATTCCAGGGAGCAAGTGAGACAAAGGTTCTAACATCCTTGAAGGTTTGTGAATGTTTATGGCTCAGAACATGCAAGAGTTAATATTAGGGGGAAATAAACCAAATCTGACAGAAATCTCTCAAGAGCTTCTCACTTCTGGTAGGTACAAGAAGTATTAATAACAAATGATGACAGCAGAGAAGATTCAGACTCTCACAAGTGTACATACATGGTGAAGCCTTTGTATGACTCTAAGTGATGATGCTGGAGGTAGCAATTCACAGAGAAAAGGGAAATTGCATCTTAAGCTGGAACAAAAGGTCTGCAACATCATGCTGAGTGCATTACTGGTCCACTGCATGTTCCCTGGATTTGACCTCATGCAGGAGGGGAGACATGAAAACCAGCCTCATGGTTAAGGGAGCAGTACATAAAAGTAACCCTCAAATCAATTCTCCCTCCCCCCCAAAAAAAAACAACCATCCTTTTTGTTCTCTACCTGAAGCACTGAATGTTATCAGAACTAATCAGACTTTCAATCAGAGAGTTGACTTCTCCAGAAGTCCCTTCCAATCGGAATGTTTCTGTGACTTTTATGATTAGCAGCAAGGAGAGAATGAGATCTTGAAGAGCAGAAGACAAAAAGGTGTAGAAGGCAGGATTCAAATGACAACACTGAAGCAGCAAGCACTTAAATGAATACATATTCCAGTTAAAGCCAAAGTGGGTTTGATGTAGGAGGAGCTGCTTGTGCTGCTCCTCTGACATTCCATATGGGCAAAGGAGCTGAGTATTTCCATCATGGAGCAGTCTTGGAGATCTTTGCATCCCTAAGGAGGGATGGCAAGTTCTAGTTCTGTAACTAACCAAAGAGGAATAAAAGGCCTCCCAGGGAGTGTGAAGCTATTGTCTTGTAAAGAAGTGAACTCCAAGCCCACACACTTCATGCACAAATAAAAGGTGGTGCTAATCAAAGAGGCAGCTGCTTCTCCTCAGCTACAGCAGCTGACGTTCAGGCTTCACAACGCAGAGTCATTCAACCTACCTCCATAATGTGGTGGAGGGCCACAGAGCAGAACCACTCCTTGTCCTTCTCTGACCCACACTGTGCTTCTTGGTTTTGTTTCAAACTTTTCAAGATCTTGAGGGAGAAGGAGAAAGCAAGACCCAGTTATTAGCTGTCTGATTTATTCCCATCTGTTTCCCAAACTAGGCAATGCTCACATCAACAGATTCATATATTCAACAGCATAATCTAATCTCAGCATGTGAACAGCCAAGGCCTATTTCTGTGTCCAACCTAGCATCTAGCCCTAGATAATGAGATATGTATCCATAAAGCAGTTCTACCCTGAGTTTGCATTTACAACTCCTAATTGCAAAGGTAGTGCAACATCAAAGCCTGATGTTTTTATCACCATCATTTGAAACTTATTAGGCTCTGAATCTATACAAGTAGGGGGGGGAAAAAACCCCACCCTCAACCCAACACATTTTTGTGTTGTTTCCTTTTTCTTTTCTAGCTATGAAAGGCAGATGTGCTCTTCCATATTTACAAGAGATAATTAAACATCATCAGGACTCCTGCAGAGTGCATGGTTAAATGCTGATAAAAGTACATTGTACTCTTAATGAGTCTGTTTGGTCCCGAGCTTGGCTGCAGATGTTTTCATTGACTCCAATGAACCTGAGCACTGCTTTACAAGGAGAGGAAGGAGATGCTTTCAGGAGGAAATGCTGTGGTGGTTTTAGGGATGCTTCAATGTGTCTGTGGTGATTTTTATGGCTATTCATTTTGTTTATTTCTTTTACCAAATGTAACTGCATGCTCAGTCTGGGGAAGGGATAATAAATTATCTGGGGAGGAATAATAAACTGCACCAGAACAGGCTGGGAGGTGATCTGCTGGAGAGCAGCCCTGTGGACCTGGAAGTGCTGGTGGAGAACATCCATGGCACAGCAATGAGCCTTTGTGGCCAAGAGGGCCAATGGGATCCTGGGGTGCATTAAGAGCAGATCAAGGGAGGTTCTCCTCCCCCTCTGCCCTGGTAAGACCTCATCTTGAGTACTGCATTCAGTTTTGTGCTCCCCAGTTGAAGAGGGACAGGGAACTGCTGGAGAAGGTCCAGAGAAGGGCAATGAGGATGGTGAGGGGACTGGAGCGCTGCCTGAGGAGGAGAGGCTGAGGGACCTGGGGCTGCTTAGTCTGGAGAAGAGAAGACTAAGAGGGGATTTAGTAAATGCTTAATAATATTTGAGGGCTGGGGGTCAGGAGGTGGGGGCAGGCTCTGCTTAGTGCTCCCTGTGATAGGACAAGCAGCAATGGATGGAAGCTGCAGCACAGGAGGTTCCAGCTCAACACAAGGGGGAACTTCTTTACTGTAAGGGTCCCAGAGCCCTGGCACAGGCTGCCCAGAGGGGTTGTGGAGTCTCCTTCTCTGGAGCCTTTCCAGGCCTGTCTGGATGTGTTCCTGTGTGACCTGAGCTAGATTGTATGGTCCTGTTCTGACAGGGGGATTGGACTGGATGATCTCTTTGGGTCCCTTCCAACCCCTGACACCCTGTGAGCCTGTGATCCTCTAATTGTGCCATGCCAATAGTACTGTCTCAAGTTGTGCCAGGGTAGGCTCAGGCTGGATGTTAGGAGGAAGCTGTTGGCAGAGAGAGTGATTGGCATTGGAATGGGCTGCCCAGGGAGGTGGTGGAGTCACTGTCCCCGGAGGTGTTCAAGAAAAGACTGGCTGGGGAGCTTAGCACCATGGTCTAGTTGCTTGGACAGGGCTGGGTCTAGGTTGGACTGGATGAGCTTGGAGGTCTCTTCCAACCTGGTTGATTCTAAAATTCTAATCTGCCAAGAGGCAGATTGGAACAGGTTGTTCCCAGGGAACAGGTTGCCCTGGGAGATGGATGGGGCCCCTTCCCTGGTGACATATTCAAGGTGAGGCTGGACAGGGCTCTGAGCAGCCTGATTTAGTGGAGAATGCCCCTGCCGACTGCAGAGGGGGCTGGGCTGGATGACTTTTGGATGTTCCTTCCAACCCAAACCATTCTATGTACTTTGAAATATGATCCTTTCCATTGCAATCCACTTCTCATCCTTAGAAGACAACTTGCTCCTTTTTCTCAGAGCACTCTGGGAAATGATTGCCTGAAATACATCCAAGCTATGCTTTAGTATCATAAATATCAGCTTGCCTTAAAACTCTTTATACCATCATGTTGCTAACTGCTTGCCTTAAGCTTATTTTATTTACCTTGCTGCAGGTTCTTGTTTCAAACAATTGTTCCATTTTTCATCAGCTGAACAACTGCCTGATCCTGAGCTCAATAGAGAAACAATTCTCCTTGGTCGAAGCAATAATGATTACCACCTCTACAGGCTCAGCTATTTATGTCAATACATCAATTTTCTCCCCCTCAGTTGAACTTTACACAGTTAATTTTTCTTTCCTCCTCTTCATCTCCTGTATATTGGTCTCCTATGAAGACATTGTCTACTCTGAGGTGACTGAATTGAATTAGGCAGCTGTAGCACCTCCTCGTGCTGTCATAGCCACAATAGATGGTAGCTGTCAATACACTGAGAAAGGGTTTGAAACTCTGATGCTCTTTTAATTGCCTGCTGGCTGGACCTCTGCCTTGCAGCCTGGCTGGTCTGCAGGGACAAGGATGAAAAAAGGAGAGACAAAAAAGGCTGCAAAAAAAGGGAATGTATTTAGAATCACAGAGTCACTCAGGGTTGGGAGGCCCTACAAGGACCATCCAGTTCCAACCCCCCTGCCATGGGCAGGGACACCCTACCCTAGAGAAGGCTGCACACATCCTCAGCCAGCCTGGCCTTAAACACCTCCAGCCATGGGGCCTCAACCACCTCCCTGGGCAACCCATTCCAGCCTCTCACCACTCTCATGCTCAAACAACTTCCTCCTCAGCCCATGCTCATCAAAGAGCTGCTCCTGTCCCCTCAGCACCTTTGTAGCCTCCACTGTACTCTCTTCAGTAATTCTCTATCTTTCTTCAACTGGGGAACCCACAGCTAAACCCACTGGAATCACAGAATCATAGAATCAACCAGGTTGGAAGAGAGCTCCAAGCTCATCCAGCCCAACCTAGCACCCAGCCCTGGCCAATCAACCAGACCATGGCACTAAGTGCCTTGTCCAGTCTTTAACACCTCCAGGACTCCATATGTTGCCTACACAAGGACAGAAAGAGAAGACAACCTCCCTTAAACCTCACCTAGCACAGCTTTATAACATACCATGACATAATCCTGTGAAGCATAGATGCTGCTTGTCAAGAAGAGCATCACAGAGGATTGCTAAGCTCAGGTGTTTGGCACACAGTTAGGCTCTAATATGCACGGAGGACTAGTGCAGCTATTTAACAGATGGTGTATTTGCTAGCTTCAGTGTTTCTGCAGAGCTCTATAAATAAGTTATCACCTAGTTCCTAACATCATTTGTCTGTATTTATCTCACTTTCTGAACAAGCAGTTCCCTCACTCTGCATTCCTCTCAGCTCTGAGTTTTAACCAAAAACCCCAACAAAACTACTTTCTTTTTTCTTTTCCAAGCACTGTGCCTGTTGGCAGATTGCTGTTGGCATGGCACAATTAGAGGATCACAGGATCACAGGGTGTCAGGGGGTGGAAGGGCCCCAAAGAGATCATCAGGCTCACAACCCTCATAATAAAGAATCTGTTCCTAACATCCAGTCTAAATCTGCTCTTCTCTAGCTGGAAGCCATTGCCCTCATCCTCTCCCTGCAGGCCTTTGCAAACAGTCTCTCTCCACCCTTCTGGTAGCCCCAGTCAGGTACTGGAGGGCTGCTATTAGGTGTTCCCAGAGCCTCCTCTTCTCCAGACTGACCACCCCCAGCTCCCTCAGCCTGCCCTCATAGCAGAGATGCTCCAACTCCCTGATCATTTTCGTGGCTCTCCTCTGGACCCACTCCACCTGGATGCAGTACTCCAGGTGGGGTCTCAGCAGAGCACAGTAGAGGGGGAGAATCACCTCCCTGGCCCTGCTGGCCACACTTTTCCTGCTGCAGCCCAGGCTCTGCTTGGCTTTCTGGGCTGCAAGTGCACACTGCTGGCTCCTGATGAGCTTCTTGTCCAGCAGCACTCCCAAGTCCCTCTGCTCAGAGCTGCTCTCCAGCCACTCGCTGCCCAGCCTGGATTGGTGCTTGGCATTGCCTTGACGCAGATGCAGGATCTTGCACTTGGTCTTGTTGAACCTCATGAGAATCATAGAATCAAGCAGGTTGGGAGAGACCTCCAAGCTCATCCAGTCCAAGCTAGCACCCAGCCCTATCCAGTCATCTAGACCATGGCAGTAAGTGTCCCATCCAGGCTTTGCTTCAACACGTCCAGGGACGGTGCCTCCACCACCTCCCTGGGCAGCCCATTCCAATGCCAATCACTCTCTCTGCCAACACCTTCCTCCCAAACCTCACGAGGCTGATTGGACTGGATGATCTTAAAAGCCTTTTCCAACCTGGCTGATTCTGTGGTTGGCTGAAGGCAAGCAAAAGCACAAGGCTGGGTGAGTTGTCTACCTGAAGTGATAATCTGTGGAGTCAGAAATGAAGTGCAAGTGATAAACCCCAATATTTCCTGCTGCGGTGCTTCTGCTAATTAATAGGTTCAACCACACAATCATTTCTTTCTTCAGGGCTGTGGAGCTCAGCACTGACATAATTGCCAATTGTCACAAATATCTCTTCTGATTTCTCTCCCCTCCCCCCCACCCCCACTATTACCCACACACCTGGGTTGGGATTTCGATGTCAAACTGAGTGTTGGAGTGTAGGTTTAGCTTGCACAGCACAGTGTGTGCAGACACACTGGGATTAGAGAACTACTTCTTAATGATGATAGGAGTAGGAAACCTAATCACATGTAGCAGCTCATTGATTTCAACCTCTCCATTGTAAAATCATAGAATGGGAGGGGTTGGAATGGACCTTTGGACATCATTTGGTCCAACCTGCCAAAACAGGACCTACCTAAGGCAGGACAGAAACATGTCCAGACAGAGTTTGAAAGTTCTGGAGGCCCTATCACAAGAGGGCTATGGATGTGCTGGAAGGTGTCCAGAGAAGGGCCATGAGGATGAGCAGAGGGCTGGAGTTGCTCTGCTGTGAGGAGAGACTGAGGGAGTTGGGGCTGTGCAGTCTGGAGAGGAGAAGGCACTAAGGGAACCTTATTGTGACCTTTCAGTATCTTAAAGGGGCTACAGGAAAACTGAGGAGGAACTTTTCAGGCTGTCAGGTAGTGATAGGACCTAGGGGAAATGGAACCAAGCTAGAAATGGGTAGATTCAGGCTGGATGTTAGGAAGAAGTACTTCAGCACGAGGGTGCTGAGAGGCTGGAAGGGATTGTCCAGGAGGTAGTCAAAGCCTCATCCCTGGAGGTGTTTAGGGCTGGGCTGGTTGGACCTCTGAACAGCCTGCTCTAGTGTGAGGTGTCCCTGCCCATGATGATCCTTGTGGTCCCTTCCAACCCTGACTGATTCTATGATTCTTGGCCATCAGGGCAGGTTGTTGGCTCATGGTTAACCTCTCCACCAGCACCCTCAGGTCCTTTTTCATGCAGCTGCTTCCTAGCAGGACAGCCTCTATTCTGTAGAGGGTGCAAGATGTTATTCAGAGAACAACACATTCTTAGAACCATTCTGGCTGGAGAAGACCTTTAAGATCATCAAGGCCAACTGTGACTGAAATCATGTTTGGAATCCCTTAAGCTGCTCAGGGACAGATGCAGCCCTTCCCAAACAGCTCATTTGAAGAACGAGCACAGGACAACTCTGTCTTGCCAAAGAGCAAACAGGGGATCTGGGGCTCTTGAACATATGAAATTGTTACAGATAATTAGGGAAAGGCCAATTTATCACCTTGGGTAATTACCAGCAGCTCATCTGAATTAATACAATTTCATGCTTCCTTGGGCTTCTGGTTTCTGTTGTGCTTTTTGTGTTTCACCAATGTTTTGTCACTGCACAGTCCCAGACACGGTCACCGTAGCTGCTTGCTATGGAGATGTGCAGTGAATATAAGGTGCCAGTAGGAAGATCCCTTTCCAAATCACTTGTCCTGCTGAGGACAAATCAATAAAGTTCTGCAATGTTTCTCTTAGAGGCTGTGTCAAATTGTGATGCATCACATCCAGTTTCTTCTCTTTTGCTTGTTAGCTATGATATGTTGCAACCTGATGGGTGTTGCTGGGTGTGATGGGTCGCAATAGGAATTCAACAGGCACTGAGTTGCTGCAGCATGTCCAGAGAAGGGTGACAAAGCTTCTGAAGGGCCTAGAAACAGGGATGGTCAGGAGCAGCTGAGGGAACTTAGGTTGCTCAGCCTGGAGAACAAGAGGCTGAGGGGAGACCTCATTGCTCTCTACAACTCCCTGAAAGAATCAGACTCATAGAATCAGTCCAGGTTGGAAGGGACCACAAGGATCATCCAGTTCCAAGTCCCCTGCCATGGGCAGGGGCACCTCACACTACATCAGGCTGTCCAGAGCCTCATCCAGCCTGGCCTGTGATTCTGTGATCCACAACCTCCCTGGGCAGCCTGTGCCAGTGTCTCACCACCCTCACTGGAAAAAAAATCCTAACATCCAGTTTCAGTCTTCTCTCTGCCAGTTCAAACCCATTCCTCCTCATCCTGGCATTACAAGACCTTGTCAGTAATCCCTCCCCACCCCTTCTGTAGCCCACTTCAGATCCTGCAAGGCCACTCCAAGGTCTCCTGGAAACCTTCTCATCTCCAGGCTGCAGAGCCCCAACTCTCTCAGCCTGGCCTCAGAGCAGAGCTGCTGCAGCCCTCTCAGCATCTTGGTGGCCTCCTCTGCACTGGCTCAAACACTTCCATGTCCTGCTTGTGTTGGGGGCTCCAGAACTGCACCCAGGACTGCAGGTGGGGTCTGAGGAGAGCAGAGCCAAGGGGCAGAATCCCCTCCCTTGCCCTGTGCCCACACTGCTCTTGCTGCAGCCCAGCACAGGGTTGCTGTCTGGGCTGCACTCACACTGCAGGCTCCTGTGGAGCTTTTCTTCAGCCCAGACCCTCAAGTCCTGTTCCACAGAATCATAGAATCAACCAGGTTGGAAGAGACCTCCAAGACCATCCAGTCCAACCTAGCACCCAGCCCTTTTCAATCAACTAGACCTCAGGGCTGCTCTCAGCCATTCCCCCCCCAAGCTCTTGCAGCCTTGTAGCACACAGGGTGTGTTGTTGGGATAGCTTTCTTCCCCAAAACATCTCCCAAGGGAAGGGCAATGTGCAGTGCAAAGTAAACTTTCTTTTAGCTGCCTAAGCTGTAGCAAAGTTGCTGAGCAGTTGAGCTGCCTGGTTAATAGTGTCAATACATTAATCTTTGCCTGTTAGTGACTAATCTCAATTTTTTAAAATGCTCTAATTGATTTTCTATGAATTCAATTCCCAGATTAAGAGCAGTGTTATCTCTAATTAAGGTGTCTGAAAGCTGCTTAGCATTTCCCATTTCCTGACTTTTAAATACTTGTGTTTTCTACCGAAGCCCTGACAAGTTCTTCTCCTCCTTCCCAGCTTGAAATGTGAGCCTCTGCTTTGTCAGAGCTGGGAAACACAATCATAGAATCAAGCAGGTTGGAAGAGACCTCCAAGCTCAGCCAGTCCAACCTAGAACCTTGCCAATCAACTTAGATCATGGCACTAAGTGCCCCATCTAGGCTTGTCTTGACCCTTTCTAGGGTGACTCCACCCTGGTGATTCCACCACCTCCCTGGGCAGCCCATTCCAATGCCAATCACTCTCTCTGGCAAGAACTTCCTCCTAACATGCTGGCTGCCCAGGCAAGTGGTGGAGTCACCATCCCTGGAGGTGTTAAAGCAAAGACTGGGTGGGGCACATAGTGCCATGGTCTGGTTGATTGGCTAGGGCTGGGTGCTAGGTTGGACTGGATGAGCTTGGAGCTCTCTTCCAACCTGGTTGAGTCTGTGATTCCTTGACTCCAGAGCTGGCCCCAGCACTGCAGGTGTGCTCAGAGTGGAGCAGAGGGGCAGAATCCCCTCCCTCTGCCTGCTGCTGGGGATCAGCCTAAGACGTGGCTGGCTCTGGGCTGTGCACATTGCCAGCTCAAGTCCAGCTTTTCAGCCACCAACACCCCGAAGGTGTTCTCTGCAGGGCTGCCCTTTACCTCTCCATCTTTCTTCTGATTTTCCATCTGAGCTGAACACTACATCCCACTGCAGTTGAAAGTGAAAGTTGCCCTCTCCTTCCCCTCCGAAGAAAGCCACCAGGAGAACTCTAATGTTGCTTTCACTCCACAGCCCTGTTGCTCCCTGCTCCAACAAAGCTGTCTTCTGAACCAGGAGGGAAAATCACAATTGCTGGCTCTTGTCCTTCTCCAAAGCTTCCTAATCAACCAAGGACCTTCATCAGTGCTCCTTTATTTAGTTCAATTGCTCTGGAGCCTCTAAAGGGAGAAGACCTGTAATTTACCCGTTAAGATGCACATGGGCCCCAGGTCTTCAATTCAGCTTAAATGGTATGAATAGCCAATCCAGGCACTAATTTTCAAGGTGGGGAACAATAATTTCTGCCACAGCCTGATTGTCTTTTTCAATTAAAAAGTGGAAATGCCCTTTATGAAGTAATATCCAGCTTCTCTAGAGGAAAAGATGGAAGGTCACAATGAAATTAAAGAGGGGAGGGGGAGTGAAGGAGGGTGAGAGGCAAATCCTTAGCTGACTTGATTTCTTTTCTCTTTTTAATGTTCATGCACCAAGAAATTCATGCTGTGAAGTTGTAGTGCTGGTCTACATCTGCCTTTGTTATATTTTTCCCCCCCTCTCCTTTTACTGAGTTAGCAACATCAAATATTAAAGCTCTCTTCTGAACCAAGCACAGGACTTGCAGCGAGCAGTAAACGTTGGTGCAGCCTTAGGGCTCTTAGCCTAGAAGCCATCTGCAGGCCAGAGGCATATCCAAGGATCTGACCCTCTCAAAGGGAAGGGGGAGGTAAGAAATATAGTTTTAATATTTGATATTCCTGAAGAGTTTTCTCACTTGTCACAGCCGAGTTCATTTGTCACCTGTCATCACAGAGCCACTTGGCTGTCTGCATCGCTTCTCTCCAGATTGGAGTGCTCTTAAGAACAGATTTCTCTCCCCACTTGTAATCTCAGAGGCCAGATTTATCCAGGCCAGAACTACAGGAATTCGACTGCCTTACACCAGGGATGACCCCAGCTCTCTGTGTCAAAACTACCTCTTGGCAGGCAGGTTAACTCTTACCCCACACTGGCTTCTTTTGTTTGGGCTTCCCCCAGCTCCTTCAGAGACCTGCTTCACCCAGCCTGTGTGCAGAAGGCTCCTGGATTTGGCCCTTTCCTAGGACCTTGATCTCTTTGTGGCTGCTTGGTCCTCTGTCCTGGTTTATTCCATTCACCTCTCCTTATCTCAACCCATTAGGTTCTCTGTGTTTTCCCCCTTTCCTGGTAGAGAGCCTTGTTAGAGCAGGTTGCTAAACGAAGGCATCCTGTGGGGAGCCACTTTGGCTTCCATGTCCAGATGTTGGGGGTACCTCCTGTCAAACATCCTGCTCTACCCAGTCTGTGTGCAGAAGGCTCCTGGATTTGGCCCTTCCCTAGGACCTTAATCTTTTTGTGGCTGCTTATACCTCTAGTCCTGTGTCCTGGTTTATTCCATTCACCTCTCCTTATCTCAACCCATTAAGTTCTCTGTGTTTTCCCCCTTTCCCGGCAGAGAGCCTTGTTAGAGCAGGTTGCTTCCAACCCTGACTGATTCTATGATCTCAAGAGGTCCCTTCCAACCCCTACCATTTTACAATAGGATCTTTTTGCACCTTCACTGCAAAAGCAACTAATCAGTTCAGGTCCTTGTTTTTATTCAATAAAAGACAAGTCAGTCCAAAGGCTTTCATTCAGCATTTTCCCCCCTGCCAGCCTGTGCTAGTTTGAAGCTAGCTAGAATATTTTGGTGAGAAGAATTAGGCTGTGAAAAGCCTGGGTGATTTTCCAAAGGGAGGGGGTGGGGTGGGAAGGGAGGCAGGTAACACCCAAACCATTCCAACCTGGTTGATTCTATGATTCTATGATTCTATGATCACACAGCCTCCACCTATCTCTAACACTTGTAGGGTCTTTTTTTGTCACACCAAAGAATGAAGAAGCTCTTGGGGACATTATGGAGATTTCATTCCATAATTTCTTGGAATCTTAAGTCCTATTGTCTGCAGGGAAAGTAGAGGAGGTAGAAAATGACTCAGACTTCACATAGAGGCTGCTTTGATCCCTCAGAAATAAGGAGTTCTCTCAGTCAGAATCTAGCAGCTCTGGGACTGGTGGATGCTTTGTTACCAAGCACATCTCAATCACCTGCATTGCTTTTTCAATGGCCCTTGCAAAGGGTTGATTTAGGATAAACACTTTTTCTAGGTACTGCAGCATAGGAAGTAAGACATAACTAAAAGATAATCTTCAAATGCTTCCACACTCCCTACTACTCCTTTATCTGACTAGCTCACTGCCTGCATCATTCCTTACAACATCTCTCTAATGTATGTCTCCATAGATAAAGAATTCCTGTGCCAGAGGAGTGAGAGCCTTCTTCGATAAGGGAAGTTCAAGCAACTAACAGAAGGGGATAAAAAAGCTTTAACAAAGCATCCTGAAGTGGCAGTGGTGTAGCCTTGAATGTGGTTGTTAAGTACTCTGAGAGAGATGTCTAAAACCATTTGAAAGAGAGACAGGGAGGCCAGTGGAGGCTGCAAACATGCTGAGGGGCCTGCAGCATCTCTGTGAGGAGGAAAAGTTGGGAGCTTTGGGGCTGTTGAGTCTGGAGGAGACTAAGAAGGGATGCTCAGCTCAGGTGTCAGGAATATGGGTTCAGACTCATTTCTGTGGTGGCCAGGGGCAAAATGAGGGGCAGTGGGCACAAACTGGAACAGGAGCTTCATGTGAACGTGAGGAAAAACTCCATTCCTGTGAGTGTGCCACAGTCCTGGAGCAGGCTGCTCAGTGCAATCTCTTGTCTGGAGGCTAACAAACTGGAACAGGAGCTTCCATGTGAACATGAGGAAAAACTCCATTCCTGTGCATGTGCCACAGTCCTGGAGCAGGCTGCTCAGTGCAATCTCTTGTCTGGAGGCTAACAAACAGGAACAGGAGCTTCCATGTGAACATGAGGAAAAACTCCATTCCTGTGAGAGTGCCACAGTCCTGGAGCAGGCTGCTCAGAGAGGTTGTGCAATCTCCTTGTCTGGAGGCTTTCCAAGCCTTCCTGGGCGTAGTGCTGGACAGCCTGCTCTGGGTGACCCTTCTTTAGCAAGAGGTTGTACTAAATCATGCTCAGAGGTCCCTTCTGATCCCCATGCTGGGATTCTGTGATTTGAAAGAGAGAAGAATGCAGCTTGGGGTTGTTGCTGATGCTTGTTGTGCTGTGTCATTGAATAAAGGGGGAGTGTTGCTACCAGCGTCGTGCTTAATAGGTCATGACTGCATTTGGTGTCAGCAGACATTAGATGGACTCTGAGAACAGAGATCAGGCTCAGACATTCGGGGAATGAGGGAGAAAGCAAAATCCCTTCATTATGTAGTCATGCCCATAGCTTTGGGTTTTAACATTCCAGGCTGTTCTTTCTCTCTTCAGGAATGTCTGGATATTTGCATAATCCTATTCTTGTAGTATCTGAGCTTTAAAATAGAAACACTATTATCACCCTGCCACGTCCTGTCAGCAAGCAGGTGAAACCCTTCCAGGCATCTGCTTCATCACTGCTGAATGGCTGCTGATGGCTCCTGCTCTCCCTTAAGCCTCTGAGAGCCTGTGTGCGTAGACAGCCTTCTGCAAAGAAATAAAGGCTGGGAAGCTCAGCAGATGTGCAGAAAGATGAGATGTGCATGAGGAGGTCTTGCAGCAAATTTTGTCTTTGAGTAAGCTGCATTGCTTGCAGTTGGTTCTCTGCTCGAAGTAGAATCATAGAATCAGTCAGGGTTGGAAGGGACCACAAGGATCAGCCAGTTCCAACGCCCCTGCCATAGGCAGGGACACCCTACCCTAGAGCAGGCTGCCC